>NW_024882056.1:0-447861 GCF_019059575.1 Amphibalanus amphitrite
TGCCGCGATTGCGGATCGTTGTCGTGGAACAGACAGCGCGCAACTTCATAACCTAGCTTTTTTAGTGCATAGAACATAGATCTGTGTCGTCACTATCCCAAGCCTATTCAGTGTTCACGTGTTTTGGGCTATTCATAAATATGCCTATCTCGCTCCTATCAGTAAAGCACCGCGTTATTATTTTCGTCATCCTTCCCTGCTCATTAATTTCCTTTCTATCGAGTGCACTGTGTGTGGTTTGCCATTAGGCTACCCCAAGTATTGCAAACTATTGCACTACACATCGAAAACCTACTTCTGTCACAATCCACCCTTGTTTTGTGGTGAGCCTCCTGTGTGCCACGGTGCCGTGCCGATCCGTCTGTGTCCCGCACTGACCCGTCTTTGTTCCGTATCGACCCGCCTGTGTCCTGTACAGACTGCAGACCCGTATGTGTCTCCTACTGACCCGTCTAGCTGCCATTCTGACCCGTCTGTCTCCCTTACTGTCCCTTATGTGTCACATACTGACCCGTCTGTGACCCGTACTGACCCGCCTGTCTCCCTTACTGTCCCTTATGTGTCACATACTGACCCGTCTGTGACCCGTACTGACCCGCCTGTCTCCCTTACTGTCCCTTAGGTGTCACATACTGACCCGTCTGTGACCCGTACTGACCCGCCTGTCTCCCTTACTGTCCCTTAGGTGTCACATACTGACCCGTCTGTGACCCGTACTGACCCGTCTGTCTCCCTTACTGTCCCTTATGTGTCACATACTGACCCGTCTGTGACCCGTACTGACCCGCCTGTCTCCCTTACTGTCCCTTAGGTGTCACATACTGACCCGTCTGTGACCCGTACTGACCCGCCTGTCTCCCTTACTGTCCCTTAGGTGTCACATACTGACCCGTCTGTGACCCGTACTGACCCGCCTGTCTCCCTTACTGTCCCTTAGGTGTCACATACTGACCCGTCTGTGACCCGTACTGACCCGCCTGTGTCCCTTACGGACCCGGCTCTGTCCCGTACTGACCCGTCTGTAATCCTTATCAACTCGTTTGTGTCCCGGCAGGCCCTCTGGACCTCTCTGAGCGCTCCGGCCTGGTGCGAGAGCTGCTCCACCACCACAGCAAAACACTGGAGGAGAAGGCGTGGAACAACCAGCTGCGAACGCTGACCTCCAAACGCGGCGCGGGTGACCCGCTGTACCTGCAGCTGGCCTGCGAGGAGCTGAGGACATTCGGCGTCTTCGAACAGGTGACCGGAGGGCGGGAGTCGGTAGGGAGACAGGAAATATTATCGAAGACGAGACGTGAACTGTGAGGGAGGGGAGAGATCGTAGAGTACGGGAGGGAGTATTCAGAAGACTTGAGGGGTCCGTTAGGAACGGCAGGTGTCTGTGTGGGGTATGAGGTCCTTGCTGAGGATGGCGATAGCAAAGGGTCTTTACACCCCTCCGGTACTTATCATTTCTTGCGCCTTCACCGCGAAAGACCGCACAACTCTGCCAAGTGTCGACTGTGGAACATGATCGACTTTTGATGTGGTGGTTGATCTATTGCGCTTCTGGTCTACCTATGTTGCGTATAATTGGTTGATGTTGCAAAGGCAGCGCTGCAGTGAGCGTTGACTGCCGTCGCCACCGCTGACATCCCTCCCCCGTGTCTGCCGTGTCCTCCAGCTGAGTGTGAAGCTGTCCTCGCTGGGACAGACGGTGTCAGCGCTGATCCAGGACATCATCAGCCGGCTGGAGGAGACGTTTGACGCCGGCATGGTGCGACAGGTGCTGTGTGCCGTCACCATCTCCGCCCAGGGTCAGTACCATCCCGCCTAGGGTTAGTACCATCCCGCCTAGGGTCAGTACCATCTCTATTGTCCGCCCAGGGTCAGTACCATCTCTATTGTCCGCCCAGGGTCAGTACCGTTCGGCCCAGGGTCAGTATCGCTGCCCTCGGAGAAAGCTGGAATCGGGAACGGTTAATCGGTTTGAATGTCTATAGATTTGTCGCAGACCGGTTTTGAGAAAAGCATATGTTATATTGTGTACACTGTCCCGACATTTCTCGATTTGGGTGCGGAACAACATTCAAATGAAAATATCCACTCACTTCTCTTCCAGAACAGCTTTCCACTTCTAATTTTACCTCCCCTCCCCCCCCCCCCAAAAAAAAACACCCGTGCGTTGAGATATCATATTGGTGAAATCAAGCACGGAAAAGTGACATTGACGTACAACTTTATTGAACTCAATGAAAATATTATTGTTATGTAAGTTTAGCAATGGGTATCGCGATCGGGCTTACACGGACTTGTATCCCATCCCAGAACGCAACCGGACTTGCATCCCATTAGTTCCTCGCACCAATTTACGTTATTTCTAATGCCATTCATCCTTCAAATTACCCTAACAAAATTGAACTACCGTAATCGAGCGTTGACTATTGAGCTCTACGAAACAATCTTGGTGCAATTCGCCTCTGGAGCAGTCTGTCGTCGGGACAAACTTCTTCATGCTCTTGGCATTCAAAGCACTTTGGTTAGTTGCCTCGCTTATAGTTTCTGAGCACCGGCTTTGCTAATGGGTTTTGAAGCCATTTCATGTGCGCAAGCAGGCTCTCAACTTTGATGGATTTTGAGAGCTGAATCGTGAAAAGGTGGAATTTATGCTGTGATGGCTGAAGCATTGTTGTTATTAAATCGAGTGCTCAGTAACCGTTTGTGTTATTAGCCTTGGCGCTGAGACGATTCTGGACTCACATTTCCCGTTTCTGAATGTGGAGCAACAGGGCATCTCTAATGAATTCCTGTTTAGGTATCCTTCGAAGCAGCTATCTAGAGGAAGACTGCGTTTTGCGCAGCTTTGCCAATCGAGAGTCAGTGGTCTCTGATCACCCTCATGAGTTCATAATGAGTGTCGCCCTCGCCAATTCCTCTGACGCGCCTGTCTCCCTCCCCCTCATGTCTTCACAGGTCTGGCAGAGGACGATCTATTTGAATTCCTGAAACAGGACTACCGAAACCTGACGCAGTTTACCTTCTCGAGCCTCATCAGGTGAGCTAGTGAAATTCGATTTGGCGCTCCGTCAAGTGAGGTGGGGCCACAGACCTCACCAGAACAAGGGATGGAGTCTGCATTCCTTCATGTTTACGTGTATCTCACGACGAATGTTGTCAATAATATGTTCATGCTTTCATCCCATTCGTATGCTAGTCCCGCTCCCACTCGTGTGCTATTTTTCTCAGTAGATTTGTTCTGAGCTGTGCAAAAATTGTGGATTGGTGTGGACGTAAGACGAAGTTGTGAGCTATACATTTTAATACAACAAATATTAGTGCAAATGCGGACGTGCCTCGGACGTTGATCACTTAGAGTGAACCATTTATGAAATACTGCTCACCTCAAACCACAACGCATGTCCTTACTTGCGTATATTTTCAACAAAAATATCATGCATTTTTCGTCCAACGATATGGACGTGCTAGTCGCAATGTCGAACTAAGATTCGTTGTGTGTCCGAAACAGCTTTTTCCGGAGGAGCCTCGGTATTTCTGGGTCGCTATTCTCCGCCCTGGCAGCGTCGTTTGCAGGCGGTGATTGGCGAGATGACAGCCGCCTGAGCCGCCCAGAGGCAGGCGCTCGTCAGCTGTTGACGAAAATCCCGGCTGAAAATGACAAACAACAGCGGTATGAGCACTGCGTTCGTGCCGTCCACGGCCGTATAGGCTATCTGGGCTCTCAGCCACTCGGCTGGCGGCACGGGACAGGAGGGTCGCCGCCAGGCCGCCAGTTCACCTACCAGTGACGGCGCGCACGAGAGCACGAACATGACGAGCATGGCAGCGGTGGCGGCCGCCATGGCCGTGTCGCAGCGGCCCGGCGGCGGCGCCCGCTCCAGGCGCAGCGGCTCGCGGGACACCGAGTACTGTGTGTCGCCAGAGTTGACGGACGCCTGGCGGGACGTGCCGCCGGACGAGGCGAGCGTCGGCCCCCGGCTGGGCCCGCGAATGGTGCTGCGGCTGGGCGCCCGGCTGGAGCACCGACTGGGCCCTCTGCTGGGCCCCCTGCTCGGGCCTCTGCTGGGCCCGCGGCTGGGTCCGAGACTCGGCGGGGACGGTTCGCCGGCGGTGGACGGTGTGCGACAGATGGCCTCCAGTGCCGGCTGCTCTCCGCTCGGTGACGGTACCATCAGGATGGCCGTGGCGCCGGCGACCGTTTGCTCGGTGCTAGCCCGCTCCAGCAGCGGTGAGAGGGTGGCGCCGAGACGGGTCGCTCCGGTTAACTCGACCCACTCCTCCAGCCAGCCGGCGCCCAGACTGTCCAGCGGGTAATCGGTCTCGGTTAGATCCTCCACGTCGTCGGGCGCAGCCAGCGCTGGGTGGGCTGGCAGCTGCAGCAGCGGTGAGCTGCGCCACGGCGCCGCGCCCGCCGGCGGCTCCAGCTCGCGCGGGTCCAGCGTTCGCAGCGGAGCAGCACTTCTCTCCGGGTGAGGAATTGGGCGGACGGAGCGCGGGAGGGACTGCACGCGGCGCGGCAGAACGCGAGCCGCCGGCGGCACCGGGCTGGCCGCCGCACCGGACACAGACGCGGCACGCACGCTGCGCCGCGAGCCGCGCCGGCGCCGCTGCGAGGTCCAGCGCATCGGCAGCTGGGCGCGGTTGACGCGGCGCCGCGCACGCACTGTCTCCGTGTAGATCCCGACGTAGCAGAAAGTCTGCAGCACCAGGCCGACAGAGTACTCTGCGGCCAGCAGGAGGGTGGGCGCGAGGCCGGTCAGCGGCGGCACGGCTCCCACCGGCAGGCCGGCTCCTGTGACGGCCAGCGGCGGCCGGCACCGCTGCCAGCCACTGTCCACCGTCACCAGGCCGCGCAGCAGAGCCGCCGCCAGCGGAGGACCCGCGAACCGCAACACCGCGCGCGCCGTCAGACGGAAACTGCGGTTTCGCACAACGATCAGGTAGCGGATGACGGTGACGGTGACGAGCAGACCGAACCTGGCGGCCGTCAGCGTCTCCTGCAGCGCCAGCCGCGCGAGGCAGAGGCGCGGCGCGGCCGCCGAGAGCGCGGCGCGCAGCTGCAGCAGCGCCAGCGCCGGCGTCATGCACCAGACCAGGTTGCCGGTGCAGATGAGCGCCATCAGCACGTTGACGATGTTGTGCAGCTTGCTGCTGGTACGGATGGTCAGCAGCAGCGTCAGGTTGACGGCGACGGTCAGGGAGGCCATCAGTGCGCCGACGGTTCGTAGCGAGACGGCCAACTCGCCGGCCGTCGCGTCCGCGCAGGAGGTGATGTTGGCGCCTCCGGCCGGTCTCGGTCCATTGCAGGAATGCCACGCTTGTGCCGGACACTCGTCACTGTCGCTGGATCTGAACTCCGTGGCGGCTCGATCCCAAGTGGTGTCGGCCATTGCGATGGTCGAGGGATGGGTTTGGCTGCCCTCTCCAGTCTCCACTCAGCTGTTTGACGACTCCTCTTCTCTGTCCGATGTGTTATCAGATCCCCTGACTTCTAGGAACTTCTCTATCAGTTCCGCTGTCTACTGACTCCGCAGAACTGGCTGTCCGCTTCTTTAGCTGTCCATGGTGGTGGAGAACTCCTTTCAGCTGTCTGTCCGTATGCTCCGTCTGTCCACCGTTTGGCTGTCTGACAGCAGAGGGTCGCTCCTTTTAGCTGCCCATCTGTCCGCCCCTCTTGATGTCTGACAGTGGAGGGACGCTCCTTTCAGCTGTCTCTCTGTCCGCTCCTCTGGGTGTCCGATGACAAAGGGACGCTTCTCTCAGCTGTCTATCTATCCGTCCGCTCCGCTGTCTATCCGAAGACGGAGGGACGCCCCTCTTACTGCCGCCCGCTCCGCTCAGAGCTGTCTGTCCGCTCCGCTCTCTGGCAGCGGAGGAACGCTTCTTTCAGCTGTCTGTCCGTCGGCTCTGCCGTCTGTCAGCAGAGGGGCGCTTCTCTCACTGCCGTCCGCTCCTTTCAGAGACGTCTTTCCGCTCGGCTGAACCGCGTGTCCGGCGACCGGCCCGCTCGGCTCGTTACTGGCCGACTGTGTGGCCCGCCGATGATGCTCCGTGGATGGCAGGGGGATGCGGCGCAGCGTCTCAGCGAATCCCATCATTACCCGGAGATCAGTTCGACAGATCAGTCTGTTTTCCGCCGGTCTCCATGGTTAAGGCTGACGATGAAATGCAAACGGGCCGTGTCAGTGTCCTGGAAATGCGACTTTATTCGTCGTGATATGTTTCACGAGGAAAAGTCAAAGGTAGATGAACTCGAAATGGATGCTGGTATAACGGGTTTGGAACTTTCTTGTGCCAGCCAATATTTGATGGCTATATATGGGCAATCACTTAGTGCTGATGCTGGAAGCACCGTTTCGTCCCACACACGAGTTGCTAACTGTACCCCTGGACGGAGTCAGTCTCACATTAAACGTGTGGAGATGATGTCCGTATCTACGGGCACATTCTGCTGACGTTTCTCGTGATGTATCTGACCGCGGATGACGTGTTTGCGACGCTAATACCTACCTGGTCGCTACCGACCGCAACCGGAGCTGACTGATCCTGGCACGAGCAATCGGCGACAGGCGGCTTAGGTTGCTATAGGTTTATTCCAAAATACCCCACATTAGTGACATACTCGTATTGAGACATCTCAATGTTCAGCGGTCTAACGCTTTTCACAAGCGTCTGTCGTTGCGTGACTGCATGTTATCTGGACCGTGACATCGTGCCACGATGTGGGGCGAGTATGGCATGTTCTAACTGTGCCCTATCCCAGATGAGGTGATTTTTGCCACGCCGTAACCGTGCCTTATCCTAATTCGGATAAGTGTGAGATGCTCTAACCCTGGAGACGTGCCCTTTCCTAGTACAGGCCAGTGCGGCTCGTTCTAACCGTGCCCTGTCCCCAGATTTATCGCGCTCTAACTGCGCTGTGACCCCAGGTCAGGTCAGCATGACATTTGACGTCTACCCTGCCCTGTCCCCAGGTCGGGCCAGCGTGACACACCGTGCCCTATCCCCAGGTCGGGCGAGTGTGACACACCTGTCCCTGCCCTGTCCCCAGGTCTGGCGAGTGTGACACACCTGTCCCTGCCCTGTCCCCAGGTCGGGCGAGTGTGACACACCTGTCCCTGCCCTGTCCCCAGGTCTGGCGAGTGTGACACACCTGTCCCTGCCCTGTCCCCAGGTCGGGCGAGTGTGACACACCTGTCCCTGCCCTGTCCCCAGGTCGGGCGAGTGCCTGCTGCAGCGGTGCTCGGCGCCCGGCCAGCCGGCGCTGCTGCGACTGACGCACGCAGAGATGGGCCGCACCATTCGCGCCCGGTACCTGGCCGGACCTCAGGGACCGGCCGCCGTCAAACAACTGGCCCGGTCACTGGCCGGTGAGAGCAGGGACGGAGAGAGAGAGAGAGAGAGAGAGAGAGAGAGAGAGAGAGAGAGAGAGAGAGAGAGAGAGAGAGAGAGAGAGAGAGAGAGAGAGAGAGAGAGTTGGTGAGTGAGTGAGTGAGTAAGTAAGTAAGTAAGTAAGTAAGTAAGTAGTGAGTGAGTGAGTGAGTGAGTGAGTGAGTGAGTGAGTGAGTGAGTGAGTGAGTGAGTGAGTGAGTGAGTGAGTGAGTGAGTGAGTGAGTGCGTGAGTGAGTGAGTGAGTGAGTGAGTGAGTGAGTGAGTGAGTGAGTGAGTGAGTGAGTGAGAGAGAGGGAGAGGGAGAGGGAGAGGGAGAGGGAGAGAGAGAGAGAGAGAGAGAGAGAGAGAGAGAGAGAGAGAGAGAGAGAGAGAGACGCAGAGGAGGAGAGAGGGTGGTATAGGCGAGGGCTATCACGAGCGAGCGAAGTTTTACGTAGAAAAGCAGAGATTTTTTGTATGAGCGGCCGGACGGCTACTCATACTGTTACGGCTGCATTTACATTTGCATTACATTACATTACTACTTATTACATTTCTTTTTATTGCTCCTGCTCTTACGTAGAATAGCAGAAATTTCTGAGCATGAGCGGCCAGCCGGCAGCTGGACGTGGGGACGCTTTTGCGAGGCTGAAATCTCCGCAACTGCTTGACCGATTTACTTGCGGTATCTTTTTTTTGGGTAGCTTCATTCCTCCTACCAGGTATTGGACTATTCCCGATGCATGTGGGTGACCCGTTATGCAGCACGTGCCAGGTGCAAACCGAAGGGGTGTCTGTTTTGTAACAATTACGATGATTCGGTCGTTACTGGTCCGATTGCGCTAAAAATGAGCATGTAGGTACGCGCCCTTTAGTGCTCTGGTACGCACCCACTGCACTGGGTTATGCATTTCCATGTGTCACAGTTGAGGTGCTACCGTGCTACTGCACGCGCGTGCTGATGCAGGGGTCACTTCCATAGTGGTTGGGCCGATTGCGATCAGTTCACGTTTAGGGACCGGTGCCAGGCCATAGAACTTCCGGTGAGTAGGGTGCCATATGTTGGGGAGCGGCGGCCGTTGGTATCGGCCGCCGGCAGCGTGCGCCGGCGCTGCAACCTGCAGCTCTGCCGGCGGTGATGACGTAGGTGACGTGGCGGCCGCTGATTGGTCGGCGGGCGCCCAGCCCCCCTATATAGTGCGGCGCATCGCCGGCGGCGGGCAGTCGCTGAGCGGGTTGCTCGGCGAGAGGGGCTCGGGCAAGGCCATATATAGTAGGTAGCGACACTGAGCGATTTGTTTACAGCCAGTTTCGATCCCGATGACGCAAATGTGTCGTCACGAGACAAAACAATATGGCCACCTCTAATGAGAACCAAGTGCAATAAGTTCCCGGATGAAGACAGCACTGACGTCACCGGGATCGAAACCGACGACATCAGTACTGGACCTATGGCGAAGCAAAGTAGTGACATCCCCCTGGGCTCGGGGCTGAGCGGTTGGCTCGCCAAGAGGAGCTCAGGGATGGGATAGCGGACAAGAGGTCCGGCCTGATGGGCAGTCTGGGTATTAGCGTGTAATGAGCCGATGTATATAGATCAATACATTAGTTAACTGAGCCGTGGTGTTTACCCGAGAATGCGTGTTCCGAACAACTGGCGCGGTCGGTAGGACGGTTCGGACACTAGCGGACACGCATTCGTTGGGTTGCACCATTTAAAGTAAATTTTTTATTTCTATTTTATTTTGAATCGGCTCAGTAGAGTAACGTAACATGGAAAGAGAAATTTTACTTTTAGCTAACTTTGAAAATTTCACGGGGGTAAATAATCAATCATGGGGTCGATGGTACCGACGGTTTCGGGCGAAGACGATCGCTTTCTCCGAAGAGAATCGGCTGCAGGGCCTGGTCAGCCTGCTGCAAGATGGCGCCCTGGACTATTTCGCCTCGCTGTCGGAGGAGGTCCAGAGCAACCTCCAGCAAACTGTGGCCGCACTGGAGGCCCGTTTCGGCACAGCGAAAAGCGTGATGCGGGCGCACGCTGAGCTGGCGAGTATCCGGCAGCAGCCCGGTGAGGCGACGCGAGACTTCGCTGACAGGGTGCGCCAGACAGGCCGTGAGGCGTACCCGGGAGCGGCAGCCGGTGACCCGGCCGTGGAAGCGACCGTCGTCAGCCGCTTCGTGGGCGGCCTCCGTGAAGAGCAGCTGCGGGTGCGGGTCCTGACGAAAGACCCGGCCAGCCTCATCGAAGCCGTGAAGGCCGCCGATAAATTCGAAAGGCAGCAGGACGCACTCCGAGCAATGCGCCCGCCCACCGGGGGCGAGGCAATGGCGGTCCAAGACCGGGACGCGCCCGGCACCGCTCGGCTGGACGCGCTGGAGAGGACAATTGGAGAGCTGCAGCGCGCTCTGCAAGCCCTTGAGACAGCGGGAAGGCGGGACGCCTACCGCACGGGGCACGGGACAGGGGCGAGGAACCCCCAACGAGGACCGCCAAACCCGAACAGGCGGGGTAGCGGGCGCCGCTGTTTCCGTTGTAACAGCCCTGACCACTTGATCCGTGACTGTCCGGCGCGGCACACACGCGCAAACGAGCAGGTGGGGCGGTCCTTCCCACGCGGTCATCAGCAGGCGGGCCTAGAGTGGGCGGAGCGCCCCCGTGGTCCGTCTGAGGAGGCCGGCGGATGGACGCCTTTCTGTCACCAGTGCGGCCGTGGGGGTCAGCGATGGACGGGACGCCCGCCTGCTCCGGTGACTGCGGCTGTGGGCATGCCTGTGGTGATGGAGGGCCCCACAGCGCACGCGGGCCACTGGCAGCGGGGGGACACACCGGCAGCGGGGTGCGGCCGTGAGTGGCAGCGGAGGGTGGCTGACCCACCTGCCCTCAACGGGACCCCTACGGCAGGGCAGCCCACACAATCGAGGGATTGTAGCGCGACAGGACAGGGGCAAGGGTGCCCTCCTACACCGTCGTTCGTGTGCACGGTAAGGTCAGAGCCGGCGGGCAGCGAGGCTCCGCCAACATCCCAACCCCCGCTCGAAGGAAGCGGGCATCGCGAGCAGTCGGGGGCCGAGAACACTGGCCTGGGAAGGCGGTGCGCACAGGTTTGCGCGCGGGCGGTGGCCCAAGTGGCTTGTACCGCTCGGACCGTCCTCAAGTCAGCAGGGTTCGACAAGTGGCGACACTGGCCAGCCCCAGTGGCCCCATGCGGGGACCCGGTCGAGCGCGACGGGTCCGGGACGAGCCAATGCGAGGGCGGGCAGCCCAGCAGCGGCTGCGTCGAGGACACGGTGACCTCAAACGGGTCGGAGGCGGAGAGCGCGAGCCGCTGCGAGGGCGGGTCGCCCGCGGAAGCGCGCACCACCAGCCGTCCAGGTGTCGACGGCGACGCAGGGGACGCTAGTCCGGTGGAGTGGAGCGGCAAGCAGAAGGCGCAAGAAGAAAGGCCCACCCCACCTCCAGGGGCCCCGATGCAGAAGAAGCCGGCCACACGCCCCTTCGAGCGCAAAGCCGGTAACGAGCGCGACTTCCGAGCGGCAGTTGGAGGGCAGCCAAAGTTCGGCCTGCGGCACAAGGGCCCGTGGGGTCACGGAACAAGAGAAGGAAGAGGGGCCACCTACCGAGTGCGGAACGGCGTCGGTAAAACCACGATGGGGCACCACGACCACCTGACACCGCATGGTGGACGAATGTGCGGTTTGCCGCGAGTGGTGGGCGTGGTGCGCGCGCGGCATCACCCAGGTCGCGGCGCGGGACCTGAGCCGCCCCCTACCGCCCTTGGCCCGCCCGCGCCGTACCGAATGCGGCGCGGCTGCCCCTGTACAGTGTCAGGCGGGGGTCCATGAACTGCGTGAATCGCGGGCGCAGTAGTGTATCGTGCACTGGTCGTTGCGAAGTGTTGTACATACTTGTGAAATGTCAGCTGTCGTACACCTCTCTTGTGTAGGGGGGGTGTGTGTTGGGGAGCGGCGGCCGTTGGTATCGGCCGCCGGCAGCGTGCGCCGGCGCTGCAACCTGCAGCTCTGCCGGCGGTGATGACGTAGGTGACGTGGCGGCCGCTGATTGGTCGGCGGGCGCCCAGCCCCCCTATATAATGCGGCGCATCGCCGGCGGCGGGCAGTCGCTGAGCGGGTTGCTCGGCGAGAGGGGCTCGGGCTGAGCGGTTGGCTCGCCAAGAGGAGCTCAGGGATGGGATAGCGGACAAGAGGTCCGGCCTGATGGGCAGTCTGGGTATTAGCGTGTAATGAGCCGATGTATACAGATCAATACATTAGTTAACTGAGCCGTGGTGTTTACCCGAGAATGCGTGTTCCGAACACATACAAGCCAATTAGGACCCAGTTTCCACGTGCTCAGTTTGCACGTGCAGGTTGCCGCTTCTAAATCTCAAGAATGGCTGTGCCGATTGCGCCCAAATTTGGCACACTGCTATAGACCGGTTAGCAGGGTGCCGTGCGCAAGACAGGTGACAGTAGGTACCCCCTCCCACTAGCACACATGCAGGGATCTTTATCTCGCTCGCTCGTCTGTCGCCCCCAAAAGGGGCCTTACTGGTATGCATGGGGCAGTGCACGTTGCTGAAGATTTATCTAAATAAGATTGACAATCTGATTGTGTGAACGTAGCCTGTGTTTCTATGCTGATTTGCGCGGTTTTCCCAGCTCGCTACGACGGCGAACCTGTGCGGTATCCGCCTGTACGGTGCCCATCACCTCCCCCACCGTACCCACCTGGCCTGTTCCCTGACCCTAGCCCTCCGCGCGGCAGAGTACTTTGAGCGCTGCGGGGGCCTGCACGAGGAGACGTTCCACTGGCAGGTGCCGCCGGCCGTGCTGCAGGCACTGCCCTACTTCTGGGGACTGGCGGAGGACATGGAGCAGTACCGACGGGTCATCTGCTCGCTGAGGTCAGTTACACAGGGGTCACTCGGTGGGCTGATCACAGGGTCTCTTTCACTGAGGTCAGTCATGGGGGTGATATGATCACTGAGATCAGCTACACATCAGCTACAGGTGATATGATCACTGAGATCATCTGCTTGCTGAGGTCAGTCACTGGAGTCCCTTGGTCACCGGGGTCATTAGATCACTGAGACCAGTCACTGGGGTCACTCGGTCTCTGAGGTCAGTCGCTGGGGTCACCTGGTCACTGAGGTCTTTTACTGAGATCACCTGCTCGTTGAGGCCGGTCAACGGGTAAATATAGTGAAACTGATGGAATTGTAAAATGGAGTCAGTTACAAATGATGTTCCGCATTGTCTCTGGACCGCTCATGGCCCCTGCCTTTTTATCATATACCCGTATGTGGTCTGTTGTTACGGGCCACCACAGACCACAGCGGTTAGGTGACCGCAGCGCCGCCTACCGGTGTGATTCAAAACTAATACGGAGCCGAAGCGTTCACGGAAGACTTTGTAAAAAAAACAAAATAAAACAGTGACCTGTCTGTGGGCAAGGTCCTATTTTGAAATTCCATGCATTGGTGAACGCGTTGGATATAGTTTGAACCGTCTCTGAAGCATATTAGATGTGGCAAAATGTAGATGAAATATAAATCATTTTTCCGAAACACCAACAAATTTTACTCATCAGTCAATAAAGAAAAATGCCGTCAATATTTCAAAAGTGTGGTTATGAAACGTTTGATATTCAACTATTCTCTAAGCGATGTATAGGTATATAGATGTTCTTATTTACGAATGTAATGTAACAATTTCGGATTGATTTCGAAGAGTTTGTCTTATACATTTCACGTAATTTTAATAAATTGAACACAATTATTGCCTTGTAAGCGTTAATCAATAACAAATGATTTTTTTTTAATTCTTACTGCGATGTCAAGGCTCCAGTGGGCCTTGGCCCGTAACGTTGTGCTAGGGTGTTTTTGTTGATGCCAAAATCAGGCGCGGTAGATGATGAGGCGGCTGAAAATCCCGATCCCATTCCACCTCAACTCTGCAGACTCATGCCAGCGGACTTACAGGGACTCCAGTGGTCCGTAGCCGCAGTCCAGCGACTAGTTTCCAATTCCCTCAAATGCAGCGCATTACTTTCTGAAAAAATAGCATTATTCGCACAGATTGCCTGGCGAGTGGCCAGCAGATGATGAGTCCGCACTGCAAGGCAAATTTTGACAAATTCGCTGGTCCGAAGTAGTATCGGATGAGACAGACAAGACAATCCCTGTGCATCGTTGAAATGGTTACATGCTAATTTATTTCCACCTTTGACAGGAAATTCAATTTATGGTAGTAATATTTGTTTTGCTTATTATAAGTTAGTTTCGTGTCCTATTTAATAATACAGTTTTTCCATGGCTCAACCTCTTACGATATATGAACAAGAGTGACACACAATTCGTTTATTTTGAACGATATATCATCAAATCATCGTATCACAACCCATTGAGCATGTGTTGCTGATAGCTACCACGCGATTTGTGACGCTTTGACTGACTACTCAGAAACCTGAGACACGTGGTATTCGTAGGCAATTAGTGTAATCGATCGGCCTAGTTGGGCTGCTTTAATTGGCTGGTTGATCACACCTAATATCTCTACAAATAGGCGGATGATGCTCTCGCCATCGAAGCGTCCTTGTGCCATCCACAGCGTCCGGCGCTCCCAACGAACAATGTGCGGTTAGCTTTGTACTGAGTCACATGAGTATTTTTATATCTGTCTCACAATTTTATTTAAACAGCGATCGCAAACAAGAACACGTATCCGTACACATGGGAATAGTGTTAGCAAAGATTCGAGACACCTTGATTCGAGACAGCAAGAGCGACAGACAATTGATTTTTTACCATTATCTGTGGTACACATTAAATCAACACATAACAACCCATTGAGCATGCCGTGTTCGATACGCTACCGGACCATCATTGAGTCAGTGATGTTTCATATAGCTATTGACTTCTTTATAACGTGGAGTAGTCCATCATGGCATAAGTAGACTGCGACAGTTTCTTTCAACATCAATATGTAGACCCGGCAGCAAATATCCTGATTTGGGACCGTTTATAGCGAGCAGCCATCGCTCCGGTGCACTCGCATTAGGAACAGAATGACTGCCTGACACTGATAAGTACATTAGTCCTCAGCCTCCCACTTGGAAGCTTCTTACTATTCGTGTCATTGCTGCCCATCGGGCAATACAATCTCCGTCTCTGCTTTTTGCTGCCCCTGCTGTTGTGTTCCGGGAATCTGTGCTCGTTGCTGTTCCGCGAGGGTTTCGGCTCGCCGTGGTTTCCCGCGACCTTCGTCCGCCGTTATCCTAAGTCGGCCATATCCGGTGTCGTTTCTCGTTCACCGTTGTCTGGTGTCGTTTCCTTTCGACGATTTTCCGCTGTTGCTCTGCGTTGACCGTTGTTGGTCACCGATGATCTTTGTCCGGTGTCGTTTCCCGTCGCTCCTTTGCTCACTGTTCGCTGTTGTCCCAAGTCCACCGTACCCGATGTCGCTTGCCGTTGCTCGTCGCTCGCTGCTGTTCGCTGCTGTCCTAAATCGGTCAGTGTCTGCTCTCGTCCCCCGTCTGTCGGTGCCCGCTATCGTTTCCCGTCTGCCGCTGCTCGCTGTTCCTCGTGGCGTACTCACTACTGACACCGACCGCACCGGCCGCCGCGCGGCACGTGCGTACGAACGCCTGTCTGAAGTCGCGACTGAAGACGACCAGCAGCACGGCGCTGAACACGGCCGCGCCGCCCGAGCCGAGGACGATGGAGACCATGGTGACCAGTCGGCGCCACGGCAGGATGGCGCACGGCGTGCCGGCCATGACACTGGCGATAAACAGCACCGGGATGAACGCGGCCAGGAACAGCAGCAGGCAGCCGGCCAGCGAGGCGCCCGCCACAATGTCCACCCGGCGACGGCTGGCGCGCGGCCGCGGCCGCTCACCGGCGGCACCGGCCGGCTCCCGGCAGGTGAGGTGGAGGAGCCGCACCGGCTGCAGCAGCAGACAGGAGCGGGCTCGCCGCAGCGGTGGCGGGGAGGGACGGTCCGCCGCTGGCTGATGAAGCTCTGTTGACGCCGCTGCAGCCGCCGGTGCTGCTGCTGTCGGTGCGGCCGGCTTCAGCGCCGACAGCTCGAATGACGAGTGGGAGGACGTAGTGGATCTCTGACGGAAGCGCAGCGCGCGGACGCTCCTCTTGAGCGTGTCTGGCTCGATCTCGGGCAGTGCCGCTGGGGAGGCGATCTGGCGCGACTGAGCTGGCGGTCGGAGCGGAGAGCCGCCGTCTCGCCCGGAGACAATGACTGCCAGCGGACGCTGGGCAGAGGTGGAGGGCTGGTCGAGACCGCCTAAAACCGGCAGACTGAGACTGCCGGATGTTTTCTGCTCCAGTGTCGAATTGCTGCCTTTCTGCGCCTCGCCCTCTAGTTTAGCTCCGGTCGTGCCGTGGTGTTTTGTTTCCTGTCCAGGAGGTTGACCATTTCTGAACTGATCCAGTCGTTCACGCGATTTAGCGGTTTTCTTTAAAATTTTCACATAGCAGAAAATCAAAATACCAATGCCGCAGCCGTACTCGACTGCAAATAGAACGACTGTAGCCGGAGCCACCTCGGTCGACTCGTCTAGTTTTTCCACTATCACAAAATTGTCCGGTGTCCAAGCAATCTCTTTTTGGCACCTCAGTTCTTTGAATAAGGTTTGGAGTACCCATTTGGTCACTCCAACAGCCAGGGTAGCTGCCACGAAGAAAGCAATGTTGTACTTGTTGGGCGGAAAGTGGTGGTTTTTGACGACGGTGAAGTACCTCAGGAGAGTGATCATCACGATACAGGCGAACATTACTGACCTGCTGACGACGAAGATGAACAGGAAGCTGTTGCACGCCACTGGGTGTCGGAGGTTCGGGAAGCTCACCAAGATGATGGGTATGCCGGTCCACATGACATTGTTCATGCAGAGCACGGTGACGAGCACGTTGATGACGGTGTGCAGCCGCCGGTTCATGTAGACGGTCACCACCACGGCCAGGTTGAGCAGCGCGGCCGCCGGCACGATCAGCACCGAGAGCGCCACCAGGGCGGCGTACATGTCTGTGGCGCGCTCCTGGCCGTCGCTGGCGGCGCACACCAGCCGGGAGGTGTTGGCGCCGGCGGCCGTGGAGACGGCCAGCCGCTGGCAGCGCAGCTGCGGCATCTGCAGCACGCAGTTGTCGACGGTGGCGTTCATCGCAGCCGGACGCTGGCTCCTATCTGGCGGCGCGTCAGTCGACTAATGGAGCCGCCGCGCGGCGCGCGCCGAGTTGGGATGAGCCGGGACGCCGACCGACTGCCGATGGCCAGACGACGCTAAACTGCGACTAACGATACACGAGCTGACGTAGCCGGTATGTCTACGGAGCGAGCGACACGACCGGGAAAAGGCTGCGCTTGTTAGCTGGCTTATGGCTATAATAATAATGCCACAGTCTACTCTATAACAATGTCTATAAGAATGTCACGTTGGTAGTTGATTGTCCAAACGACTGGTTAATGGTTATAAAAGTGCCGTTGTTCTTTGTTTTTCGTCTGCCATCGACTCTCCTAATTCTGGAAAATGGGGCGTTGGCGGTGTACATTGGTAGGCGAGGTAGCTATTTAAAGACTCATATACAGGGTGGGGCAGCATAATGGGGAATGCTTTTTGGGCTCTGATCATGAGTATGCATGGCAGTATTTTGATAAATTATATGATGGCAACGAAACGTCCAAAAGTTGTGCATCATCTGACATGACTACATCCATGAGCATGCAACCTCCTGGAAAAGAGCAGCAAAATAGTTCGACGGTGCTCCAAGTGCTTTGCGCGCGCCACGGACGTATAATTAAACTGGACCCGCAACCACCTCCATTCAGGTGAAGCCGACAAGGCGCCATTTTACGTTGCCAAAAACCCGTGCTCTGAAAGGTCATCGAACCATTACAATTGGAATTGCGTCTAAACGGATGATCGGATCGAGATGCTGGTGGTACCGTTCGATGGGTAATGCTTTGAGGCAGGTGATGATGCATGTCACAGGTAATTTGGTGTCACGTGGCGCGTGCCACGTGCCGACAAAGTCGGGAAGGGCAAAAACCTTTAAGCGACGCTCCAAATTAAACGGTGGACGGCACAGGTGTCAAATTCACAGGTCACATGTCCCGGTGTTTGACCATTACCATATGGTATGCTCGGCAGCAGGAGGTGCGGAATGCACGCGCCAGGGGCGAAAAACATGTTTTGAGGATGCATCCTCCGATTCCGGAAAACCTTGACCTAGGCACACCAAATTTGGCACACTGACACTACTGGACGAGCGCTTTAAGGCGCTGTGCAAATAGATGTGCTGGGGTACACGGTGCACGTGCTGTGCACGTGCAAACCTTTTGATGTTGCACTCTGTGTCACATATACGGGCAGAGCGGGTAGCGCGAGCAAGCTCAAAGTGCCAAATTTACACAGGCCACCCAGAATGCATTCCAGCATAGCTATTGAGCATATCGATCTCCTGGTGGACCCCAAAGGTGCGCTCTGCACGTGCAAAAAAAAAATATCCGCCCCGGGCGGTGGGGATGCTTGGACACCCCATGTAGGTTTATGTAAATATCTCGAAAACGGCTTTGTGGAGCGCCACCGTTTTTAGCACACCCTTTCAAGAATCTTTTTCACACATGCTGCATAACTTTCAGACCCAAGTCACTCAAGGCTAGGTCACCAGGTTACGTCCAAGTGGCCTTACCTTAGGAAAAGTTATAATGCCCGTCATAGCTACACAGACTGAACAATCGGTCTAAAACGTTGGCGGCGATTACTAAGAGCACCATATAGGTATGCGTAAAGTATCTTATCCATAGTAAAGTATTAACTATCCATATTAAAGTAGCTTATCCATAGTAGGTGTCAACCATCACCGATGGCGTCGTAACATGTTACGAAGGCACTAAACCTATAACTTCTTAAATGTTAAACTGAATGCTAAATTCGAAATCAGCTCCAAAAACTGTCCTAGAAACGTGTAAAACTTGAAAAGGTGAACCAAGGTCAGTAAAGGTCAGTGACCTTGACCTAATTTTCACGTGACCTTGACACCCACCATATTGCATGTGACCAACATCATATCACATGTTTGAACGCTGGAAACCACGAAAAGACAGCAAACGCGCTGCTAGTGCGCGCCGACGTACGCCGAATCACGATTCCGGCCAAACATGGTCTCGTAATAATAACTTAATATCAGATGCTAATTTACCGCTACTCAGTCAAGTTAGAGCCATTTCTTCTTGGCCGCGGTCACCGGTCCATGCCACCACATAATCGTATTACACCACGCTTGCTCAATGCTCAGTTCGTATTGTAAAAGCACTGCGGCACAGCATAGATGCAGGCGCTCTGCTACTGCCATCTATGGGTGAAAGATGAAGATAATGGTTATTGCGGTACAGTATCACTACAGGCGCAAACAACGTGGAAACAAAGATGCCTATACTGCGCTATCGGGCGATGGTAGCGTAAATTTGCGTTGCTGGGTAGCTAAAAGTTTTGGAGCCCGAATTTGACAAAAGAAATGGTTTGCCGTTTTAAAGACCGTATCAAACAATCTGCGGTTACTCTCAATTCTTGCTTTGAGATAATTGGTGATTTGTTAATCAAACTGTGGTACTTACAAGACGTTACAAGCTATTACCAGCACATAACGAACTTCAGGCGACACCGCTCGTCTATGTTTTGTGTCCTTTGCCTCACGTGAGGGTGATGGGTACCTACTGGAGTAGGCAAAAGTGATATCATCTCCCATTTTCAAATGGATCAGCACCTAAATGGTGAGCCGACCAGGGGAACCGACGAACGTTGTTGTTGTCGTCATCATCGACCATAGGTGGCCATCGACCATCGACTATCGACCATCGACCATAAGCCAACGTTTTAGACCGATTGTTCAGTCTGTGTAGCTATGACGGGCATTATAACTTTTCCTAAGGTAGGGCCACTTGGACGTAACCTGGTGACCTAACCTTGAGTGACCTGGATCTGAAAGTTATGCAGCATGTGTGAAAAAGATTCATGAAAGGGTGTGCTAAAAACGGTGGCGCTCCACAACGCCGTTTTCGAGATATTTACATAAACCTACATGGGGTGTCCAAGCATCCCCACCGCCCGGCGCGGATATTTTTTTTTTTTGCACGTGCAGAGCGCACCTTTGGGGTCCACCAGGAGATAGATATGCTCAATAACTAGGCTGGAATGCATTCTGGGTGGCCTGTGTAAATTTGGCACTTTGAGCTTGCTCGCGCTACCCGCTCTGCCCGTATATGTGACACAGAGTGCAACATCAAAAGGTTTGCACGTGCACAGCACGTGCACCGTGTACCCCAGCACATCTATTTGCACACCGCCTTAAAGCGCTCGTCCAGTAGTGTCAGTGTGCCAAATTTGGTGTGCCTAGGTCAAGGTTTTCCGGAATCGGAGGATGCATCCTCAAAACATGTTTTTCGCCCCTGGCGCGTGCATTCCGCACCCCTGCTGCCGAGCATACCATATGGTAATGGTCAAACACCGGGACATGTGACCTGTGAATTTGGCACCTGTGCCGTCCACCGTTTAATTTGGAGCGTCGCTTAAAGGTTTTTGCCCTTCCCGACTTTGTCGGCACGTGGCACGCGCCACGTGACACTGAATGACCTGTGTCATGCATCATCACCTGCCTCAAAGCATTACCCATCGAACGGTACCACCAGCATCTCGATCCGATCCTCCGTTTAGACGCAATTCCAATTGTAATGGTTCGATGACCTTTCAGAGCACGGGTTTTTGGCAACGTAAAATGGCGCCTTGTCGGCTTCACTATCTTCCATAGGAGGTCCATTGGGATCGTCAGTCCAGTTTATTTATACGTCCGTGGCGCGCGCTCATAGACACTAATGTTAAACGAGTAAAACAAGATGATTTTGTTTAAAATCCTGCAATTCCACGTAAAGGTTGATGGACAGGTCAACGTGTTATCACGGACGATAAGGGTTGTGTGGGAATACTCAGGACAAAAGGTTAACGTAATCCTCGTAAAATAACTCTTAGCAGAGGACATACAGATGACTCGCTTGAATATCAGGAAGAAGCTCTTGAGCACATTAAAAAGAAACAATGTTCAAAACTTCCGCGACCGAAAATCTCACCACCGACTGGAATACGATAGAAAAAGAATGGCATACCATATAGGGGATTGTATTGAGAATATTTCAGCGGTCATGCGAAGTAAACATCCTGGTGGGGTGATGGACATATGGGTGGTGTTCAAGGGAGGTGCACGTGGTGCACCCTCTTTATCGAGCCCGGATAAAATGAGCACCTCTGGTAAATACATCCGCACTCTGGCAGACTCACGTGAAGCCGTCGGAAGAGAGGATCACTGACGGTCCAGATCACGTCTTACGAGGACTCTGTCCGTGCTGTTACTGCAGTGAGGACGACATGTTATTGCGTAGGGCACCTCCAGCTGAGATGAACCAAAAACTTCTGGTCCTTCAACTCCGCCGATTTAAATCCGATCAAATTCTTTACATGGAGCGTCTTTTGGTAGAAGGTTAATGAACAACTTATCATCAGTAAAGACGGTCTTCAGTGCAAGGTACGAAGCTGATGGGCGATCATGGACAAGCAGGAGGTTGCACGTGCATGCGCGTGCTTTTGGACCCGCCTTGAGGAGGTCATCGACGCCGAGGGCGGTCAAATGGGATGAGGGATAGGTAAAAGGTGACCGATTGATGGAATGTTGCTAAAATAGTGCTTGGAGCTGTATTTTTAAATTCATGACCAAATAACTCCGTTTGATATTTATTCCCGATTATGCTGCCCCACCCTGTAGGTAATGTGGAGTCTCTTGGCTTGAAGCGGTAAGTAATGCTTCACTGAAGTAATTTTAACCACCAGACAGGGCATGGCCGTCATTGCCATAGTAACCTGATCCTTCTTTGGCCTACTTAGTATGGGTCATAATAAACGCGCGAAATGCTCAGGCATCGACGGCTCGCTGCAGAAGCGGATCCAGCTCAGAGTTTTTTTTTGGGGGGGGAGCAAACCTTAACAATTTATCGATTCTTTCCATGCCTCGTCCATAGGCGTAATGTTAAAATTATGCCGTTTGGGGGGGGGCAAATGCCCATTTTGCCCCCCCCCCCCCTGGATCCGCCACTGGCTCGCTGGCACTTCATCCACACGGCGTGGAACACACCCCGACGGCACGCGATTCGCCCAAACGGACTGTCACGGTGCTGATGGCACATGGGTACTCGAGAGACATGCAGCGGAATGTGTCGCTCCATTGATGCTCGCCCTGTTTGACGACCATGCTACGCCGGATGGTCGTCACCCTGTCCCTGCTAACATCGACCCAGTCTGGTTGGAGCGAGCTTTGTAATTTTTGGTCGGAAAACTGCGTTTATTCTATTTCGGGCGCTGCGCGGATGGGCATTTGCCCCAAATGCCCCCCCCCCTCCCCCTCCTGGATCCGCCAGTGCGGTTTGGAGAGGGCCACGAGAGTGCCACGGATTTCAGACGGTCGGTCGAAGCGGCTTTTGCAACACAGCATACATGCGGTATTATGGTGGTCTGATTTGCCCGCAGCATTCCAACTGTCTGATACCGTATAAAGACCGAGAAGGGCAGGGATAAGGCAAACAATTATCTCAATTGATTGAAAAGAACCCTCGAATAATATTAAATATCTAATGCCACGGCGCAGCTTTGCTTACAGCTTTGCTATACCTACTGCAATAACAAATACCCGTAACACAAGGCTGTTTGAAATATTGCAGTAAGTAATGAAGGCAAACTTTAAACGTGTGCAATTTGTTGGAAGTGTGGAAGGCTTCAAGACGTAACACGGCGCATAGCATGTTGTCGTTTGCTATCTGGGCCTCGTTTTATAAAGTGAGTCCGTAACTTACGGCGGTTTTTAGTCTTGTATTCCAAGTGCATTTGAAGCGATGATGTTAGTTTGAATCGTTGAATTTAATAATCTTGCAAGCAATAACAGAAGGGAGAAGGGGAAATAAATTTATCGCCTCACATGCACTTGCAATAAAAGACCAAAAACCGGCGGAAAAAAGTTACGGACTCGCTTTATGAAACGAGGCCCTGGATGTCTCATATGTAAACGACTTGCGTCATGCGTGTCCTATTGAAAATATAGGTAAGTAATATATCTT
The DNA here is from genome assembly GCF_019059575.1 of Amphibalanus amphitrite. Classification (NCBI taxonomy): domain Eukaryota; kingdom Metazoa; phylum Arthropoda; class Thecostraca; order Balanomorpha; family Balanidae; genus Amphibalanus; species Amphibalanus amphitrite. Next base: position 22,540 of record NW_024882056.1, read on the forward strand.
CCGAAATTGTATTGATTTCCTGCAATAGGCATGCAATGGCTGTTTTTTAGCCGATTCATGCTAATCTTGCAGTTCGATGTTTTTATCAGATGTTAAATATTTTGTTAGTAAACGTGAGCCGAATACAAAATTGGTTTACGCGTGCTCCACATCATCTGTTTTCATTCTGTTTTCATTTTTATGGTTCATTACTTACCCTCATGATGACATGTAGCTGTTAAAAAAAAAAAACTGGAGAGCCCTCTTCAGCTGGCGACATGGCGCGGCTTCCTCGAATAACCCTTGTGTGTGTGTGTTTTTTTTTTGGGGGGGGGGTTGTTATATCTGGATTAGTCGCCACTCGATACTTCTGAAGAGTCATCGACATTTGGTCTCAGACGAGATGGCAGGTGGCCGCCGAAGTAAAGAGGATTGTGTGCTGGTAATAATAGACCCTAAAGACGTCTCATGTCACTGTAGCCTTTGGGCATTGCTCACTATCCACACATGCGCGTTTGAGTGAGCGGCGTATATATATATTCATGTGCAGGCAGACTGTCGGCACCAGTCTGGACTTATTGTGCCAGGAGTTCCCTCACGTCTTCCAAAGAGGGACACTTTTATTTTGCTCGGTCTCAGGCGAATAAAATTGATTTTGCGTAGTCCTGAAAGAGGACATTATTTTTTGCGCATTCTGAACTGTCGCGTCGCTCTGTGAGAAGGCAAGAAGTATATCGGACGATCCTGTGAAGGACAAGAGGTATCTATATCAGGCGATCCTGTGGGGAAAAAAACAGGAGGCATCTCCTGTAGCCCTGTGTCTGGATAAGGATAAGAGGTGTGGTGTCTCCTGTGTTCCTTTGGGTGACAGAAGGCATCTCGCGTAGTCCTGTGAAGCAGCACTGAAGATGGCGTCGTCAGCGGGACTTGATGACGGTCTGAGCAGCCAGTGCCTGCTGCGGACCCCGCAGCTGCGCTGCCAGCGGCTGACCGTCTCCACGGCCGCCGGCGCCAACACCTCCCGGCTGGTGTGCGCCGCCAGCGACGGCCAGGAGCGCGCCACAGACATGTACGCCGCCCTGGTGGCGCTCTCGGTGCTAATCGTGCCGGCGGCCGCGCTGCTCAACCTGGCCGTGGTGGTGACCGTCTACATGAACCGGCGGCTGCACACCGTCATCAACGTGCTCGTCACCGTGCTCTGCATGAACAACGTCATGTGGACCGGTTTGCCGATCCTGTGCGTGATTGCAGTCAACTTTAACATTCCCTGGCAATGCACGCTAAGGTCATTCTTTTACTTGACCACAAGACACATCTGCTTTTCAGTAATTGTGATCATTACCGTTCTTCGATTCCTTCTCGTCGTGAAGAATCGCAGTTTCCCAGCTGACAGAAACAGCACATTAATGTTCATCACATTTGCAGTGGGACCAGGCCTGTTGAAGTTTTACCTTCGAGGATTTCAAGATCATTCGAAATGTCGCAAGCCACTGGCGTGGAGTCCGGACGGTTACGCGATCGTAGGCCTCTTCAAGAATCCTGTCAGCTGGGTGTCGGCGGCCGTGGTCGCGGTTGAGTACATCAGCGGACTGCTTGTCATCGCTGTCTGCTACCTGCGCATCCTGATCAAGATTGTCCAGTCGAAGCGGCGGCTGAGGCGTCGCAGGGACGCCGCCTTGGCACGCACCCAGCAGCGCGTCCCAATCTCCGTGTCCGGTCACCACTCGCAGCCGGAGAGCAGTGACGAGCGCAGCGGCGCCGGTCAGCAGCGCGCCGTCACCAAGCTGGAGAACGTGATGCGCATGATCCGGCACTACAACGCCGCCAAGTCTGTGGTGCCGCTGCCGGCCGACCCGTGCTCCAGCCGGTCGGGCACCAACCCGGGCCGGGGCAGTGGGGTGCCGCCGGCAGAGCGGCCCGAGCCGCACGGTCAGCCAGCCGCCAGCTCGCCCAGTGCCGTGCGCAGAGCGGGAGATAACGTCAGTGGCGGGAATGCCGCTCCTGGAGAAGCTGGTGCGGCCCCACAGCCAGCTCCCGCGATGGTGTTGACAGAGGCTCAGTCCCCTTCTCCCAGTCTGGCTCCGGAACCAGACGATGGCTCGGCGGCGTCAGTCAGTTCACAGTCGTCCCGGATCAGGCCTCCAGTCGCTCACCAAACTGTTTCGACAACATCCGCACGCAGGAGCATTGACCACATCGCTTCCAACAATCTAGTTCTGCAGCCGTCCAACCTCCTGAAAGTCGGAACCTCCAGATCAACGCTTGGCTCATCCCGCTCAACGTCCGGAGAAAGTACATCTTCGGCCTGCACCCAAGGCTCGCGACCAACGCCACGCAGGCCGGCTGCAGCCCAGCCGGCGGCCAGGGTGGACATCGTGGCAACCGTCTCCATGACCGCCTTCATCATGATCTTCTTCGTCGTCATCAGCCCGCTGTGGACTATGAGCCTGGTGAATGACTCGTCCGAGTGCGTCATCCTGCCGAACATGCGCATCTTCCTGTACATCATCCTGATAGTGACGGGTGGCTCGGCTGCAATCGTCAGTCCGTTCGTGCTCGTCCTGTTCAGTGGCGACTTTCGACGTGCTCTCAGGGATACGTTCGGTAAACTGATGTCCCGGTAAAGGACGATAACGACGAAGATAGTGGCGCCTTCCAGCTGCCGCGTCATAGGACCCCCTGGCTAACGTCGAAGTACATGACGCTTTGAAGGCTGGAGACTCATTTGGTGACGTCTGACTGGAGAAGTAAGCGACGACCGAATCTAGATTGTCCAAACGTCATTCAGATGGCTTTGTCAATCGACCATTATCGGAAGGATTAGTCCAATGAGGAACCCGGTGAAGGATGCATTGTATGAGCGCCCGTGCTAATGTTTCCGTCTTCGCGGCATCAGTGTAGTCCATTTATGTCCACGACCTCGCAGAACGGGCCATCTCCGTGACTAATTTGACCTGTTATCACCAGGGGATTTCAACCAGGTGGTTTGATTTTGTAAATGTCGAGAACGATATTCGTTCATGTCTGAAGAATCCCGGAGGAAACGGGTTATTTGACGTTAACTGTTCAGTGTTCGTGCAGCTGACAAACGATGTGTTTGTTTGGTATTGCCATCGAGGCGAATGTAAATGGTAATTAACATACTTAGTAGAACTTGCCGCGTGTGACTCGATATACGAAATTCGGTTCATCTGATGTTTCTGCATGGTAGGTGTTATTCGGAGTAAAGAATTCAGTTGTCGCTGATAAAACATCCCGCGTATGGGTGAGGCATTGGGATAAACATGGTGTCATTATCATAGCCCATAGGCCCCGGAGCAAGCCTTGTCTCATACTTGATAAAGCATATAGCCTTTCAGTTTTATGTCTATTTACATGTAATTGGATTAGAACCTTATTTTTGGCTTACATATATGTAAGTTGACTAAAGGTTTTTCCGCTGGTGGTGTCTGTCCCCTGTTCCCGGTAGTCGTTATCATACCGTTTGATGTTATAAATGTTCTCTGTAGCGGCGGCAGTGGTGTTAATCAATATACGTAATGGTACACTTTGTTTTCCTGTAACCAGTCATGCGTAGCGGCCCGGCTTCCATGTACTATTGTACACGTACTATACTTACAGCTTTTTTCATTTGCTTTTAGGTCACCAAACCGTATACAAGATTAGATGGATTATCCATCATTCATCATTAGATGGACTATTGAGAGGAGTACGCCAAAATGCATCGACGAAAAGGAAATTTAAGGAAAACCAATGTTCGGCTGTTGTGACCCATTTGACTTTCTTGTGATTTTCTTGTGTCTGGTCGAAACTGACGTAGCGCACCAGCCTCTGAATTCTCAACATTCGACGTTATGATAGCCTGCCGCTTGTTGGGCTAGGCCGAGTGCGAACAGTGTATTTTTGACGTCCCGAATTGAATCTGCTGTCGACACGCTGTACAAAAAAAACCTGCTATGGGAAGCCTTCTAACATGTGCCACATGTCAAATGTGGTATAAATAGCTCTAAAACAGCAAAGAAACAAGAATGATATCTTGCCAAACATCAGCCATGGAATGTTTGAATCATGCGTATGATGCAGCTATATATGTAGTTTGATTTTTCTAAATTGGCCTAGTCAATTTATGCGTGATGTGCTACTACATGATACCGACCGCACGCCCCCGTACCTTCGTGTAAGTGGTGCTCTCTGTGAAGCTGTGCAGCTGAGCCGACCTCCGAGCGCCTATTGAACTGTATATCAGCTGGCGCAGTCTCAGGCTTTGATTACGTCATCAGAGGATCAAAGTCACGCATTAAGTCTGCCCTAACGTTTATTATATGTGTGTGCTAACGCACCAACTGGCACGTATACCAATACCTAACTGGCGGAAAACCTATCACATAAACGCCTAAGGACGAGGGTTTTTGAGTAGGTGCGACATATGAGACTCTTGTTAAGAGCCGTAAGTGTTAATCACAGTGGTGCACCAGTGTTAATCAGATTAAGGATTTTTATGTGTCGTGCTGGTTCAATAGAAGTCTGTTGCACTGCGCATGTCAAGGTACGCGACTTATGTGCCTCGGGCGTGGAGCAAGAGCGCCAGTGTGCAGAGGGAACCGGCCGGAACAGGCTGTTCTGCCGTCACGATCAACGCGATGGCCTCTCCGGCATTGCTCGATGACGGTCTGAGCAGCCAGTGCCTGCTGCGGACCCCGCAGCTGCGCTGCCAGCGGCTGGCCGTCTCCACGGCCGCCGGCGCCAACACCTCCCGGCTGGTGTGTGCCGCCAGCGACGGCCAGGAGCGCGCCACAGACATGTACGCCGCCCTGGTGGCGCTCTCGGTGCTGATCGTGCCGGTGGCCGCGCTGCTCAACCTGGCCGTGGTGGTGACCGTCTACATGAACCGGCGGCTGCACACCGTCATCAACGTGCTCGTCACCGTGCTCTGCATGAATAACGTCATGTGGACCGGCATGCCGATCCTGTGCGTGCTTGCCGTTAACTTCAGCGCCCCGTGGCACTGCACGCTGCGCTATTTCTTCTTCGTGAGCACCCGGCACATCTGCTTCTCCGTTATTGTCATCATCACTGTTCTTAGATACCTTCTCGTCGTCAAGAACCGCGCCTTTCCGGCCGACAGCAGGAACGCTGTGACGTTCATCGCCTTTGCAGTGATGCCCAGCTTGATCAAGTTCTACTTCCGCAGCTCTCGCGATCACGCCAAGTGTCGCAAGGCGCTGGCCTGGAGTCCGGACGGCTACGCCATATACGGTCTTTTCAAGGAGCCGATCGACTGGGTCTCCGCCACGGTGATCTCCACCGAGTACATGAGCGGTCTGGTTATCATAGCGGTCTGCTACCTCCGCATTCTGATGAAGATCCTGCGGTCCAAACAGCGTCTGCGTGCGCGCAGGAGAGTCCCGATGGAGTTACCGCAGCAGCGACAGCAGCCCAAGGTCGCCGTTGTCGAGGAAGAACGCGCCGAGACCGGTCAGCAGCAGGAGCAGCAGCAGCAGCCCTCCGGCGGCCCGGCTGAAAACGCTCCTGGCGGCGCGAAGAGCGTTTCGCTGTCGACGTTCATGTCCGCAGCGCGTGCCAGGGTCTCGGGGCAGACGAGGCAGCCGGCACCTCCTCGTGCAGGACCGTCCCAGCCGGACCCGGGAGCGGCACAGTCCGCTGGTACAGAGGGTGCCACCCTGCCGCCGCTGAAGAAAACCATCCAACCCAGGGAGCTCACCACCACGGCTGAGGTGGAGGCGAGCACCTCCGCCGCCGGTTCTGATGTACGAGACGCGAAGCGCAGCCCGGCTCCCTCCATGATCGTCACAGAGGTCCAGTCGACGTCCGCCTCGAACGGCCCCGAGGGAGGTGACGGCTCAGCGGCGTCAACCGGCTCGCACGTCTCCCAGAAAAACCCTCAGCACACTCGCCAGAAGCGGTCGCCAACTTCCTCTGGGAGGAGCATTGACCACATCGCCTCCAACAATCTGGTCCTGCAGCCGTCCAACCTGCTGAAAGTCAGCTCGCCCAAGCCCAAGACTGGCCAAGCGTCGACGTCCGACTCGGAAAGTAGGCGCGGTGTTGCTCCACGGAAACCGGCCCAGCCGGCGGCCAGGGTGGACATCGTGGCTACTGTCTCCATGACAGCCTTCATCATGATCTTCTTCGTCGTCATCAGTCCCCTATGGACGCTAGAGCTGGTGAACAACACCGCCGAGTGCGTCATCTTGCCGACCATGCGCATCTTCCTGTACATCATCCTGATCGTGACGGGTGGCTCGGCTGCAATCGTCAGTCCGTTCGTGCTCGTCTTGTTCAGCGGCGACTTTCGACGCGCCTTGAAGGTGACGATCCGCAGACTGGCGTCACGATAAAGTGGCAATCCAGAGGCTGGCGTCACGCTGAGGTGACGACCCGCAGACTGGCGTCACGTCGAGGGGACGACCCGAAGGCTGGTGCTACGTTCAAGGGACTATCCGGAGACTGGCGCCACGCTAAAGACAGCAGTCAGACTAAATGGGCCTGGGACTTTAGTGACGTCACAGATGAGACCACCGCCCTCGATAATGTGACGCGATAATGTGAACGAGGACTTTCTCGGAGCTAGGCGGGGCCGGCCCTGTCCCTCATGGTCCGTGACACTGTGTGTTGACGGAATCCGTGACAGCAATGGAGATCAATTTCATGTGTAGTTTTACTGTCATTGTTGTACAATTGTAATTCATGTCAGCGTAATCGGAGATCAAAGGGTGCAAGGAGCTCCTAAGACCCGGACTGTCTCTCGCTCTCGGCTAAGCTTTGCTGTTGGTTATTGCGCTTTAGGTGCGAACCGCAGCTAGTGCGAATGTTAGTTAAGGTTCGCTGCTAGATCATTTTTTTGCCACTTGAAAATGTAGCTTTGTGCATTGCGGAAGCCATGAATTTTGTGAAATGGCTCTCACACTAATGATGGATGTTTCAATTGTCTATTTGTCATTTGTGTATGTACTTAGGTATTTTGGATCCACCGCTACAAATTCCCAAGACCACTGTATCTGTTGTGCTGCACCATAGAGCAATAAAGACTCGCTCCGTCACACCGCTTTGCACACTTTACTGGCTGGTTGATTATTGTACCTACAGGGTGGGGCAGAAAGATTTACCTCTGGATTTTTGAAAATATTTCGGTCCAGAACTAAGATATTCAAATGATTTTTGGTACACGTATTCAGTAGCATGTACCTACACATCTCAGCAACGGCACTATGAACCAATATGGCCACCTTTGGTCTTCACCCCTGCCCCGAAACCTCCCCCTGCGGAGAGGCGCGAGCGCCGCACGGTGTCCTCGTCGAAATTCGCCCATGCCGTCTCGAGGGTCAGCTTCAGAGCGGCAATGCTGCTGTGTGGTGTTGCGCACATCTCGCTCTCCAGGATGGCCCAGGTGGTGAAGTCCATCGGGTTCAGGTCTGGACTTGATGGTGGCCACATGTCCTTGTCCCAGAATCCAGGCATGTGGGACTGGGTCTTGCACCACTGTTGAGTGAAGGTGGCCGTCTGAGACAACGCAACGTCCTGGACGACGACGTATCCGTCTCGGAACGACTGAGCGATCCAAGGCAGAGCATGTTCCTCTAGCAGATGGACATAAACGTGTGAACTGACTTTCACACCCGCCTCGATGAAGATCAAGGGTCCTTTTGAGCCGTCGGATGCGACGGCAGCTCAAATCATGACACCAGCAGGGTTGTGGCGACCAAAACTGGCCTGGATAGCAGGATTAATGCCGCATGTACCATCTGCCAAGATTATGTCGCCTTGAGAGTTCATCTGGGGCTGAACCGTGGAATTTTTTTTATCAGATCAGAGGAAGACCTTGCTACCGGCGCTTCTGATTTCCTCCAATATCTTTTGGGCCCTGTGAAGCCGCCTCTCCTTGGATGCCGCCGAAATTAGGTGTCGACGTTGCATCGTGTACGACTCAAGGCTCAAAACGTCGTTTATGATTCTTCTGATCGTTTTGGGCGAAAAATCGAGGTCCTTTGCCAGTTTGCGCATGTTTCGCCAAGGATTTCGAGACACCATCTTGTGTACGATATCAACCAGCTTTTTGGTGCGGACATGTCTTGTTCTGCCTGGGATGGGCTTCGTCGACACTGTACCTGTCCCTTTAAGGCATTTCATTAGATTGTTAACAGTTTTCATGGCAACACCGAGCTGTTTTGGAACGCTTCGGACGCTGTGGCCAGCCTGCATCGGCGCCGCAATTTGGGCTCTTTTTGTAATATCCGCCGTAGCTCATAAACAACCACGACGGAATTAAAACCGATCAGAACAATTATACACGAGTCAGTTGGGAAGCCGCATGCAAAATCTTACTAAAATCCGTCCAAAACTTTTTGAGTTATGGGCTAAAAACAAACAGGTAAATCTTTCTGCCCCACCCTGTATACATTGCTTGGTACAATACACAGAATCACACTGAACGGCCTTTTTAGTGACGGAACAGTAAAAGCGGCATTGACTGAGAAAGCCCTGGTGGGTAGGCTGTCCCGCCGTACTGACATGTGTTGCGGCGCAGCCTACAGAGATAGACATTTTGTGGTACTCTGGGGACTGCAGTATTCCGTGGGCTATTGTCGTCCCCTCAACGGTAGTAGCGGCGGAACACCTTCAATTAAGGGGGGCAGGGACACTGCCGACTTTTGGTCCCATTCTTTGCATGCAACGCTCATAGGGCTTATGTTAAAATGCCAAAATCAAGGGGGGCACGGTGTCCCGGTGGCCTCCCCCCCTCGTTCCGCCGCCTATGCTCAACGGTTACTATGAATAGCCTTGCCATCATTCTAAGGTGTGTAGGAAGTTAGCCTTCAAACCGACGTTCTCCGTTTCCTTCTGGTTTGGGTCTAGGCTGGGCCTATTTTTCTTTACCGCCCTAATAGATATGAGTCCTGGTCAAATCTAGCACGTATTTCAGAACGAACCATAATCTAGCGAACCATTAATGAAACGCTACAAACCGTTAACGAACTATCTTGCGCAACAGCGGCTTGTTCAAAACATTACTTGAGGTGGCACTAAACACTTTAGAAGGGTGCAATGCTTTGTCACCGATGGTTATCAGTATGCTGGTGGGACAAGAACCGACTGGATACCTGCAGGCATCCCATAGACAACAGGGTGTATTTTTGTCACATGCTTTTCTCATGGTATACGTTTTTTTATTTCAGGTGGCATATAAATAGTTAAAATTATTTTTTGACACACCATTTTTTATATTCCTACTTTGTTTAAAGGTAGTGTGCCACCTTCCAATGATTTCCCATTTTATTTTTCCTAGGATAAGAAGCTTCTGTTTTTACCTAATATCGCAAAAAAATCAAAAATGGGCCTGGAATAGTGCTTTTTTCGCCTAAAAGTTTACCGGTTTTTCGATATGTATAACAACTGCAGTGGGCTGACCTGCAAACAGGCGTCGGCAACAATCGCGAATGCGGCGCACATGTGACAATAAGCAAAGGTCATTATAGAGTTACGACGTACGGGAATGAGTTATCAGCTGTCTAATCGTAGACAACACAATGTCGAACTTAAACTGCAAGCCTGTATTGGTATTGTTTCTTTAATTTTGCTGTCGAAAATTAATTTATGGTTTGAAATATGATTTTATGTAAAATAATTGATATGAAACAGCCGTCTCTTAAAGGTAGTGTGCCAGCTTTCTTGGACCATATGGAGTTAATGACCCGGATAAGGAGAACCGGATTTTTTAGAACTTATCCATACCTTCAAAACTTATGGAAACGTCTTAAATTCTTCAAATTTTGAGTACCCCAGTGCGAGATTCGCCCCGACGGGTTGTCGGTCGTACCCCAACCACATTTCACACCACTATGAACAATAAATGCACACACTAAAATCGCTATTACCGATAGGCTCATCCAATCAAGTTTCGATAAACCCGTTCATCATCTCCTGCGGTTTCGAACACGCCTGTTAGGTGGCTTCTGATGCTCGTCGAGGTCGGAATTTCCAAATACGCGTGGTGCGTCGGGCCGCGCGCTCTGACTTCGGCCAAGAAAAATGCGTCAGCTGATCATTGTCATTGCTGCCACTTGCGTGTGGTGTAATGGGGTCATAACTTAAGAGACGGCTGTTTCATATCAATTATTTTACATAAAATCATATTTCAAACCACAAATTAATGTTCGACAGCCAAATTTAAGAAACAATACCAATACAGGCTTACAGTTTAAGGCTCGACATTGTGTTGTCTACGATTAGACAGCTGATAACTCATTCCCGTACGTCGTATGGTCGTAACACTATAATGACCTTTGCTTATTGTCACAAGTGCGCCGCATTCGCGATTGTTGCCCGACGCCTGTTTGCAGGTGAGCCCACTACAGTTGTTATACATATCTAAAAACCGATAAACTTTTAGGCGAAAAAGGCACTATTCCAGGCCCATTTTTTATTTTTTTGCGATATTAGGTAAAAACAGAAGCTTCTTATCCTAGGAAAAATAAAACGGGAAATCTTTCAAAGGTGGCACACTACCTTTAAGTTATGACCCCATCTCACAAGACGAAAGTGGCAGAAAAGACAATGATCAGCTGACGCATTTTTCTTGGCCGAAGTCAAAGCGCGCGGCCCGACGCACCACCACTGCACCACAAAGTATGAGCAGAAGCCACCTAACAGGCGTGTTCGAAACCGCAGGAGATGATGATGAACGGGTTTAACGAAACTTGATTGGATGAGCCTATCGGTAACAGCGATTTTAGTGTGTGCATTTATTGTTCATACTGGTGTGAAATGTGGTTGGGGTACGACCGACAACCCGTCGGGCGAATTTCGCACTGGGGCATAGGCGTAGGAACAGGGGGGGGCCAGGTGGGCAAGTGCCCACCCACTTTTCGAGGTGGGGGGGCCAACCATGTGTTTTGGCCCACCCACTTTTTACGCGAGGCCCCTCGTCTCGATTTGAGAGGACGTCGTCGCCTTGCAGAATAAACAAACTCGGTAAAAATAAGTTCCACGAATCCCCACGCACGGACTCCAAGGGGCCGTGATGGATCCAAGGACTGGCCCTCTGTTCATACTTGTCAGTCGAAGCCCCTGATAATGATGGCCTGAGAGGCCCTAGTGGATCTGAGGAGGCCCCAATATCCACACTGGTCTGGGGAGGCCCCTGACACTGGCGGCCTGGGAGGCCCCTCTATCCACACTATAGTCAGAGGTCTGAGACTGGTGGTCTGGGAGGCCCCTCCATCCACACTAGTCAGAATAAGCCCCTGACACTGGCGGTCTAGCCGAGGCCCCCTACCCTCACTAGTCAGAGGAGGCCCCTCTATCCTCAATAGTCAGAAGAGGCCCCTGAGACTGATGGTCTGGGAGGCCTATCCATCTACACTGTAGTCAGAGGAGGCCCCTGAGACTGATGACCTGAGAGGCCCTTATCATCACACCAGGCAGAAGAGGCCCATGAGACTGATGGACTGAGAGGCCCTTCTATTCATACTGGTCACAGGAGACCCCCAAAACTTTCGGTCTGGGAGGTTCCTCAATCCGGCACCAGTCAGAAGAGTCCCCTGAGACTGGGAGGCCCCTGCGACTGATGGTATGAGAGGCCCTCATATTCACACCAGTCAGAAGAGGCCCCCGAGGCTGATGGCTGTGAGGCCCTTCTGTTCATATAACTGGCCACTGGAGGCCCCTGAAACCGGTGGTCTGGGAGGGCCCTCTATACACACTAGTCGCTAGTCAGAAGAGGCCCCTGAGACCGATGATCTGAGAGGCTCTTATATTCATACTGGCCACAAGAGGCCCCTGAGACTGATAGCCAGAGAGGTCCACTCCTAATGAATCAGAGGGGGGCCTCTATCCACATTTACACTTTTCTAGGGAGGCCCCTGAGACCGATGGTCTGAGAGGCTCTTATATTCATACTGGCCACAAGAGGCCCCTGAGACTGATAGTCAGAGAGGTCCACTCCTAATGAATCTGAGGGGGGGCCCTCTATCCACATTTACACTTTTCTAGGGAGGCCCCCGAGACTGATGGTCTGAGAGGCCCTTTTATTTATACTGTCCACAGGAGCCCCTGAGATTAATGGTCTGAGAGGCTTTTCTATTTATACTAACTAGAGGAGGCCCCTAGGATTGATGGTCTAACAGGCCCTTCTATTTATACTAGCCAGAGGAGGCCCATGAGACTGATGGTCTCTGAGAGGCCCTTCTATTCAAACTAGGCAGATGAGGCCCCTGAGAATGATAGTCCGAAGAACCATGCGCAGCAACTGGCTGTGGCCATATTTCGGCTCGGTAGGGCCCCACAGAGCTCATGAGAGCACCTCAAGGGCTCCTAAGTAGACACGCTTATCCCCATAAGGGTGCCACACCGGCTTCTGAAGGCTCCTTGTAGGCATCTAAGGGCCCTTTCCGGCCTCTAACGGCTCCACCCGCCTGTGATGGCTCCACACCAGTGTTTATGAGCGCCACACAGCGGCGCCTTTGAGGGTCATACTAGTGTCTCTTAGGGCCCTATATCGGTGGCTCTGGGGACCCCACCCGGCGCCTCTGTGGGCCACCACACCTGTGCATCTCAAGGCTCTATAGGTACATCTGAAGGACCCACACCGACACCTCTGAGGGCCCCACACCAGTATCTCGGAGCTCTGAAGGCCCCACACCGGTGACTCTGAGGACTCACCGGCTCCTGAGAGCACCATGTTGATGTCTAACGGCTCCACAAGGCCACTGAAGGCACCATACAAGCTCTCACTGAGCTCTAATGTCCATGTACCGGCCTCTGAGGGATTTAAGCCAGCGCATTCATAGCTCTACACCAGTAATTGTAAGGGCTTCACACTGAAGTATCTGAGGGTTCCACACCGGTGTCTCTAAGGGCCACATACCGGCATCTCTGAGGGCCCCATACCGGCGTCTCCAAGGGTCCACATCCGGCGGGCACCCATCAGCGACTGAAGGTCCCACACTGTCGACTCCGAGAGCACCATCTGCGTCTGGGAGCACCATGCCGTCTTTAAGAACCACAGCGGCTCCTCCGTCGAAAGATGGGCGTCTGCATGCCAAAGGGGAGCGGTTCTGAGACAGTAGGGCACCTACGTGCAATAGAGGGGCGCCTATGAAGCCCATAGGGGCGCCTCAATGCGAAAGAGGGGCGCCTCTGAGGCCTACATATATGGGCGTCCACATGCAATAGAGGTCTGCAGACTGCAATTGATCAATGCCATGGGGGTGCATTCATAAGAAACAGGGGCGCCGGCATGGCAAAGAGAGGCGCCTTCAAGTGTCCATAAAAGAGAGACGCCTATGATAAGCGCACATTGTATGCGACAACGGGGAGACTGTGGCACATATAGGGATGTCTCTGATGACTATACATAGGGCGCTTATATGCCAAAGAGGGCGCCTATGAAGCTAATGGGGGCACTTGGGAAACGAGGAAGACATTTGTGTAAGGGTTTTCAGGGGTCATGCGCCGTTTGCGGCAAATAGATTCTAAAAAAAAAAAATCGGAGGGGGAATAAGTTTTAAAAATGGTGCGGACTTTCCGCACTGTTCGCTTAAGCGGTTACGCCCCTGGGTACATCTGCCCGATCTGAGAAGCTAGATTTGGATGTCATACTTGAAAGCAGCCAGCAGGACGAGGCAAAAGTTGGAGGCCCCTGAAAATAGGAGGCCCCTGGAAAAGGAGGCCCCTTGACAGGGTGGCCCACCCACTTTTCATGACGTTCCTACGCCCGTGCACTGGGGTACTCAAAATTGGAAGAATTTAAGACGTTTCCATGAGTTTTGACGGTATGGATAAGTTCTAAAAATCCGGTTCTCCTTATCCGGGTCATTAACTCCATATGGTCCAGGAAAGCTGGCACACTACCTTTAACCCTGCCGGGCCCGGGGGGTAATCCCAACCATCGCAGCCCGGGGGGGGGGGCGTTTTTCGCCCCCCCCCCCCTGTCTAACTTCGTAAATAAGGGAGCTACGGAAACAAAAGCGATACCAAACGAAAGGTCCTTACGAGACGATTCTAAAGCACCTAAAATTTTTGACCTCAGGTCAATTTTCAAGGTCAGAGGTCAAGGTCAAAGGCAAAAACCGGCACATGTGTAGTGATCTCAAAGTAAGCCTCCTTCTAGAGGACGGCAGGCTGCATCAAACCGGCGAAATTGGGTGTCAAACGAAAGAAGAGAATCTGAGGATTCCGAAAATGTGCTTAAAATTAAAGGTCAAGGTCAAGGTCACGCTCAAAATTGACCTCAAACTTGGCACTTTTTCGCACATCTTGCGTGCTAGCTTCCAAGATGTTTTGAAATGTTTTGAGGCTTATCAGTTCCCTATTTGTGGTTCATCTTACGATACAAGGCTGCTCAAAGGTCAAGGTCACAGAAGAGTATCCCTGCTAGAGGCTATTTCACTGATTCAAGTTAGTAATAATAAATAAGACAATTTTGCCGTCCAGAAGCTCTAAATGAAGGCTTTGAGGAAAATAGATGCCAGATTCGTGATCAGCGGGTACAAATCCATCATAAATGACCTCTCATGTGTCAAGGTCAACCAGAGGTCATTCGAGGTCACATGAGGTCAACATAAAACTTGACCTTTTCCGAACAAAATATATATCATTCGACGCGGCTTGACAAGGCGAATGCGATGGTACCATTGCCGTAGCTCTAGGACCATTTTTGTCGAAGTTATTTGCGAAAAACTAAAGCCACATTTCGGGGTCATTGACCTGACCTCTGACCTCAGGTCACTCAAACTATTTTTCTATTTTTCTCTAGGTCAAACGCTACACAACCGTGCTCGTAATTTGTCTTTATCTCTAAAACTCTATTTTTAGCAGCTATTTGAAGTTTGCGTCTGTGACGCCGAAGTTTGCCGTGCAGAGGTCTAGAAGAATGGACCTTGTGACGTCATCAATGGTGCTAGGTCCAAATTGTTTACTTCAGAAGATGTCAAATTGATGGGAGAAAAGGTACTGAAAGTTTCGCTTTCCTATCCCTAAGCGCTCGGGAGCTATCGCAAATATTCGCCAGGGGGGCGAAAAACGCCCCCCCCCCCCGGGCCCGCGAGGGTTAACCTCGTAAAGAGAAGCAGCTGTCCCAAGGGTAATCTATATTATATTGGGATTACCTATACTTAACTGCATTTTTATCATCTTCAGAGCAAAAATAAAATCATTATTAGACGCGTATATGATCCATTGGCCCTCTGGGTACTCTCCCACAACCCGTGTTCGCTCCTGTGACCCCTGTGTCCGCTCCTGTGACCCCTGTGCCCGCTCCTGTGGCCCCTGTGTCCGCTCCCATGACCCCAATATCCGCTCCGCTAACCGCGCCCCCCGTGTCCGTCAGGTTCCTGATGCTGAAGGCGCAGAGCGGCCAGTCGGCCGAGCTACTGGACGACGTCCGTGCCTCCCGAGTGGCCGACTCGGCCGGTCGCCGGCTCTACCTGCTACACCCGCACGTCACAGAGGTGGTCGACTTTGTGTCGCACCACCTGCACTTCTTCTCACGGTGAGCAGCGAAAGGTTACAACCGGCTCTAAGTTAGGCATCACAAACGATGTTTTCTCTCATTGAAAGTAAAAACGCATCCCTAGTTTTCTGTGGTTGCATTGTGTGATTGTTGGAGTACGCTGGCAATTGCCATTGTTATTCCATGGAATAACAATTTATTCTGTCTTTCCTTCTGACTTTCTTCTTCTCGCTCTCTTCTCCTGTGGCCTCCTCTGACCATATCCGGCTGTTTTTCAATAGAAAAAAAAAACAATTCTAACGACTGGGTAGTGTTTGTCTATTTCAAACAACCTGCGCTTACTATTCACGGGAGTCCCTCCCAGCCTCGTTCCACTGTGGGGGTGGCCCTCCGTGACCCTCCCGCTGCCAAACTAACCCCCTCACCGCCGTCTCTGTGCTCGCAGCTCGCCGAACCTGGTGCTGCAGCAGGCGATGAACGAACCAGCCGACAGCTGGCTTCGCTCCAGTGCCGAGCAGCTGGTGCGGGAGAGCCAGCCGCCGGGCACGGCGCTGGTCCGACTGAGCTGCCAACCGCGCCGCTCCGTCAACGAGCCCAGGCCCTGTCAGATGACACTGCGGCCGGCAGAGGTCAGTCGGGGTCGAGAGGGGTCAAGAGGGGTCAACAGAGGTCAGTCGGGGTCAGCTAAGGGTCAGCCGGCGTCGGTGGGGTCAGTCGGCGTCGAGAGGGGTCAACAGAGGTCACTTGGGGTGGTCTGGAGCTGGCTGAGGTCAGATATTAGGTCAGTCAGGGATGTCTGGGGTAGGGATTACCGGAAAGAAAATATCAAGAGTTCTCTTCGGTAAGTCGAGGGAGGAATTTTCGTTTCCCCGTGACAAGCTAATCTCCCTATTTTATTTTTCTGTAAAGAGTTTTCGCTTATCACGTAGAGGCAACGAAGATATGCCGCTGGGTATTGTTCGCCAGTTTTTCGTATCATTTACACTTTTGATGTAGGTATAGTATTTCCACTTATATTATCCGTCAAGACACATGCTCCTGATCATCTTGTCGGTTGGACTTGGTTTGTTGTCTAAGTAGTACCACGGCCTCGAAGATGTCTGGAAGTTCGAAGGACTATGATCCTGGCGAACTATCTGGAAACGAATCACTTCTAAATACAGGGTGACACAAAAAAACGGTCATCACCAAAATTCGAATAACTTCGGAAGTTTTATTCAGATCATCACCAAACTTCGGCCACTTTAGGTCACACCTATGTAGCAGACATCCACCAAGTTTCAAGTCTTCACTACGAATACTTTTAGTACAGTGTGTGTTTTACGGACGCTCCACAATGTGCTCCAGGTGAGCGCCCCGGCGCTGCAGGGCGTAGGCACACCTGCATCCGGCGGGCAAAGTTGTCGATAACCCGATAAGAATAACGTTTCAGGGGTAGCACACCCCCTGAGCACTGTCTCCAGAGGCCATTGCACTCTGTAAAGTGCACAGCCATCGGGTTATCGACAACTTTGCCCGCCGGATGCAAGTGTGCCTACGCCCTGCAGCGCCGTGGCGCTCACCTGGAGCACATTGTGGAGCGTCAGTAAAACACACACTGTACTAAAAGTATTCGTAGTGAAGACTTGAAACTTGGTGGATGTATGCTACATAGGTGTGACCTTAAGTGACCGAAGTTTGGTGATGATCTGAATAAAACTTCCGAAGTTATTCGAAATTTGGTGATGACCGTTTGTTTTGTGTCACCCTGTACCTTCATTTTCCTAGCGAAAGGTGTCTTTGTTTTTGTCTTTTAGCTGTCAACAATCACTTTAACCGGAGTCTACGACGCAAGCAGAGTGGTAATTGAGGTCGTTGAGCTGAGTGATTTTGCTCAGATCTTTTCTTTTCCTGATGGGTCCTAAGTCATACCTTGAAAACGGACAGTAGTTACTCGCTCCTCGGCCTTTGCTGAGGTCAACATTGGTTGATGTCCACTTATTCAGGCTCCCTCTGTCGCCAGTTACCTTTTTATTTATATTCCGAGCTCTCTGGCTCAGCTAATGGCACATGCTTTATGTGCCGCCGTGATATTCACTAGCAGGCACACGAGAAGCAAGTGCATTGACTCGGTTGCTAGTTGGCTTCATTAGATATAAAACCCATATGTGGTAAGGAAACCTGAGCCCGGGCCGTTCGTTGGTAAGAACATATGGAGTTTCGTTGCCCGGGGGCTGCGGCTGGCATTGATCCCGGTTCTACGTTGCGTTGACAGGCGCTCGTCGGCCCGCGTCTCTAGGGCCTAGGCTATCGAGCTTCTGACGCGAGCTTTTGACCTCTGACCATAAGTCCCTGACCTCAGACCGTCACCGCTGACCTCTGACCGTTAATCCGGAGACCCAGGTGTCACCGGCGCCTCTCGGGCTCTTCGAGTACCGCTCGTGGTTGTCCTGTAGTGGCGATCAGGCGCGTGTGCCGTAGTCCTGAGAGGCCGGCGTGGGCGCCTCTCCTCCATCAGGGCCCGCCGCGGTGGGGGTAGATCGGCGCTCGAGAGGGATAACAGAGCTTGGAGAGGATTTCGTCCAGTCGGGGCTGGCGGCAGGTGGCCCAGCCGCTGGAGAGGCTCGTGAGGGGTGATTGTGGCGGTAGAGGGTCCTACAGGTGGTGGCAAGGGCGGATAATCGCTTCTGGAACCTCTCGACTGTGACAGAAATATAAAGGTCGTAGAAGTACTTGGCCTGAGGAGATATGCGTTTCTTTAGGCGAAGTCCAAGGTCTCTCAATCTAACTGCGCACAAACGGTGATTAATCGTCTTGCGACTGAGTATAAAGGCAGTACATTTTGGTTTCAAGCTTTTATGTGCTATTTATATCAGTATTTTACCCGCTAACGACAGTAATACATAATGTACAGTATCTGATATGATAATATAGTTACATATTCAACCACTCTTAGTTATAACGGATTTCGATGGTGTCAGCCAAATAATGGAGTTAAACGTTAGGCTCATATAAATGTTCTGTGCGGTTTCAGCAATTCCCCAATGAGCGATTATGAGTAAGACAAATTCTAGGTAAATAAAGTTAGGGGTGGTTTTGGGCTGAAGTTATATAGCAACTACAATAACACAACCATTTGACCACTCAGATAGATGAAGCCGTTCTTGTCTTCGTCACCTGGTATTAATTACTGCTATGAATAGACATTTCGAATCGGTCTGTCATTTACCCAGAAATCAATATCAACCATCGCATGCTTTTCGATTAGATGGGCTTGTGGGATTGATTTTGGTCTCGTCTACTTGTAATTACGGTTCGAAACGTGATATCCTAATGGTGCATGGCAGAGGCGTATCACCCTGATTTGCTGAATGTCCATCATTACCAACCATATCGTCAGAGTTTTATATACCGGAGTGGGCGCTACGGTGAATCCGGTCCCGGTTCTGCGATAGTAGCAGGATTCAATGTAACCACTCATAACCCCCGTTGACCTCCCGTGACCCCTCTGACCCGCCCTTGTCGTCCGCGCCCGCAGGCAGTGACGGCGGCGACGGTCGACCCCGCCGGGGAGAGACTCTACGTCGGCCTGCCCAGCGGCGAGGTCAAACTGTACGACCTGACCTCAGGACGCGAGACGCGCACATTCACCGGTCACGGAGAGCCAATCACGAGTGAGTACGGGGATGGATGGACCAGCAATGGCGTGAGAGGATCAGGTGGGAGCAAATCACATGAGGATGAACCGGCCGGGGACAGCCAATCTTAAGTGAGAACGGAGCGAGGCAGTCAATTACAGGTGGGGAAAGGTTATGGGTCAATCGGTACATGGATTTCCTATGGATGGAGCAAACGTCTGTATGGCAACTATCCATATTTGTCGGTTACAAAGAACGACCATACCCGAGGCCAATTATCGCCCGAGATCGGAACGATAATACCATAGTAATAATATAGACCGCATATCTAACAATAGGAATCTCATGAAAGGCGACGAGCAATAGTACTGAGCACAGCGAGTTTCATATTCCCAAGTTCCTAGCCGAATAGGTAGGTATTACCTATACTTGGCGTGTGACAAGCGAGACAAATCCTCAACCGATGTCTGGCTCGCAGGACGGATATTGGGCTGTCAGTTTGGACAGGGAAATAGCCGAGCTCTGTCAGTGAAAATAGCAGCCAGCCTAGCGGACAGTGACTGTGGGCGCTGAGGGTCGCCGCGTCCGGCTCAGTTTCCGCTGGGTCAGGTTTTTCCGTCTCCCCAGAACAGTCTAGTCCCAGACACAGTCTTTTTAGATATCCAGAGCCGCTTATGGTGGCTGTCTGTACTGTTGAAGCTAATCTGGTCAGATCTAGAACCCATCTATCGCTGACTCACTGAGCTCCATATCACAGGACACAGACACATTTGTCCTATTAGGTCGTCGCTGTCCTGCTGCTCTCAATAAACATCGTTGACATCTTCGATATATCGTCGTCGCTACCTTTAATATGCGGCAATTGTCCGCGTGGTTGGTCGTCGTGCAATTCATGGTCGTCTACGCTTTTTACCGATTAGCTCGCTGGTGTAGCCTGTATCTCCTTGTTTGACGCATGAATACATCAACTGACCTCTGTCCGCTTCCTCCCTAGCCCTGACCTCTGCCCCTCTGTCCCTGGGCCTGGCGACGCTCTAACCCTGTCCCTTCCTTCCCTCTCTGACTCCGATCCCTGCTGCTCCCCTCCTCAGGCCTGGCGTTGTTCGCGGACGGCGCCTACCTGGTCAGCTCTGACTGGGTGCACGTCAGAATAGCTAGTGACATTTGAGCTAGTGACTTTTCAGCTAGTGCAAAACAGCTAGTGCCTCAAAACAGCTAGTGACAAAATCGCTAGCGTCAAAATAGCTAGTGAAACAAAATAGCTAGTGCTTCAAAACAGCTAGTGACAAAATCGCTAGAGTCGAAATAGCTAGTGAAGCAAAATAGCTAGTGGATCAAGATCGCTAGTGGCAGAATAGCTCGAGTCAAATGAAAAAAAAATCCCTCTACTGAGATGGTAGGAAAGACATCGCGGAGGGCCCTAGGTTGGTCAAATTCAAAGTCAATTATGCACGTGCGTTGTCGTACATGACTTAGTTTCGTAGATTTTCGGTACCTATATGTTGCCAAAGGTTTTTCCCAGAAGACGTAAACGTATACCCTCTGAGACCACCTGCGCCCCTCTAAAGCACCGCTTACAACCACGTTAATCTTGCATATTTGACTGAAACTGAAAGTTACTGGTCAGATTTTTGTCAGATCAGTAACTTTCATGTTAGATCAGACTTCTTACCTTCGAGCATCCATGCATTTTTCTTCACCAATTCGTCAAACATCTGATCGGTCGCAAAAGTATCATTCAGTCATTAGGTCGTACTTACAACTGCTTCTCCTAGCCTAACAATTCTATTTTTCTGGTGTTTGGATTCCTGCTCTAGTAACCGGTTCTGGTGCATAGCCTTCGAGCCGCCTTATTCTTTTCCTTTGAAGCCTTAAATAAATGTTCGTGCATTTTGGCGCCATGGTCTGCACCTCAATGCCAACGTTCATGTCACAATCTTCTTAAAGGACCCGTCATTAAAGAATTCACACTAGCTGCTCGCAGTTCGTAGGCACTAGCTGTTTTGCTTCACTAGCTATTTTGACGCTAGCGATTATAGCACCAGCTGTTTTGAAGCACTAGCTATTTTGTTTCACTAGCTATTTTGACGCTAGCGATTTTGTCGCTGGCTGTTTTGAGGCACTAGCTTATTTGTACTAGCTTAACCCGCGCCCGGCTGGGGGTCCTGGATTTCCACGCCCTGCTGGGGGGGGGGGGGTGTTTGAACACCCCCCCTTGTAACTCGGCTCCTGGGCCACGTAGCGATACGCGGAAGGCGGCGTTCGAAAGAGCGTCAAAAATAATGACGACGGTCAATTTTTTGGTCAGGTCAAAGGTCAGGTCACCAGAGGTCATTGAAGGCAAAATTTCGCCGATTTCCAGGTCGAATGGCGAAAATTTCCAAGAAGCCAACGCATAACTCGGGAACCAATAGAGCTACAGCGCCGCGGAAAAGCGCATTCGATAGCCCTATTAACGCCCTTTCTGAGTAATTCTCTCAGATTTGACCTAGCGTCAACGGTTTTGCCTGCAGGGGGCAAAAACTGCAAAAATAGCCGATTTTTTTCGGAAACAGTTTTTCTGCAATAACTTTTGACCCAAGCCCTGTACGAGCTTACTTTTACCGGCATCGTGTTCCTCTCGTCAAGACGCATCGAATGAACTATAACTTGACCTTGAAAGGTCAACTTGAAAATTTGACCTCAGGTCAAGGTCATGACCTGACCGGAAAGGGTCATGTTGCATATCAGTCGATCCGTATCGTCGAGCTGAACACATCTAAGGCGTTTTCATCGCTCTAGCATGCCTCTATCAAAAGTTATTTGCGAAAAACTGTTAGATACCATTCGTGACCTAAGATGACCTCAGGGCATAAACAAGGGTCACGGACACCATTTTCATGTTCAGTGTGTCTAAACCACTTGTAATTCGGTGTTTGGGAGTGTTTATAATGTCTTTCATCCAAAAGAGGCGCATTTCAATTTTCTCCCATTGACTTATAATGGGGAGGTCGCAAAATTGACCTGACCTTAGGTCATCGATATCAAAATTCTGAGATATACATTATGTACATGCTATTGCTCTTAGCAATCGCTGAAAGTTTCAAAGCGATCGGTCACTCGGTGTAGCTATGACAGACATTGAAACTTTTTATGAGGTGAGGTCACTTCAAGTGACCTGGTGACCTGACCTTGAATGACCTTGGTCTGAAATTTTCACAACATGTGTAGAATTGATGTATGATAAGGTGTACCAAAAACGGTGGCGCTCCGCGCCGCCGTTTTTGAGATATTCGCGAAAAACCACAAGGGGGGTGTTCAAACACCCCCCCCCCCCCCCCAGCAGGGCGCGGGTTAAAAGTCACTAGCTCAAATGTCACTAGCTGTTTTGACGTAGACCCGCTCTGACTCCACCCTCCAACCTCCCCCAGGCCTGGCGCTGCTCGCGGAGGGCACCTACCTGGCGAGCGGAGCCGCGGACGGCCAGCTCAGTGTGTGGGAGGCGGGCTCCGGTCGCCGGCTGGCCGTCACACGCGCCCACCGGCGCCGTGTCGCCTGTCTCACCGTGCAGCCGGACGGCGGGGAGTTTATCTCGGTCGGCTGGAGCTGCGACATCAAGGTGGGGTGGGATGGGGAGTGGGGTGATTAGGGAAGAAAGAGAGGGAGGACTAGGAGACTAGAAGGTGTAACAAAGTTAAGGATGTCAACATCAACATCTTTGTAATATTTCACAGTGATAACCTGATCATGATAGCTGACTACACATTTATCTAATGTAGTTAATAAGAACACAAGTCAGCTTTATCTTATCGGGAGTAAGGTGAAAAGATCACGCCTACTGTTTATGTCATATTAATCAGCGAGGTTTCATATCTATTTTTCTGAGACGTATTTTTCTCCTTGAATCATTTTTCCTCCCATCAAGTTATTAATTTGCCAAATTGTTATCAGTTATTACTTATTCACCAATCCCTACCACCCTGCCTAACCCTTCTCTCTCCCAGCTGTGGCGGTTCCGCGCCTCTGCCGGGCTGGGCTCCTCGTCGGGCGGCAGCGGCGGCGGCGAGCTGCAGGAGGTGCGCACCTTGGAACGCGGCTCGCGCCCCATCACCTGCGCCGCCTTCCACCCGAGTCGGCCGCTGGTGGCCACTGGTGGATGGGATGGCGCAGTGAAAATCTGGGACACGACGGAGATGAAACGCAAGGCGGTACGTCCGGGAGGCGTGAGGGTAGGGGAGAGTGATGGATGAAGGTGTGACATTGGAGAGATAGCTGGAAGTGATGGGACAAGAGGGCATTGTTTGATAAGAATCGGAGATAGTATGGAAATTAGGCTACCTGTTTACCGATGTCCACGAAGGACTAATGTAAGTTAATGTAAGTAAAACTAATTTAAGAGCAAAAACGGGTGGAATAATAGTAAGTTTAGAATGAACTTAATATGTACTATGCTGGTAAGCAGTGTTAAAGGTACTAGCTTGGCCGCGCTTGGGATTATTTTGGTGTAATTTTAGACATTTTTATTACTGTTTTACACGACCGTCTTGGTGTTGTCGGTGCTTCTCAGCGCTCTACGCGTATGACTCCCGCAGTGACGCGTCCCCATGGCGTGCTACCCAGGTGCGTCACGGCCACGACTCATCAGTGCGCTGTCTGGCCATCTCGCCGGACGCTAGCTACCTGGTGTCGGGAGATCTGGACGGCTACCTGATCGTCTGGGGCACCAAACACGGAGACTGGGTCAGTGTCAAACAGTGGTGATCGCTCTGTCACCAGTGATAAACGTGCGTCAGAACCAAACGGGGCTTTGTAGTCAACAACCAATAGAACAATAATCATGTCTTTCCTCGTGGTTCTGTCACAGCCCATAATCATTAATTGTAGCACCGACTTCTCAGTTGTTTGTTTGGGGCTGCGTCTGCATCGTTTTGTTGGTCTGCCCTTCTTCAGTCATTGCTGTATCCTTTTAGCTAGGCTCGTCGTAGGAAATATGTCCACTGACTACTACGTGTGTTGTGTTATTACCTGTGTGTGTGCGGTGACCGCGCAAGACGTAACCATGGATGAAGGAATCATGACATTACTGTCGTGTTTTCTGTTATTGTGCGCTCTTGGGGCGTTTGCTATTGATTCTATGCTCACTTATGAAGCACCATTGATACAGGATTCACGTCTCCAATGTGTGCGTGGTGCTCAATATACCCGGATATTGTGCGGCCCTGCACTGCAAAACTAAAGTCTACGTTATCAGAGGAAGGTCCATTGTAACTTCCCATTTGCCAGTCTGGCTCATGCGTAGGTATACCCTCGTTTTTATTGTATTGCGTCTTGCGACACCTAGCCGGTGAGCCATCCTGTTGGTTTACCCTGACTACGCTAAGTTTTACTCATGATAGACATACAGGATTCCACGCGTGACCGCAACAAAACAACTCCGATCAAACCAGAGTCATGAGAGACAAAGTATGACCTAAACTCAAATGATCCCTTACGGACAAAAATCTTCCCTCAATACTCTCCTTGATCAATAAAATTCTGACACAAATCTTACCTATGATACGACAGAAGTGACCCTATCCCTGACGTAAGGAAGTTTGGCCGAAAGTCACCCCTGTCCAACAGATCTAGAAATCTGACCGAATATCACCCCTGGCCAACAGATCCAGAAGTTTGACCGAATATCACCCCTGGCCAACAGATCCAGAAGTCGCGCGTGCACGACGGCCCGATACAGGCGGCCTGCTACCTCGGACCGGAGAAGTTCGTCACGGCTGGCGCTGATGGGGATGTTAAGGTGAGCGTAAACCCGGCCCATTACACACACCCTTACATAGCTGTGTCGTATACGTAGCGCCCTATCCCATCTATTTACCGCACCCGAACATATGCAGCGCTCACTCCCCCCCCCTCCCACCACCACCACCACCACCACCACCAACACACCCATTCCCACACACACACAAATACACAATTATTTACACACGCATTGCCCCGTCTACTGCAACAATCAGCCTTGTTTTAGTGATGACGGACCCCATCAGACATGTCTAGTTGGCTAGTCGCGACGACGCACTCGGTTCTTCCCGGACGCCACCCCGTGTGTTCCCGCTCGAATGGCGCTATTACCTGTGGTTGAGATAGCTCCATTTAGAATGATCGTGCTCGTGCTCATTCAGTAGCCGGATGCAGCTGATGACAGGACGCCCATTGGTCTGACGTGCATCCCAGGCCGCCGTCTGGGTTTTTGTCGACATGATGCATGTCTGATATTGTTCGTACGGATTCGTATACGTCCCATAAGTGCATTGTCACTGGGAAATAATGTCGCGATGACCGCTGCTCAGCCACCCGTACAATGCACGGTCAATCCACATTGCATTTTCGACTGGTTCTGTGAAAAGATTCATCCGGTAGAAAATTCTATACAACAAAGGATCTTGTGGCAATTCATTATTTATTTATTTTTCTATACTTTTTCATGAAGTGATGAGTGGGCGGCCGTGGGCTGGGCTCAATTTATTCGAGTGAATATACCCGGATGCTTGTATATGAGGTGTGACAAAAAGAACCAGGAATGTAGTGGAGTGTGCGTACTATGAATGCCGCTGTGACGCTCATGACTAAAGCTTCGTTGAAACCATTCGTAGGTGAAAGTAATGGTTAAGTTGGGAAAAGGGGAAAAGTGGGTGCATCAAGCTTGTGCAAGAGCTCCGAGGAGAGGATTCTATTTTGACTGTGAGGGAATGTGGCCAGAAAAAAAAAAACTTAAAATGCGCTATTTTAAGCTAAAGGTGAATCGCCGGGAGAGGAAGGGTTTCCATTTCGAAGACGAATGAAAATGATTATGTAGCGTATGAGACAGCTGGTGTGGAGCGATCGAAGATAAGTGGCGGGAATGATAGTAGAGGAGCTCAACATGATCAGGGAATAAGCTTGCACCGCCTTTACGCAGCTGTAAGGGATGCAGAAAGTTGAGAGCTGCATGGGCTGGGAATGGGTTTTCCGTGGTGACGACGCGCCCTCCCACAAAGCACTTAGTTGGGAGCCACTTCTGGCTAGTAGGTGAACTGCAGTGTTTAAATATCCACTGTATTCAACAGATCTCGCACCGTGCATCTGGCTCTTCCCCTGGCTGAAGCGTCAACCCAAGGAAACTCATTCTCTGTTTAGGAATACCATGAAAAGGGTTATTAAAAAAATACGTGTCCTTTTTGTCAGAGCTCGTATCGTTAGTGGTTTTTGTATAGCCCATAGTAGGATGTTGAATAGAACTTGGGTAAGCCCAAGTTCATCAGAGCTCAATCGAACCTGGCCACTGTATTCCCGTTTGGCCGACCATGCGATATTACATGTGTTGTTTTCTTTCGTCGCCTTGGTTACCGTGGTTAGTAGCGATGTCTGATTATTTGGTGTAGTATCATGATCCCCGGCGTACTATTACAATGCCATGATATCGTACTTTAACCCTCGCCGGACCTATTGGTTTTCTACATACGTGCCGGCCGAGAAGGGGCGGGTACGACCCCCCTCGCCGTTTTGCCCCTGGTGGAGCTAGCGCGTCGCGGAAAGAACGAGCGTGTGCGCTGTTACGTTACGAATTTAAGGTCCTAGGTCAACCGGTGACCTCTGAGTTCAGGTCAAGTGCCCCAAGGTACGGTTCAGTTTTTGGTGAATAACTTCGCAAAAAAACGGCCGCAGAGCCGCGATTTTGGCAGCATCGTGTTCGCCTCGATCAGGCGCGTCGAATGATATACTTTTTATTTGGGTGAGGTCAATTTAGGGTGTTGACCTCAGGTCACGGTCAGGTCAGCACCCCCAGGTCACGAAATCGGTCGAAGTAGGTCATGTCGCATATCATTCGATTCGGCAGGTCTTCCTGAGTTAATTCGTGGCTTTCCCGACTCGCTAGCTCAATTTGATCAAGAGTTATTGACGAAAAACTAATATGACCCTAATGACGTCACGCAAGGTCAACATTGCAAAAGTGACGCATCTAACCTTGCAAGGAGTGCACTAAATCACGATTCTGTGTGCTTGAGATAGTGAGAGATCGTTCCCGGTGCCAGAATAGCAGTTTTAATTTTTCTCCATTGACTTATAATGGTAAGGTCACGAAAGGCGCCAGTGTGTGTCGGTCACAGAGCTCTCTCACTCGGTGCCCGCCACAGCTCCCTCCCCCTCTCCGCTCTGCTATCCCACGGGTTCCATACCCCGCCTCAGCTGACCCCTCTGACACTGGTGGCCTGCGGGTGACCTCACCTGACACCACCGGTCACTGGTCACTCGTCCCTCTGATACAACCCGCCCGCGGTCATTCCGTCCCCTCTGCCACCGCTGGCCCGAGGGTCACTATCCCCTCCGACACTGCCCGCCCGCGGTCATTCCGTCCTCTCTGCCACCGCTGCCCCGAGGGTCACTCTATGCCCTCCGACACTGCATTCCTCCCGCTTGTCATTCCGTCCCCTCTTCCACCGCTGCCCCGAGGGTCACTCTATCCCTCCGACACTTCAGCCCTCCCGCGTGTCAGTCCGCCTGACACCGCTGCCCCTCGAGTCACTCTGACCCTTCTAACGCTGCCGGCTCTAGAGTCACTGCGCCTAACAGCGCCCACTCGCGGGTCAATCCGCCTGACACCGGGGGGGGGGGGCGGGGGATGGCGGTGTCACTCATTCTGACTCATTCTGACTCTAGTTAGGTGTCTATCTGACACGCCGCCCGCGGGTCACTCCTCCTGACACTGCCCTCCCGC
This sequence comes from Amphibalanus amphitrite, assembly GCF_019059575.1. NCBI lineage: Eukaryota > Metazoa > Arthropoda > Thecostraca > Balanomorpha > Balanidae > Amphibalanus > Amphibalanus amphitrite. The sequence goes on from NW_024882056.1 coordinate 50,333, forward strand.
CCGCCCGCGGAGCATTGTCTGACACTGCCTGCCCACTTATTCCACAGATGTGGCGCTCTCACGTGGGCAGCGACATCCACCAGGCGGCCTCCTCGGCCCCCGTCCAGCTGGCTCTGGCCGCTCCGAACGGCTCTCTGCTAACCGTCACCACCGGTGGAGAGATCTCTCTGCAGCCGGTGGCGCCGCCGACCTCTGGGGACGCGGGCACCGCCGGCCGCGGCGGCCCACCGCGCTGGAGCCGGCGGCTGGAGAACGTCAGCCGCGCGGCCTGCGACCAGCACCGGGTCTACCTGGCTGTCGGCCGGGCCGTGCTCGTGCTGAAGATGTCGGACGGCAAGACGGAGCGCCAGTTGGCGGCTGGGGCGCCTGTTACCAGTCTGGCCTGCCTGCCGCCCGAGGCGCCTGATAGCGCCATGGGGGTGGTGTTGATGGGTGAGTGGGGTAGAGTTGTGGTAGAGGGCCGGGCTGCAGATAGATAGGACAGCTTTTGCGTAGGTAAGTTTAGCAGGTGAGGGGCGTTGAGGATAAGAAAGTGAGAGGCAGAGGATCGGGGAGTGGGGGATATGGGAGATAAAGAGACCACGACGAGTAGAAGAACGTGCTAAGGGCAGGGAATTTTTCGTGGTATAGAGACGACGAAAGCTGCGCAGTCAGGGTGGGATATTTACTTGAATTGACTTGGTGATCTGGTAAATTTGTATACTGATTCTTGCCTTATTTTCTCTTTTTTCATGTTATACTGATTTCGCCATCCTATTCCGGTTTCGTCATGAATCCCCCTTGGCCGGACCCGTGACCCGGCCTACCCCTGGGACCTGGCTGCTGCTGCTGGGGTCGCCACCATCTGTACGGTGCCGTGGATCCCCCTGTTACCAGTCCTGTTAATTGACCTCTTCTGTCCCTCAAAGGTTTGGAGGACGGCCCCCTGTTACCAGTTCCGTTAACTGACCTATCTTGCCCCCCCCCCTTCCCTCCAGGATTGGAGGACGGCCGGGTGGGCGTGGCGCTGGCCGACCGTGGAGAGCTCGTCACCACCGTGGCCCACGCCGGGGAGGTGACCGACATTGCTGTGAACGTTCACGACCCAGAGCGACCGCGCATGGCCACCGGCGGACGGGATGGCGTGAGTGGAAACAGGGCGGAATGGGAAGGGGTAGAACAGTGTGAGTGGGGGATAGGGGACGTGGGGAGAGGGGAGAAGAACATGGGACAGGAAGACATGGGACCGGGTGAGAAGGGAATATGATAGAGAGGGGTAAGAAGATGGGATTTGACGGAGAATATAGGACGTGATAGTAACTGGACGTCGTGAATGGGGAACGTGGAAAGGTTTAAATGAGGAAGTGGGACGGGGAAAGGACAGGAGCGGAAACGGTGAACGGCGGAAGAAGTTAGAATATTTTATCAGCGGCGACGGGGAAAGCCGAGGTAGGAACTGTTACTTAACCTTCGTTGCAGCACACTATCATGGCGTGATCTTTTTTTGACGGGTGCTTTTTCATCGCTGATTTCTCTTCTTTCTCTCCTCCCCGCCCTATCCATCAGATGGTGCTGCTGTGGTCTGGCGAGGACTCGTGGGACAAGCCGTACCGCTCGCTGGAGGCGTACTCTGTGCCCGTGTCGGCTCTGGCCTGGATCGACGACCAGCTGGTCACGGCCGGACAGGACTCGCAGATGCACCTCTACCCGCGGCCCGACGACCCGGCCGGCGAGCGACGCCTGCTCGTCGGAAACGACGCGCCCGTCACCGCCCTCCGCGCGCACGTGAGTCGACAGACGGGGGAAGGGGGAATGGGGAGGGGGATCTGTGTGCTGTGTGAGACACTCATGGTGCTTGACTGAGTGCCCGGTGACTGCGGTGAGGCTGTAAGAGTGTCACCGTTCTACTGGCCATTATGTGCAGTGTGTGTGCAGCTGGTGTGTTACAACGCATATCTCGATTGGACTGCTGGTAGCGAGCAGCAGTCATGAAATGTTTTTTTTTTTATAAAACGCGATACTGAAGAGTAACTACTATTCAATGTCTGAAAAATCATTATATTTCGGTTATTTTGTAGAGCCGGATACTACACCTTTTTGCGTTGTTCGATGGCCAATCAGCAAAACCCATTCGTCCGATCAGCACATAGGTGGCGCCAGTGAGAGGCATTCTGGCAAAACCTTCAGCATATGGGCAAAACGGAATGCTGATCCCACTCCACAGCTCGTCAGTAATTGGTATTACCTTCGCTTTTCGCCAAAACTGATTGAGTTCCGGCAAAACCTTTGACGATTTGGATAAATGCTTCGTCATTCGTTAATATCCCTTCGTCGTTCACCAAAACATCCCCATGCTAATTTCGGCATTCCTCATAACATTTCGTCAAAACTAAAAACAGATCGCCCCTTTACAGAGAAGTATAAATATGACCGCGTTTATACAGTGCAGTGCGAGGCATAGGTGGCGAAACTCGTAGACCATTGATCCACCACATAAAAATCGGTAGCGTTCATGAGCACCATAGGTACAATGTAGATGGACGTAGCTGACATGTTATCGGCTGATTGAAAAATGGACAGGCAACAGAGCAACAGGCTGGATAAATTAACCACGCCTCAAACACCAAGGAACAGGCAACAGGCTGGATAAGTCAGCCCCGCCCCAAAAACCAAGGTGTCCGGCCGGCAGGGCCCGGCTTGCCATCTGTCAGCCATTCCCTCGCGAGTCCGACCGGCGCGGCCGTCCGAGGCGTTGTCCTCAGGCATACTCCTCGTAGCTATGGTATAACTGCCTTTTTCGGAATCCAATGGTTAATTGGCTGCAAATTGCGCTGGAACTGTCATAAGCCTCATCCCTGAATGCGTGATTAACGTTAAACATTGAATATGGCTAGATAAGCACTACATCATTGACATTTTGATCATTGACGAAAGTTTTAAATAAACAGTCATTGTTTACGCACAATACCGATGAATTTTGCACATCGACTAACCATTTTGTGAAATGTCGAAGCATTATGACAATCTGACAAAGTGTTTTGCCTATGACTAACATTGTGCTCAATGACAAAGAGTTATGCAGAATGGTTAAATGGAGTCCAGCCTGTTTTGCCGACCGTCAAACAGTGATGCACACCGCCGATGGGTTATTCTGAATGACGCTTGTCCAAACTGATGCCGAAATGGTTATGACGATTGGCCATCGAACAACGCAAAAAGGTGTATTAATAGCATACTGTCAGGGGGCTTTTTTTTACAATTACTTATGTAAGGTTTTCGTACACTTTGACATTTGTCCTCAAAAGTGAAAAGAAGTATGTTGCATGTCCCCATTGCTGACTTGCGTAGTTGCAGTTTTAATGGCACAATTCTTAGGGCACATAAGGTGTTAAATCAGTCAGTTAAGTACATTTATTGACGTGTTTCTAGTTATCTAGTTGACAAACCTTGGACTAAGGGTTTAAGGGCTAAGAGACTAAGGGCGCGCATGTACATTCTTCTTGTGCATGCCATAATGTATGACACAGAGACTCAGGCTGGATACGTATCATTCCTCAATAGCTGGACAGCCGACAAAACTCGCTCGGTCACTTCCGCTTACCTCCGAACAATCGCCACAACTCTGCAGTTCACTAAGATTCACTCAGCCTCCCACTCCCACTTTCCCCCTCCTCCGCCCGTGTCGGCCGGTCACCCGGAACCGATACAGGCGCTGTAGCGTGCCCAGTCGTTGGTGAACTCTGCGTAGTCGCGCACGCCGATGCAGCCTTCGATGCCGTAGTAATGCGTCAGCATCATATCGTCGCAGTCGATGGTGCCATTCTCGTCGCAGTCGGTGGCCAGCGCGCGCATGTAGAGCCTGACCACGGTGATGGCGCACTTGGGGTCGACGGTGCACGTCTCGAAGGTGCGGTCTCCGTAGAGCGGCACCTCCGTGGTGATGTTGCTGTGGTTGAAGTAGGGCTCGGTGATGCGGTAGCCGCCGCACGCGCCCCCCTGGCAACCCTGCTGCCAGTCGCACTGGCGCGCCTCGCAGATACAACGCAGACAGGATGTGGAGATGTCGGCGCCGCGCGGAGCCGCCTGGCGCCGCTGTATGTGGTGGGTGCCGGGCGTCAGATGGGCGCCCACAGAGACGCCCATGGAAACGCCCACAGAGACGCCCACGGAGACGCCCACCAGCAGCAGTAGGCACAGCGTGAGACGGCACATGCTGAGCAGACTGCCCCACTGCGGCAGTGCCGGTCGCTGGCTGGCCTCTGTTGTGAACAGTGGCGCCTCTGGTCGGAAAACCCGACGGTCTGATAGCTGCGTGCTCCTGGTGGCGGCACTGTCAGCGGTCAGTGGCCAGGGGAGTCCCGCGATCGATGATAATGCTCACGGGATGCGTCGCTGCAGACTACTACTGACGTGCCGATGTGTTGGGACGCTAAAATCAACCACACGCCAACTGAGAATGTCACGCGAAGACGGGCTGTAACACAGTACCTTAGTTTCAGCAACAGACGCAATTATACACAACTGCACCAAACTAACACCAAACTGGCACCAAACTTAGTGAGAGCTAAGCTTGACTGAACTGCTGCTGCGCCGCACCGGAATATGTCCTCCAGAACCGGTTTTTGCACTGTCGGCGATTAACATTGAAGCTTAGCCATCACCGCTGCGCCGTATATTGTTGTGTTATGCATGCGGTCGACTCGAGGAAGTGAGGTGGGAATAATGCAGTCGGTATTAATGTGTGGCTGGAACCTGGGATGACCATAGAATCTGGAACCTTTTTGGTCTTAGTGTGGTGTTCATTTCTCACGATGTGTCAGATTGCTATACATTTGTCACGCGATGTGTCAGATGTGTGTCATCTGACTGGTTTGACCGGAATAGTGTCAGATGTGACACAGTTGATGTGGTATGTCAATGTGACAAAAAGCTGTGAACTTTCTCCCATTCGGCTGTGCTCTGCTTCAATAGCACCTGCTTTCTGATGGTCTGATAGTTTGGTGTCCCTAGCTAGTACCGGATCGGCCTCTGTCCAGTCCCTGGCTGGGGCCATCTGATTATTATTCAAGTTTAAATATGCAGCATTCAGCTCATGTAAACAGTGTCAGCCGGTCGTGGAGCCGTCAGGTGGCGAAGGGAGCGGAGCGTAAAGGGAGTCGTTGAGCGCAACGTACCGCTCCCATTGTATTCCAATTCCAACGGATAACGGGAAATGAGGCCTCCATGTTATTGTTTTGTTTTGTGTGTGTGTTGTTTGTTTTTACCCGATCATTTGCGCGTATATTGTTTCATATTTTGTCAAACTGTTTTTTTTCTTTAGTTTTAGTAGTTGACCTAAAGATAAGAAGCAATGTGATACCATAAAACCGCAGTTTCGATAAAAATGACCGGTGCTCGGCCTTAGCAATCAATGTGAGGTTTAATGATGACGAAAGTATGTTCAGTGCCGTTTCTGTGCATTAACTATCCGTTTTTGGGCGCTAAATATCTGCAGCCATAAGTAGCTATGTTTTTCCGCCACTTTGACCCTCTTTATCTCCTCTATGCCTCCGCAGACCTGGTGTGAGGGCGTGTCGCGCCGCTCGCACCTGCTGAGCGCCACGGCCGGCGGACAGATCCTGCTCTGGACCTCGCGGCTGGTGGCCGTCACCGAGCACCACTGTCGACCCACCTCGCGACCCGACCTGACCCGGCTGGCCGACGGGCGCCTGGTGGCCCTGCTGCCGAGGGAGAACGACACAACTGTGGTCGACCTGGAGAAGGTGAGACGATGAGGAGGGAGAAGGAAGGAAGAGGGAGAGATGGTGCCAGGATACGTGGCCCGGGAGTGGTGGGGTGGTTTGTGACTTGATGGGAAAGTGATCCATTATACAGTCTATAGGATTAGCAAGCATCTAACAAGAACAAGCATTTGGCGTATAAAGAACTGAACCGCATAGCTTTCTTGCTGTTGCCCTTGGGCCCATGGATGACAGGAATTTTTGTCAAGAAATTATTTTCAATTTCCTCACGGCCCTGTTGTTGACTCTAAGGCCTAAGCTGGTTTGTTCCGTAACTAGTATATACCTAAGCCTGTATGTGAGGTATAACTGACCCCGCCCCATGACCAGCCCCTGACCTCTTCCCCGGACTGTGTCCCTCAGATGAGCTGTGTGGCCAGTTTCGGGGACCACACTGCCGACGTGACCGCGGTGGCCGCCACCAACCACAGCCTCGTCTCGGCCTCACTAGATGGCAGTGTGCGCCTGTGGCGGCTCGAGCAGAGCGGGCTCGCCTCCACAGATACGGCCCTGCTCGCACTGGAGGTCCTCCACCTGACTCCCGACGGCGCCTCCTGCCATCTGGCAACCGTCAGCCGGCGCGGTCACGTGACCGTCTGGCAAATGGACTGGGCCGGCACGGAGATGCCGGCGGCCGTCTACACGGTCAACATACTGGAGAAGGAGAAAAATGTGAGACTTCCAGTCAGCCCTCCGTTCCATCGCTTCCATCCTCAGGTCGATACAGAAGTCCTTCTCCTCCACGCCGCAACCCCCCTCCGGGCTGGACAGGCAACTTTATCTCATGCGGGCTGCTCTCTTGGAGCGGCACCGCTGCTCCCGAGGGAGCGCACCCCGTAGCCGGGTGCAGTGAGTACCTTGGGGCTGGGTGGCCTGTCTTCTGGACGGGCTCAGCCCCGGTGACTCACTAGGTTGCCTGCCCAGCCCAATGTCTCCTCCTACATCCTATCATCCTCCCGGCTCTAAAATGGTCTCATTGGACCGAAAGGGCCTAACCCCCCCCCCCCCCAAAAAAAAAAAAAACGATCATCACCCTTTCCGTCGTTTCCATCCTCAGGACATTGAAGTCGTTCTCCACGCCTCAAACCCCTGCTCCGGACTGGACGGGCAACTTTATCCCATGCGGGAATGACCGTAAGAGCATGCCCGTAGCCGGGTGCGGTGAGTGCTTGGGGGCTGGTCGGCCTGTCCTCTGGACGGGCTCAGCCCCAGCGGCTCACCAGGCTGCTCGCCCAGACCAATGTCTCTCCCTAATTTTTATCATCCTCCCGGCTCTGCAATGGTCTCAATGGACCGAAAAGGCCTAACCCAACAAAAAGCATCTGTTCTGTCATTTCCATCCTCAGGATAGTCATCCTTCCCATCAGTTCCGCAAACCCCTGTTCCGTGCTGGACGGTCACCTGTTCGTACTCGTTAGTGCGAGCATTATCCATGTGCTGGGAATTGGGATGGGAAGTGCGCACCAACTAGGTATGCATTTAAGCCTATAGTCACCTCAATTCAAAATATGATATAGCTAGATCCCCTCACTGTGTTTTTTGCCACCACGGACTGCTTTATAACGCCCTCGTCATGTGCCACTTCTAATGCCCATCTGACCTCCTCCCTCCCCCCCGCCCCCGCCCCCCCCCCCCCACAGCCGGAGACGGTCTCCGTCCTGCTGGCCGCCATCGGCTCGGTGTCTGTGTGTGGCACCCCTCTCTGACCCCCCCCCCCCACCCCACAGCCGGAGACGGTCTCCGTGCTGCTGGCCGCCATCGGCTCGGTGTCTGTGTGTGGCACCCCTCTCTGACCCCCCCCCCCCCCCACCCCACAGCCGGAGACGGTCTCCGTGCTGCTGGCCGCCATCGGCTCGGTCTCCGTCTCCGTCCCCGAGGGCCGCGGTGCCGCAGACTCTGTCTCGTTCACCGCCGGCTGCCTGACGGGCTCGGTGCTGCTACGTCTGGACGTGACTGTACCGCTGGGAGGAGCGCTCGCCACTGGAGGCGGCTCCCACTCTCTGCTGAGACAGACGGTGCCGGCCGACGCGCCTGTGCTGTGTCTGGCTGTTGGCCGCGCCCGCTCACTGCTACTGGGAGACAGCCTGGGACGGGTCAACGTGTATGACGCAGAGATGAAGAGACACGCCCGGTACCGCTGGTGAGTCGGGAGGGGTTTGTTTGTGGTTGTGGGACGTTTAATGAGACGGGAGGCAAACTCCAAGCGACCGGCTTTAGGAACAGTAGAGATCATTCATGGTAAAATATGAGTCGAACCTGGGGATTGGCGCACTGACTGATGATGTTAATTGGATGTAGCTTAACCCGCGCCCTGGTGTGGGTCTGAGCCACCTTCGCCCTGGTGGGGGGGGGCCAAAATGACCCCCCCCCCGTCTAACTCGAAAACGAAGAGGGCTAGGAAGACGCGGAAAAAAGCAAACGAAAGCCCATAACAAGTACGTTCGAAAGTATTTCGGTCATTTTTTCGCTAAGGTCAATATTGAGGTCGCTAGAGGTCATCATAGGTCAAATTTCAGTGTTTTCGGTGTTGCCGGACATATTCCGCTGTAGCTCGGAAACTAGAAGAGCTAGAGAGCCGCGGAAAAAAGCAATCGATAGCTCTTTTCAAGCTCTTTCGCCAAGGTTCGTCAGATTTGACCTCAGCTCAACGGTTTGGCCTACAGAGGTCATGCAAGGTCAACTTGGCAAATTTCGTTGAAAATGTTTTTAACTATAGCATGCATTCACGAGAAAATAGAGAAACGATTCATGCACCATCGTGCTTGGCTCGTCGAGACGCGTCGAATGATATATAGTTTGACCTCGAAAGGTCATTTTGAAAATTTGACCTCAGGTGAAGGTCATGACCTTACCGAAATAGGTCATGCTGCATATCATTCGATCCGCATTGACGAGACAAACACGATAAACGTCGAACGGAGTCTCTATCTCTATTCAATAACAAGTAAGTGCAGAAAAACCGCTGGTGACCTCTGGTGACCAGGGAGATGACCTAGCGTGACCTCAGCGAGGTCACAAGCAAATGGTTTCACATGGGCTGTGATTTGCTGACCCAAGACACTTCAATAACGAAATATAGGAACAATCACGCCCGATTTAGCTGAAAAACAACTACTTTTCGATTCTCCCATTGACTTATAATGGGGAGCAGCGATGACCTGACCTGACCTTAGGTCACATTTATAAAAAATCCGAGATAGCCATTTTGTAGAGCTGGGTGACATCTTCAAGTACTGTAAATTTTACATCGATCGGATAAAAGCTGTGCCTTTGAGAGAGCTTTGAACTTTTTTAGAGGTGGTGTCAGTTTTGGTGACCTTGTGACCTGACCTGACCTGACCCGAACCCCCAAAAAAAGGACATGATGTAAAAATGTTGAATAAACAGCTATACAAAGTTTCAGGGCGCTAACTCAAGTGGTTTCTGAGTTATCGCTGAAAAACCACAGGGGGGGGCCAAAATGGCCCCCCCCCCCACCAGGGCGAAGGTTAATGATACCTGACACGAGTTGAGTGTTTCGGATGGGTTGTAGTTGTCGAAGTTTGGTCCCTGCCTTGATCTGGTGGACCGGTGGTGACTCGGTGACCTTTGTGGCTCTCTCTGGCTGGCTCAGGTGACCTGTCTGACTGTTCTGCTGTCTGGCTGTCGTGCGTTGTCTGACCCCGGGTGACCTGTCGTTTGACCCGGTGACCTCTCCGCCCCCAGCGGCGCCGGCTCTGACCCGTCCGTTACCCACATCATCTGTCCGAGCGGAGAGGAAGTGGTCATCACCTGTGACCGAAACGGCATGGTCTGCACACTCAAACAGACCGACAAGCTCAACATTCTGCAGTGAGAGAGGGCAGAGGGGAGATCTCAGAGAGCTAAGCTGTCGGCGGCGACAGATAAATTTTCCGAGCTAGGTGCTATATGGCTCAGATTTCATTATAAACAGCAATTCATGCTTAATTTCGTAAACTGAAAAATGAATGTTTTTGTCTTTTATTTGTTTCTTTTCTGAAAACATGCACTCATGGAGCTTGCCGTGCGGACGATGGCAGATATTTTTAAGACTTGAAAGAGAAAAAGCGAGCCGAGTGCGTTCCTTACCCCACACTGTATGTATATGTCAGCCCCTGTGACTGAGCTAGCAGTACCCCTGACCGACCTCCCCCCCCCCCGTTTCCCCCGCGTGCAGCGCCTCCTGGGAGCCGGCGCTGGAGACCTCTGTGGGTCTGACGCCGCCGCCGGCCGCCGGCGTCCAGCTGGACAAGGACTCGCCGCGGCCCGTCATCACGCCTCCGTCCGCGAGGGCCCGGCCGGCCGATCGGCGCGGTCCCGCGCCCGGCACCCCCACCGCCGTCCTGACCGGCGACGGTGGCCCCGTGGTGGTCGGAGACAGCGGAGGGCTGATCTGGTGTTCGCCGAAAATGAAACAGTCCTCCGACAGCGAGCATAAGAGCGTGAAGGTGAGTCCGCTGAGGGCGGAGATTGGGATTGGTACCTATATGAGGAGGACGGGTACTCGGAGGTTTGAATATCCGATGATTCACCATTGAGAAGCCGTCAGTCCTCTTGTATAGACCAGGTTAGGTCTTTTGCGGTTTCTTCCCTTTCGTAGAGAACTGATTTAGAAGACATAAAACACAACTGAATTTATTATGCTGACGTCGTCCATGTCATATTCTTAATATTTGGATAACAGGCATTTCCATGCAACCTTATATGATCTCTCTTTATTGAAACGTACATTCTACTTGCTCTTGCCACCTCCACCTAGCGAACCCACAGCAGGTAATGTACTCGTCCCTGGGTCAGCGCCACCCTCCCCGCCCCTCCCACGGAGGTCGGCCGTGCCGTCCGACCCGTTTGACCAGTCCCATCCTCTCCCGCCGGTCGGTTTTTTACCGACTGTGACGAACCATACCGGTTCAGCCGGTGTGGAGGCACTGACTAGCTGGTGCTCACTGACAACGGGTAGCGCAGTCGGATGGAGTGGTTTTGGGGCTCTGAAAATGATACTTTTGAGCTGAGTTACGTGCTAATTGCGTTTTCGTTCTTAATTACTTGATGTTGCCGCACCATTTACCGATGTTTCAACACGACCACAATAATCTCGCACGAGTTAACCTTCCAGGCGGTGGGGGGGGGGCATTTTTTTGCCCCCCCCCCTTTAGTTTTTTCAATATATCTCGAGAACCGCTGCGCCGATCGTCACCAAACTTTCAGTACCCTCCCGGGAACAGCTAGCGCACATGGTGACCAAATTTTTTTCCAAAGGCTGTGATAGGTTGGCCGCTATTGACGTCAGAGTGACGTCATTTTTGCCATTTTCGACCCAAAAAAAGGTTTCGCGGGAAGAGCTGTCAGGCCTACAGCTTTAGAGATACAGAAAAATGTTTCAGACATAAAAGGTGTGGAATCAAAAGGGCTACAAAACTGCTATTTCGGTTTTTCAATGTTTTTTGGATTTTGACCCCCAAAAATAAAAAAATAGATTTTTTAAATAATAGCCAAAAAAATCCAAAAAGTTTTTTGAATTTCGAAAAAAAAACGGAATATATGTGATAGTCCCTACCGCCTTCTATCTACATACCAAATTTGAGATCGATACCTCTTTTTTTGGCCAAGTTATAGCGAAAAAACTGTTCAAAATTGATGACGTCAAATTTTCAAACTCAATTTTTAGCAATTCTAGACCTCGTAGCGCAAAGCAAAACAAAGACCACCATTAGACTCCCCGTGACGAGCTGCATCGAATCGATACCCATTTTATGCAAAAATATCAACTTTGAAATTTGACCTTTTTTGACCTGACCTTGACCTGACCTCCACCAGAAAGTGACCTAAACCGTACCTGATGGTCTTTTAACCAACACCATTGAGTTGGAAATGAAAAACTGGCCATAAAACATGCATCGCATAACCTTAGTAAAGTTGGGCTCATGTGGGGACCCTTGGTGACCTTTGGTGACCTGACCTGTGACCTGACCTGGTATGACCAGTAACCTCTAATAGCAACATATGTACTAGACAACTGACGCCTTATCGCTGATTTTCGACAAAATGCGTTTTACTCGGTGTTATAGCGCTTTCCCTAGAAGCCCCGTGAACGGTGAAACATTTTATCTTTGACCTGACCTGTGACGTCATCGGTGACCCCGAGGTCGATGAAATTCGGTTTCCTTCGACACCTTTGACAGGGCTATCGAACGCCGTTTGAATTTTCCGGATCCGTCCAGTAGTTTCGGAGATACGGGGGGGCAAAAAAATGCCCCCCCCCCGCGCGGAAGGTGGCTGGTAGGCCCACCTGACCGCCTGCCGGGTTAATCAATAGCACAATTTGTGTGCTCACAATAACTTAATTTACTTCTACTCTTGTCACAAATAATATTTGTTTTAAAGTCATAGAATATCGCGGTTGCCTTTGCCTTAGTTACGACTAACGACCGGCTCCTTGGCTCTGGTTACCCTCCCAGCTATGAGCATCTTCCCTCTGACTCCCTCCCCTTCTCCCCCAGGCGCACTCGGCGGCGGTGAGCTGGCTGGGCCGCGACCCGTCCCGACAGGACATTCTGTTCAGCTGCGGACGCGACCGGCGACTGGTGGTGTGGAGACTGCGCCAGCCGACGGCCACCGACGCACCCGTACCCGAACAGGTGCGCACGGGACGCCCGACCGACCGAGCTTCCGGCTACTTTTGAGTTATAACTGACTGTCAAATATACAGATTATACTAGAGGACTAGCGGATAGATACATGGATTGTAACGGGTACCCGGTACAGCTTATACGAGTATACAGGTGCCCGCCGCATGACCTTGCCAACCGCTTACGGTGAACTGTGAAGCAGTGTGCGTTGTTGAAGATGTGTGCAGTTTGCGTGTTGTGACTTGTGAGCTCTGGCAGGCAAAACGTGTACTACTTGTTTTCTGGGCATGCTATGTTTTGCGCTGTTTCAGGAATCCTGTGTGGTTCGTACGAGATTCCATCTTGTGTTGCAGGCCTGACAGTTGTTAGTTAGCTCATAACCATCGGTCTACAACTGATCTCTCTTCTGTCCCATGCAATCACCACTGATGACTGCTAAACTGACTTCTCACCCCCCCCCCCCACCCCCACGGATTCCTTCCGAGTCAGTCCGTAACCTGAACCCTCCATGGACCCACTCCAAGTCACCCGCTGACACCCCTCTGGGTCGACAGGTGGGCGAGTTCGAGTTCGCCAGCAGTGTGCGCGTGTGCGCGGCGCTGGCGGCCGCCACTGCGGGCGGGCCGAGCCGGCTGGTGTGTGGCGACGACCGCGGCCGGCTGCACTGCCTGCTGGTGGACCTGCAGCAGGTACCTGCTGCAGGTGTACCACCGGCTGCGCCGGATGCTTCCGACAGCAGCAGCGAGTCCAGCAGCGGGCTGAGGCTCGTGGCCAGGATACGGAACGAGCAGCGGGCCAGACGATGGAAGGAAGGGGTAGAGACAAAACTCACCGATACTGACATGTACCGGATGTGAGAGATACTAATTACTGACGCGGATACACAATCTGACCGAGTGTGACCGATACTGACAGATACCGGACTTGACCGATACCTACACAGATACTTGATAAGACGGACTGGTCAAGACTAGCATCAACACTAATAGAACCGAAAGGCTGATGCTACGGAGGCTGTTTGAATCCCGTGACCCGAGACCGAAACTGGACTGTCTGCGTCTGGAGTCTGCTTCAGTCCGATACTGGAGTCTGATCCAGTTTGTAGCTGCGCACGTAGGGTATAGCTCGTCTCTGCCTGTAGCCGTAGGTGTATTCTCCGCCAGCCTTCCCGTATAGTAGCGTCTCGCTCGGTGGTGGCTCTCCGCGCCGGTGTTTGGCGCTGCTCTGCCCGGGTTCAGCGGCTCTGCCAGGAGGGGGACGGTCGGCGCGCCGTCCCGCGCCACGCTCGCCGCGCTGTCCGCAGTCGCGCCGTTTGTGGCGCGCCAGGGACGGCGGTGAGGGCGGGTGCCGCGCGGGACGGCGCGCCGACCAGACTGAGTGCAGTGTGTTCACTGTACACTTTGCGTGGTGTGTGCTATCGTAGTGAATACCGAATTCCCTGCCAGCCTGCGTGGTATGTGATACGGGCCATGTATTTTCATTGGTGCTAAGAAATGTTTCGAAGAGATTTTAATTATGTGAACTTTTGCTATTGTGCCGTCCTGTTGTGCTGAAAGTGCATTTGAAACGCTGCATAGTCGTTCTTTCTGTGATGTCTTTTTTGTTAGAGTAGGTTATTGGTGCTAAAAAGGTGCTATTGTTTTAGGGGTTGTTTATAACCGTGATGCTGTGGCAACCCGCAATCACAGGGAGCGTTGTCTCTGTGCCTTGGGATTGCCACGGCATATTGTTTGCTCGAGCGCAATAATGTGTGCTGAACTGCTGACTGCTTTATAATCGATCACTTTAATACAGATATTCGTACCTGCAGACCGCCTTATCTTTCGCGGCGATGTTCCGAGTGCCCCTTGGTGTGGCAAAGTGACCAGTGGGGAGAAATCGAATGTCCGAACTAAGGACTGCTCGTACAACATCGACCGTGTAAGAAACAATAATATATTTATGTATAAATTCTCAACCACCAACAAAGTCGCGCGATAGAATGGCCGTCGTGTCACACTGCGGGCGGACGGGTCATCGCGAGCTCACCCGTCTGGAATGCACCCCGCCGCCGGGTCTCGGTCCCTCACCGCGCGAACGTCACGTGGTGGCGAACAGGTACAGCAGGCCCTTGGTGAAGTTGACGATCTCGGAGCCGCCCAGCTTGCTCTCGCCGTAGACGCGGTCCACAAAGCTGATGGGCACCTCGCCGATCCGGTATCCGAGCCGAGTGGCGCGCACGATCATCTCCATCTGAAAGACGTAGCCCTTTGATACGCACGAGTCGACCAGTCGGCGCAGCACGTCCCGCCGGTAGAGTCGGAAGCTGCCGGTCACGTCACTGGCGCCCGGCTGCAGCAGCACCTGGGTCAGGTAGTTGGCGCCGCGACTGATCAGCTTCCTCCGCAGGTCCCAGCCGCTGACCCCGCCGTCGCCGCTGTAGCGCGTGCCGGTGACAATGTCCAGGTTGTCTTTCTGCTGGAGCGCGATCATGCGCGGGATGAACTTGGGGTGGTGCGACAGGTCGGCGTCCATGATGATGATGAACTGGCCGCGCGCGTGCTTCAGGCCGTGGATGTAGGCGGTGCCGAGGCCGAGTTTCTTGGCGCGCGGCCGCAGCACGATGCGCTCCTCGCCGTAGATGCGCTGCAGCTGCTCAGCGGCCTCTAGGGTGCCATCCGGGCTGCCGTCGTCTATGACGATGATCTCAAACTCGACCTTGGCGTCTGTGAAGTACTTGACCAGCAGCCACACGATGATGGGCAGGTTCTCACGCTCGTTGTAGGTCGGCAGCAGAACGGTGTACATGGCGTCGTCCTCTCCCATTGTGGTGCAACAGCTGGCAGCAGTGGGTGATAGCCTCTCACCTGTGAGACCAGTTGAAGAGGGTGGTCAATATGCTGCTGATGTGGTAGAGATGTAGTATTCAGTAGGGTAGGTGGTAGGGCTATCAGATTCTATACTATTCAGTGAAAGAGCTATTTTTTCCAGAAAGTGTTCAACAATCAGCTGGGATTTTTCACTCCCAGTCTGTAGTGCCAGAGGGAGGGCCCTGTGTGAATTGCAGAAGTGCTGCCACCCATGAGCCCATGATGAGGTCAAAACCTCAGCTGGAGCCAAGTGCTCTCAGAGTTTAGACAGGCAGAGCCTGGTGGCTGCCACCTGCCATTGGGGTAACCACAACTAAAAAATGTGACTAGAAAGTAGACACCACCTCAAATGAACCATAACAAACAAATTATTTGCACCACAGCAAACCAGAAAAAACAAATAAATTGTGGATTCCAATTTACGTGGTAAAATAGGTAAGGGGGTAGCTACATAATGTTTGCAGCAAAAAAGTAAGCTTACAGCTGCTCCACAAGGCCGTGTCAGTGTGGCATAGGCAGCGGAACGGGGGGAGGGGGGGGCACTGGGGCACCAATCACCATACCCCCTTTGATTTTGGCATTTAAACATTAGCCCTATGGGCATTGCATGGAAAGAATGGGACCAAAAGTCGGCAGTGCCCCCCCCCCCCAATTGAAGGTGTTCCACCGCTACTGCAGTGTCAGTGTGGGTGTTCCACAAAAGCCATCTGAAAATCATGCACCAGTCACAGAAAAGCTCAACCTAAATCAATTATCAAAGCATAATTCACCAAAATACCACCTCAAGCAGCAATTAACAATACTGGCAACGGTTTATCTTTATATAGCCTTGCTTGCAACTATCGAGCTAACGGTAAGTAAAGGGCTCGACGGTTCGGGTTCGACCGTCTCTTGCCAAGGTCTTCAAAATTTCCCCAAATTTGAGCTAAAGTCTCGAGTGTTTATGGGGATGTTCGGCTTATTTCTCCGCTAGGCGGGACAACACTATTCGACCGCCACCCTTGCAGCCATTCTATAACTCAGGAACTACTGGACCGATCGGAACGAACGAAACACCATTCGAATCAGGGGGTACGATTTTATCAGCCGTTTCGAAGCTCGTGACCCCAGGTGACCTCGGTGACCTCAAGAGGTCAACTCGGCATTGACGCCTATTGCAGCCATTCTATAACTCAGGAACTACTGGGCCGATCGCGACGAAAACACCACCAGTCGAATCCGCGTATGCGATTTCATCAGCCGTTTCGAATATGGTGACCTCAGGTGACCTCGGTGACCTCAAAAGGTCAACTTAACGTTTTCGCCTATTGCAGCCATTCTATAACTCAGGAACTACTGGGCCGATCGTGACGAAAACACCACCAGTCGATTCAGCGTGTGTGATTTCATCAGCCGTTTCGAATATGGTGACCTCAGGTGACCTCGGTGACCTTGGGAGGTCACATGACCAATGTGGCCTATGGCAGCCATTCTATAACTCAGGAACTACTGGGCCGATCGTGACGAAAACACCACCAGTCGAATCAGCGTATGCGATTTCATCAGCCGTTTTGAATATGGTGACCTCAGGTGACCTCGGTGACCTTGGGTGGTCACATGACCGTTGTGACCTATGGCAGCCATTCTATAACTCAGGAACTACTGGGCTGATCGTGACGAAAACACCACCAGTCGATTCAGCGTATGCGATTTCATCAGCCGTTTCGAATATGGTGACCTCAGGTGACCTCAGTGACCTTGGGAGGTCACATGACCGTTGTGACCTATGGCAGCCATTCTATAACTCAGGAACTACTGGGCCGATCGCGACGAAAACACCGCCAGTCGAATCAGCGTATGCGATTTCATCAGCCGTGTCGAATATGGTGACCTCAGGTGACCTCGGTGACCTCAAAAGGTCAACTTAACGTTTTCGCCTATTGCAGCCATTCTATAACTCAGGAACTACTGGGCCGATCGCGACGAAAACACCACCAGTCGATTCAACGTATGCGATTTCATCAGCCGTTTCGAATATGGTGACCTCAGGTGACCTCAGTGACCTTGGGAGGTCACATGACCGATGTGGCCTACGGCAGCCATTCTATAACTCAGGAACGACTGGGCCGATCGCGACGAAAACACCACCAGTCGATTCAGCGTATGCGATTTCATCAGCCGTTTCGAATATGGTGACCTCAGGTGACCTCGGTGACCTTGGGAGGCCACATGACCAATGTGGCCTATTGCAGCCATTCTATAACTCAGGAACTACTGGGCCGATCGTGATGAAAACAACACCAGTCGATTCAGCGTATGCGATTTCATCAGCCGTTTCGAATATGGTGACCTCAGGTGACCTCGGTGACCTTGGGAGGTCACATGACCGTTGTGGCCTATGGCAGCCATTCTATAACTCAGGAACTACTATGCCGATCGTGACGAAAACACCACCAGTCGATTCAGCGTATGCGATTTCATCAGCCGTTTTGAATATGGTGACCTCAGGTGACCTGGGTGACCTTGAAAGGTCACATGACCGTTGTGGCCTATTGCAGCCATTCTATAACTCAGGAACTACTGGGCCGATCGTGACGAAAACACCACCAGTCGATTCAGCGTATGCGATTTCATCAGCCGTTTCGAATATGGTGACCTCAGGTGACCTCAGTGACCTTGGGAGGTCACATGACCAATGTGGCCTATTGCAGCCATTCTATAACTCAGGAACTACTAGGCCGATCGTGACAAAAACACCACCAGTCGATTCAGCGTATGCGATTTCATCAGCCGTTTCGAATATGGTGACCTCAGGTGACCTCGGTGACCTTGGGAGGTCACATGACCGATGTGGCCTATGGCAGCCATTCTATAACTCAGGAACTACTGGGCCGATCGCGACGAAAACACCACCAGTCGATTCAGCGTATGCAATTTCATCAGCCGTTTTGAATATGGTGACCTCAGGTAACCTCGGTGACCTTGGGAGGTCACATGACCAATGTGGCCTATTGCAGCCATTCTATAACTCAGGAACTACTGGGCCGATCGTGATGAAAACAGCACCAGTCGATTCAGCGTATGCAACTTCATCAGCCGTTACGAATATGGTGACCTCAGGTGACCTCGGTGACCTTGGGAGGTCACATGACCGTTGTGGCCTATGGCAGCCATTCTATAACTCAGGAACTAATGGGCCGATCGCGACGAAAACACCACCAGTCGATTCAGCGTATGCGATTTCATCAGCCGTTTCGAATATGGTGACCTCAGGTGACCTGGGTGACCTTGGGAGGTCACATGACCAATGTGGCCTATGGCAGCCATTCTATAACTCAGGAACTACTGGGCCGATCGTGACGAAAACACCACCAGTCGATTCAGCGTATGCGCTTTCATCAGCCGTTTCGAATATGGTGACCTCAGGTGACCTCGGAGACCTTGGGAGGTCACATGACCAATGTGGCCTGTTGCAGCCATTCTATAACTCAGGAACTACTGGGCCGATCGTGACGAAAACACCACCAGTCGATTCAGCGTCTGCGATTTCATCAGCCTTTTCGAATATGGTGACCTCAGGTGACCTCGGTGACCTTGGGAGGTCATTACCGTTGTGGCCTATGGCAGCCATTCTATAACTCAGGAACTACTGGGCCGATCGTGACGAAAACACCACCAATCGAATCAGCGTATGCGATTTCATCAGTCGTTTTGAATATGGTGACCTCAGGTGACCTCGGTGACCTTGGGAGGTCACATGACCGTTGTGGCCTATGGCAGCCATTCTATAACTCAGGAACTACTATGCCGATCGTGACGAAAACACCACCAGTCGATTCAGCGTATGCGATTTCATCAGCCGTTTCGAATATGGTGACCTCAGGTGACCTCAGTGACCTTGGGAGGTCACATGACCAATGTGGCCTATTGCAGCCATTCTATAACTCAGGAACTACTGGGCCGATCGTGACAAAAACACCACCAGTCGATTCAGCGTATGCGATTTCATCAGCCGTTTCGAATATGGTGACCTCAGGTGACCTCGGTGACCTTGGGAGGTCACATGACCGATGTGGTCTATGGCAGCCATTCTATAACTCAGGAACTACTGGGCCGATCGCGACGAAAACACCACCAGTCGATTCAGCGTATGCGATTTCATCAGCCGTTTTGAATATGGTGACCTCAGGTAACCTCGGTGACCTTGGGAGGTCACATGACCAATGTGGCCTGTTGCAGCCATTCTATAACTCAGGAACTACTGGGCCGATCGTGATGAAAACAGCACCAGTCGATTCAGCGTATGCAACTTCATCAGCCGTTACGAATATGGTGACCTCAGGTGACCTCGGTGACCTTGGGAGGTCACATGACCGTTGTGGCCTATGGCAGCCATTCTATAACTCAGGAACTAATGGGCCGATCGCGACGAAAACACCACCAGTCGATTCAGCGTATGCGATTTCATCAGCCGTTTCGAATATGGTGACCTCAGGTGACCTGGGTGACCTTGGGAGGTCACATGACCAATGTGGCCTATGGCAGCCATTCTATAACTCAGGAACTACTGGGCCGATCGTGACGAAAACACCACCAGTCGATTCAGCGTATGCGCTTTCATCAGCCGTTTCGAATATGGTGACCTCAGGTGACCTCGGAGACCTTGGGAGGTCACATGACCAATGTGGCCTGTTGCAGCCATTCTATAACTCAGGAACTACTGGGCCGATCGTGACGAAAACACCACCAGTCGATTCAGCGTCTGCGATTTCATCAGCCGTTTCGAATATGGTGACCTCAGGTGACCTCGGTGACCTTGGGAGGTCATTACCGTTGTGGCCTATGGCAGCCATTCTATAACTCAGGAACTACTGGGCCGATCGTGACGAAAACACCACCAATCGAATCAGCGTATGCGATTTCATCAGTCGTTTTGAATATGGTGACCTCAGGTGACCTCGGTGACCTTGGGAGGTCACATGACCAATGTGGCCTATGGCAGCCATTCTATAACTCAGGAACTACTGGGGCGATCGTGACGAAAACACCACCAGTCGATTCCGTGTATGCAATTTCATCAGCCGTTTTGAATATGGTGACCTCAGGTGACCTCGGTGACCTTGGGAGGTCACATGACCAATGTGGCCTATTGCAGCCATTCTATAACTGAGGAACTATTGGGCCGATCGTGACAAAAACACCACCAGTCGATTCAGCGTATGCGATTTCATCAGCCGTTTCGAATATGGTGACCTCAGGTGACCTCGGTGACCTTGGGAGGTCACATGACCGTTGTGGCCTATTGCAGCCATTCTATAACTCAGGAACTATTGGGCCGATCGCGACGAAAACACCACCAGTCGATTCAGCGTATGCGATTTCATCAGCCGTTTCGAATATGGTGACCTCAGGTGACCTCAGTGACCTTGGGAGGTCACATGACCGTTGTGGCCTATGGCAGCCATTCTATAACTCAGGAACTGAGGTCACCTGAGGTCACCATATTCGAAACGGCTGGTGAAATCGCATACGCTGAATCGACTGGTGGTGTTTTCGTCGCGATCGGCCCAGTAGTTCCTGAGTTATAGAATGGCTGCCTTAGGCCACATTGGTCATGTGACCTCCCAAGGTCACCGAGGTCACCTGAGGTCACCATATTCGAAATGGCTGATGAAATCGCATACGCTGAATCGACTGGTGGTGTTTTCGTCACGATCGGCCCGGTAGTTCCTGAGTTATAGAATGGCTGCAATAGGCGAAAACGTAAAGTTGACCTTTTGAGGTCACCGAGGTCACCTGAGGTCACCATATTCGAAACGGCTGATGAAATCGCATACGCTGATTCGATTGGTGGTGTTTTCGTCACGATCGGCCCAGTAGTTCCTGAGTTATAGAATGGCTGCCATAGGCCACATTGGTCATGTGACCTCCCAAGGTCACCGAGGTCACCTGAGGTCACCATATTCGAAACGGCTGATGAAATCGCATACGCTGATTCGATTGGTGGTGTTTTCGTCACGATCGGCGCAGTAGTTCCTGAGTTATAGAATGGCTGCCATAGGTCACAACGGTCATGTGACCTTCCAAGGTCACCGAGGTCACCTGAGGTCACCATATTCAAAACGGCTGATGAAATCGCATACGCTGAATCGACTGGTGGTGTTTTCGTCACGATCGGCCCAGTAGTTCCTGAGTTATAGAATGGCTGCCATAGGCCACATTGGTCATGTGACCTCCCAAGGTCACCGAGGTCACCTGAGGTCACCATATTCGAAACGGCTGATGAAATCACATACGCGGAATCGACTGGGGGTGTTTTCGTCACGATCGGCCCAGTAGTTCCTAAGTTATAGAATGGCTGCAATAGGCGAAAACGTTAAGTTGACCTTTTGAGGTCACCGAGGTCACCTGAGGTCACCATATTCAAAACGGCTGATGAAATCGCATACGCTGATTCGACTGGTGGTGTTTTCGTCGCGATCTGCCCAGTATTTCCTGAGTTATAGAATGGCTGCCATAGGCCACATTGGTCATGTGACCTCCCAAGGTCACCGAGGTCACCTGAGGTCACCATATTCGAAACGGCTGATGAAATCGCATACGCTGATTCGACTGGTGGTGTTTTCGTCGCGATCGGCCCAGTAGTTCCTGAGTTATAGAATGGCTGCCATAGGTCACAACGGTCATGTGACCTCCCAAGGTCACCGAGGTCACCTGAGGTCACCATATTCAAAACGGCTGATGAAATCGCATACGCTGAATCGACTGGTGGTGTTTTCGTCACGATCGGCCCAGTAGTTCCTGAGTTATAGAATGGCTGCCATAGGCCACATTGGTCATGTGACCTCCCAAGGTCACCGAGGTCACCTGAGGTCACCATATTCAAAACGGCTGATGAAATCGCGTACGCTGATTCGATTGGTGGTGTTTTCGTCACGATCGGCCCAGTAGTTCCTGAGTTATAGAATGGCTGCTATAGGTCACATTGGTCATGTGACCTCCCAAGGTCACCGAGGTCACCTGAGGTCACCATATTCGAAACGGCTGATGAAATCGCATACGCTGATTCGATTGGTGGTGTTTTCGTCACGATCGGCCCAGTAGTTCCTGAGTTATAGAATGGCTGCCATAGGTCACAACGGTCATGTGACCTCCCAAGGTCACCGAGGTCACCTGAGGTCACCATATTCAAAACGGCTGATGAAATCGCATACGCTGAATCGACTGGTGGTGTTTTCGTCACGATCAGCCCAGTAGTTCCTGAGTTATAGAATGGCTGCCATAGGCCACATTGGTCATGTGACCTCCCAAGGTCACCGAGGTCACCTGAGGTCACCATATTCGAAACGGCTGATGAAATCACATACGCGGAATCGACTGGGGGTGTTTTCGTCACGATCGGCCCAGTAGTCCCTGAGTTATAGAATGGCTGCAATAGGCGAAAACGTTAAGTTGACCTTTTGAGGTCACCGAGGTCACCTGAGGTCACCATATTCGAAACGGCTGATGAAATCGCATACGCGGATTCGACTGGTGGTGTTTTCGTCGCGATCGGCCCAGTAGTTCCTGAGTTATAGAATGGCTGCAATAGGCGTCAATGCCGAGTTGACCTCTTGAGGTCACCGAGGTCACCTGGGGTCACGAGCTTCGAAACGGCTGATAAAATCGTACCCCCTGATTCGAATGGTGTTTCGTTCGTTCCGATCGGTCCAGTAGTTCCTGAGTTATAGAATGGCTGCAAGGGTGGCGGTCGAATAGTGTTGTCCGCTAGGCGGCAGCCCTGCCTTCTTTGGACACAAAGTTGCGGCGGCAAATGCGCCACTTGCTTTTTAGTGGCTTCATTGGCTTGATTGTACGTGAAGTTTCTGTCGTTGTCGGTGAAGGGGCTCGCATTGCCGTCGATTTTTATCAATTTATGTGATTTTTCACGAAATGGGTGGCTACTGTGTAGTCAGCAACTGCAAGAACCGCGGGGGACACGGATTTCCAAAGGATAAAAGGCTCAGAAAGGCTTGGATTGATCGCATCAGAAGAGAGGCGAGCTGGGCACCAAGCAACCATTCCAAAGTCTGTCACGAGCATTTCACGGATGGGGATTATTTGCAACGGACGGCTTTTGGTGAGCAAGGCTACTTTATCACTCTACTTAACATTTTCTAGTAGCTGTATGCTTTTGTCATGTTTTGGTTCTCATCATTAAACTTCAGGTATAAAAGTCTCGATCTGCAAACATTGAATAGAATCCACACTTTGTTACCCAGTACCCTTTGACTATGGAGTAATACCTAATATTTTTCATGGTTACAGGTGCCAAGCCAATCAGGAAGGAGCTGAAGCCAGGTGCAGTGCCTTCAGTCTTCTGGCGGAAAGCTGATCGCCAGGATCAAGGTCGAGAAGTCAGGAAGAAAAGAAGACTAGCTAAGGAGTTTGAGGAGGAAGTTGAAAGGCGCATGCAAAGTGATCCAGCTGAGGAACAGGTGGGTACAGGTGGTTAATATCCTAAAGAGTACACTGAGACTTAACCCTATTCCTGGCGGGCTCCGCCGGGACAAGAAACTGAAACTGGCGGGGGGCCGATTCGGCCCCCCCTTCAAATCTCAAAAATACACATGGCAGCGACAAACGGCAAACGGCATTTGATAGGTCATTTAAAGATCTACAACTTTAACCCGCGCACCGACGGGGGTCTGCGCCAACTTAGTACCGACGGGGGGGGGGGGGGGGGGTGGCGGATGACCGCCCCCCCCTGAGATCTCGAGAACGAGGCAAGATAGCGACAAGCGGTAAACGGCATCGGATACGCCGGTCAAGATCTACAATTTTTACTAAGGTCATTTTCAGGTCAGGTCAAAGATGACGTCACAGGGGTCGAAAAAGTCAAAATGGCGGCGCTAAATATGGAGAGTTTTTCTCGAATAACTTTCGAATTAGTCAAGATAGGAACAAACTAAGGGCATCATCGTGATCCTCTCGTCAATCCGCATCGAATGATATATATGTTGACCTCGAAAGGTCAAGGTCAAAGGTTGACCTCAGGTCACGTGACCTCGAGGTCATCATGTATATCATTCGATGCGTCTTGACGAGCTGAACACAATGAGACCATCCACGCGTCTGTATCTTGTTCCTGTACGGAGTTATTGGCCAAAAACCTTTGGTGACCTTTGATGACGTCACATGACCTCACAGCTGCCCAACAGCAAAACAGACCTCAAGGTAGTGAAGGTTGATCGTATATGAAGTCATGTATGGTATATGGGGCCATTCCGACCCGTTTTAGTGGTAAAAACAGGGAGTTGATTTTTCCCCCATTGACTTATAATGGGGAGGTCGCGAAATTGACCTGACCTTAGGTCACCGATATCAAAATTCCGAGATATACAAATTGTAGCTACTAATGACCTAATAACATCCTGCGACTTTCAAAGGCCTCCGACATCTACTGTAGCTCTGGCACGGTGACAAAGTTGCAAAAAAGTGACTTGAGGTTGGGTCATTCAAAGTGACCTGGTGACCTGACCTTGAAAGGTAGGAGGTTCAAACTTGCACACCATGTGTAAAATTGATAAGGGAATAGTCATACCAAATTTCGCGGCGCTACGCGCCGCGGTTTTCCCGCTATTCGCGAAAAACCTCAGGGGGGCGGATATCCGCCCCCCCGTCGGTGCGCGGGTTAACATAAGACATTTTCAGGTCAGGTCAATATTGAGGTCACCAGAGGTCATCAACGATAAAATGTTTTGGAATTAGTTACCTATATAACTTTTAAACTAAGAAACATAGAGACATAAAACCAATATATTTTTGTTGCTCTCGCCGAGGCGATGCGAAATAAGTACCGTAAAATGGGGTGTTAAGGGACAGTGGGGTGTTAAGGGACAGTTGCTGGGGAAAAACTTTGAGTCATATTGACTTCCTAATTTGAGAAGGTTCAATAAAAACTTCAGTGTGGTAGTTGACACTGTTTTGCTCTTGACCATAGGAGAAAATGGTATGGTTTTTCATGCAAGTGATT
This sequence comes from Amphibalanus amphitrite, assembly GCF_019059575.1. NCBI lineage: Eukaryota > Metazoa > Arthropoda > Thecostraca > Balanomorpha > Balanidae > Amphibalanus > Amphibalanus amphitrite. The sequence goes on from NW_024882056.1 coordinate 75,564, forward strand.
TGGTTCAAAAATGGATTTGAAAATCATGTACATTTTCACAAAATTGAAACATCTCCAAAACTCTGTGTGTACCACATAAACTAGTGGGTGTACAGGGAAAATGAATGCATAGGTGTATTGTCACATGTATTGCACATGTTTCCTGAAAAACTTGTGCAAATCCACCCATTCATTCATCATCCTCTTCCTCTTTTCCTGATACATGCATATTTTGAGGTGGATGTGGGGTGCTAAGGGACAGGGAAGAAAAAATAAAAAAATAAAATCTAAATACAATTTAATTAAGTAGGCATGGAAAACACCAAATTCCACATAAAATGCTGGCAAGTTCATGCTTTTATCTCTAACACATCTTAAGTTATGTAACAAAATATCTCAACACTCTTTTACAATGATGGGTCAATGGAGACTGATGTAGGTAAATGTGATGTCATTATAAAAAGGCTAAAACAAAGAGGGCAACATGCTGACAAGTGACTAGCTTCAACATGGGTTTTTATTGATGACAGAAGATTACTTTTTGGTTCTGTTTAGTGTTTACCTTATAATTAGCACATTTTCCACAAGCGTAAACTGCATTACACGTAATTGGCTAAAAAGGTCATTAGTGGTGAATGAACCTCACTTGTTTTGTGACAGAATATGCAAAACATTTCAATAAATAAATTGTGTGGCCTTCCACACCCCAATTGTGGGCATTTGATGACCATTTCTTGGAATAATATCGGTGTCCCTTAACACCCCACATTGGGGTGCTAAGGGACAGTAATGAAAAATAATAAAAAATTATATTCAGGTATAAATCTTAAAAACTTAAATGTGGCAGGCATGTAAAGCACCAAATTCCACATAAAATGCTGACAATTTGATGCTTCTATCTCCAACCCTCCTTGAGTTATATAGCAAAACACCTCAAAACTGTCCCTTAACACCCCATTTTACGGTACCTATGTGATGACCTTCACAGTTCAATTTGAAATTTGACCTGAGGTCAAGGTCAGGTCATTCATCAATGAGGTTGTGGGGCATGGTCATGCTGCATACCAAACGACGCGCCTTGACCAGGCGAGCAGTTTGGTACCACTTACAAGTCTTTAGCACCATCATGTCGTGATTTATTGACAGAAAAACGATTTATGACGTCACATGACATCAGATGACCTTTGCCGGTGCCCCTGTCAATTAGCGGCACCAGGATCATCACCGATGAGATAATCTTCCATATTACTGAAAGAATTGGGTGGTTTTGACTCGTTTACACTTTACACGAAGCAGGAGGCGTTTCAATATTTTCCCATAGGCTTGCAATGTAAAGGTCACGAGTCTGGCTGGCCTGACCTCAGGTTACATATATGAAAATTCTGAGATATACAAATTGCACATACTGGTACCCTAACTAAAACCTGAAGAGAAGAAATTGATCGGTCAAAAACTCTAGCTCTGGCGTGATTGCAAACTTTTCTGAGGTGGGGTCACCAAACTGCCTCTGGACCTGACCTGACCTGACCCGGCAACTTTTTTGTCAAAATGTGCGCCATGAATGTTTAGAAAAAGTCACCGAGCATGAGCTTTCAGTCTTGCAGCGTTTGGCAATGGCACAAGAAAAACCTGAAGGGGGGCCTTAAAGGCCCCCCCGCCAGGAATTGGGTTGAAGCAAAATTTGGCATTCACATCATCAGTGATTAGGAGGTGGGAGTTGATGGTTTTGTTCAACTCTGAAGCAGTTTTAGGGCACTGATGATAGAGTTGACAATTTTCTTCCTGGCCACTTTGGGATTTGAAATTTTGATTTACTATCACAATAGGTACCTACTTAAAAACAGCATAATAAACTAGCTGAATTATTATGGTAAAATGCCTTCCTTTGCTAAGTTATTGGCATCACTGCTGCCGCAACACTTTCTTTCATTTCAGTTGACAACTGCACTTGAACTTCTGGTTTTTGTCTGCTAGCTTAGTGGATCTTTCTAGTCCATACGCTTTGATGGTGTGGAGATTTCATCATAAAGTCAGGTGGTGCCTATTATCATCGTCTTTCTGTCATCCACAGGTGCAGTTCTGGATTGATGAATTTGAGAGCGAGGAGACTGTGCCAGATCCTGTCATTGAAGTTTCTGTTGTCACCACTGCTGGAGATGACATCAGTGCCACTTCATCTGGTGAAACTGTTGTGGACGAAACAGTAGGTGATGCAAGCTGCCCACCAACTGAGACTTGCCACAATCTAGAGAATGATAAGTGTGTCGGCGCTGATTTTCGCTCTGGATATTTGGATATCAATAATCTACGTAGGCCGAATGACTTAACTGAGTTGACAGGCTGTCCAGACGAAAAGCAGTTTCACTTGTTGGTTTCCATGTTTGAGCCTGAGTACAAGAGGCAAAAATGTCTTTCGCAAAGGATTAGCCCAAATAATCTGTCCTTCTCAAACAAGCTTTTTCTGACGCTAGTCAAATTAAAGCACAACTTCACCTGCAGGGTGTTGGGGGTGATGTTTGATGTCTCAGGTAGTACGGCTGCGGAAACGTTCCGTTTCATGATAGCACTGATGCATCGCGTGCTGAGCCAAATAAAGATTTGGCCCACGGATTATGACCAAAAGCTCCCTGTTGTGATAGTGGACTGTACTGAACTGAAGATAACCCGTCCATCCAACCCTACTCTTCAGTCACAGACTTGTTCCACATATAAAAGCACAAACACTGTGAAGATACTGATCGGTATAACACCCAGAGGTGTTATATCCTTTGTGTCTGATGCTTACTCAGGCAGTGCCTCAGATCAACAAGTGTTTGAAAGAAGTGGAATTATGCTGCACTTGAGGGAGGGAGACATGGTCCTTGCTGACCGAGGGTTCAATGTGCAGCACTGCTTGGCAGCGAAGGGTGTGAAGGTGATCACACCCGCCTTCTTGAAAGGCAGGGCTCACCTACTCCCCTCAGAAGTCATCAGGTCTAGAATGATCACACGACAGCGCATCCATGTGGAAAGGCTGATTGGCTTGACAAAAGCATATGCATTTGTCAGGGGGCCTATTCATTACAAACATGTGCCCATCATCAGCCAGGCATATTACGTCGCTAGTTTTCTGTGCAACCTCCGCCCTTGTATCGTTACACGTTGAGGAATGTGATGGGAGGCTGATTAGTTGTCTCACGTGCCTCAGAAACGTGTTCATGGGATGTGATTCACATGCTAGTTTCATTTTACGGTAGACTGCGTTTTGGGCAAATGAAACAGGTGTCTGAGCAAAGAAGTAGTATTGCAGTCAGTCGTGACCGTATGTACATGTTTGGAGACGTCCGCAGGACCCTGCCGGATATGTGTTGTCTGTCGTTGCAAAATAACCGTGTCGTACTCGAGTCGTCGAGTGTGTCGAGTCGAGTGAGAAATGTCGAGTGTGCTGAACCGTCCTGTGGATTGTTCAAGCCTTGGTTCAAACTACATGAGTTGTACCGTCTACGTTAACCTTGGTCAGGACCGTGTGCGTCCTTTGCATCCGACGTGCGATTCTGTGGCATAATTCGATGTCAATGACTAATGAATACATATTACATGTTATCCTTTTTGCTACTTTTTCTCGCTGTGGGTGACGCTATATTGCGTTGTTTAAGGCCTCACCAGACGCCAGCTGTCCCAGTGCGACTTGGGAGAGGAGGACGTTCAGCCTGACTCACGAAATAGCTCTCATCACATGCTATCGGTCAACATCGGCCACGAAAGCAATCAGGGCCTATTTTAACATGTTAACTGGGGGGGGGGGGCAAATGCCCCCACACTCAACAGAATTGCCCCCCCCCCCCCCAGTCGTCGAGATGTGCCCACTATAAAAATGGGCATAAAGGAACACGGTGACAAACATACAACTGTGACTTGTTTTGCAATGGATGTCAAATGAGTCAGTCTGCAAGTAATGACCAGTGGTGGATCCAATGGTGGGTCATATGGGTTATGACCCCCGCCCCCTTTGGCCCGGGGACACCACAGGCCTGCCTGGGGCACCACCGGCCTGTCAGGGGCACCACAGACCTGTTGGGAGCACCATCGACCTAGGAAGAGCACCATAGGTCTGCCAGGGGCACCACAGACCTGCCAGAGGCCCCACCGGCCTCGCAGGGGCGCCACCTTGGGCCTGTCAGGGATACCACCACAGGCCTGCCAGGGGCACCACAGGCCTGTCAGAGGCACCACAGGCCTAGCAAGGGCACCACGGACCTGTCAGCGACACCACGGGCCTGTCGGGGGCACCTCAAGCTTGTCAGGGCCAAGGGACACCACAGGCCTGTCAGGGGAACCAGAGGCCTAGCAGGGACACCACATGCCTGGCAGGGGCACCACCGGCCTCGCAGGGACATCTTGGGCCTGTAAGTGGCACCACGTGCCTGTCGGGGACACTCCAGGCTTGTCAGGAGCACCACAGTCCTCTCAGGGCCCAGGGGCACCAGCGGCCTAGCAGAGGCACCACCGGCCTAGCAGGGACACCAACGGCCTCGCAAGGGCATCATGGGCCTGTCAGGGGCACCACGGGCCTGTCGTTGGAACTTCAGGCTTGTCAGGGGCACCCACAGTTCTTTCAGATGCACCGGCGGCCTAGCACCATGGCACCATGTTTGGCCGGGATTGCGATTCGGCGCATGTCGCCTCGCATTAGCCGCTCGTTTGCAGTCTTTTCGTGGTTTCAAACGTTCAAACATGGGATATGATGCTGCTCCCATGCATTAGGGTGGGTGTCAAGGTCACTGGAAGGTCAGATCAGGTCATTTACCTTTGATGACCTCGGCTCACATTTTCGAGTTCTATAAGATTCTAGGCTAGTTTTTGGAGCTACATTCGAATTTAGCAACCATTTGACCGTTTGCGAAGTAGTTTTGGTGCCTTCGTAACATGTTACGAAGCTGTCAGAGGCGGTTGCCACCTACTACGAACACCCGGCAAAACCCTTACTGGTTGACCTGACCTGACCTGACCCGACCTGGCCTAAATGCATGAAGACATCATCTATAATCATAACTAACATGATATTCGTGATCATCACCCCTAAAAAACATAGCAGCCACCCTTTACGATGCTCTAACAGGTCTCGATTTTCCCGACTTTTGGGTCATTGACCTGACCTGGAAGGTCAAGTGATGACGACCTAGGACCTTAACACTCGCCGGCACAGGCCATTTTGCGTCCTTCGACGGCACAAGGGGGGGTTGGTACGACCCCCCCTCGCGTTTGGCCCCTGATCGAGCTAGAGCTTCGCGGAAAAAACGAGCGTGCTGCCCGTCACGAGAGGAAGCCGATGATATCCAATTTTAATGTCCTAGGTCATCGGGTGACCTTCCAGGTCAGGTCAATGACCCGAAAATCGGGACCTGTTAGAACGTCGTAAAGTGTGGCTGCTATGGGGTTTTTCGGGGTGCTGATCCGAATGATATCATGTGAGTTTTGATCACAGATGATGTCTTCATGCATTTAGTCCAGGTCGGGTCAGGTCAGGTCAGGTCAACCAGTAGGGGTCCTGTCGGGTATTCCTAGTAGGTGTCAACCGCCTCTGACAGCTTCGTAACATGTTACAAAGGCACTAAAACTAGGCTTCGTAAATGTTCATCGGGCTGCTAAATTCGAATTCAGCTCCAAAAACTGGCCTAGAAACATGTAAAACTCGAAAAAGTGAACCGAGGTCATCAAAGGTCACTGACCTGACCTGACCTTCAGGTGACCTTGTCATCCACCCTAATGCATGGGAGCAACATCAAATCACATGTTTGAACGTTTGAAAGCACGAAAAGCTTGCAAAAGCGCGGCTAATGCGAGTCGACATACGCCGAATCGTGATTCCGGCCAAACATGGTCTCGGAAAGTAGGTCACAGGTCAAAGGTCATTTGGGTCAGGGTCATGAAATTTTCAGGGTAGGTGTAAAATTGATAAATGGGAGGGTACTGAAAGTTTCGTTGCAATCGGCAGCTTTTTACGCGAGTTATTCGCGAAAAAACCTTAGGGGGGTTGCATCAACCCCCCCCCCCTGTGTCGGCGAGGGTCGACGAGGGTTAAAATTGGGTATCATCGGCTTCCTTTCATCACGGGCAACACGGTCGTTTTTTCCACGAAGCTCTAGCTCGAGCAGGGTCGAAACGGCAAGGGGGAAGGTCCAACGGACCCCCCCCCCCCCCCATATACGTTCGCAGCTGGAAAATACCAATACGGGCGAGGGTTGATGGATTATTAGAGACAATTTTCCAGGTTGCCCCCCAGTCAAATTCCCTTAAAATAGGCTCTGAAAGCAATCCCAGTCACTGTCACCGCTATCATCGTATAAAGCACTGGGGACAATCTCCACGCTATATTTTCCGTACAGCCAGGGTAACAACTGGCATGGACATGGACAATTCAAGCACGCATACTGACATACATGCATCACCCTTTAGTAGGAGAAGGACATCATTGGTTTCACTATTGAGCCCTTAGAGGCTTAGGGCCTGTTCCAGCGCCTCCAGAAACCTCCAGAAAGCTCCAGAAAGCTCTAGAATCCTCCAGAGAGCGTTCCAGCGCCTCCAGAAAGCTCCAGAAAGCTCTCGCCAAAGCTCCAGAAACCTCCAGTAGCCTCCAGAGAGTTGAGAGGTCCAAATTTCTCTGGAGGCTCTGGTCTACAATTATGGTGCACATGTGACAATCACGAATGTAAACAAAGGACATTTGACTTATTATTTTACAACTTGAATGTAAAGAAAATTACAATGCTATAATTTTTTTTATCTTTTTAACTAAAATTGAAAACAAATTTTGCGTTTCAAGAGAGAACAATCATCATTCTTTTGGTATCTATGACGCTAATCTCCAGAAATCTCCAGATTGCGTTCCAGCGCCTCCAGTAAAACCTCTGGTAGAGCCTCCAGTCAAGAATTTCTTCTGGAGGCGCTGGAACAGGCCCTTAGACAGATGACAATCCTGAAGCTCAATGGCTCCAAGACCATGCTTTTTTCATATGCAGTGACGTATGCAGTGACGTAAATATGCTGCAGTAAAACCAACACTCAGGCCGGGGGGATCCAGGGCGTCGCAAGTCCATCTACGACACGTCGCAAGTTACGACACATGTCCCGTCGCAAGTTGTGTCGTAGCGAAAAAGGAGGGATGTTGAGGAAAGAGGGGTTTGTCGGAGGATACGACAGAACGTAGCTGCGACGAGGCTTAAATACCCGCTTTACTCGAGAATTTAAAAGGCTACACGATCAGCTGATCCCGTAGTAAACGTCAGTAAGGTCGAAAACTCTATCACGCATAAAGGAACATTCGCCTTTCTGGTTTGCGAGCTTATGAGACAGCAAGGTCAAGCATGTTCTCTGATTCTGAAGCTTTGTATTAACTGGGTGACTTGTGGTTGCTAACGCTCACGTGATTTGCCATAAAATTTGGGATCGATCACAGGAGATTCGTGGCTATAGGGCATCTAGAATCGATGCTTTAGAAGAAATGAGTTCCGAGAGTTTGAGGTCACAGAGAGGTAAGAAATTTGTAGATGGAGGTCACAATTGGAGGTTACAGAGGTCATCTGGGACACGTCAGGTCACAGAGGTCAACTTGGGGTCATCACAGAGCTCAATTAGAGACCACGGAGGTAATCTGAGACACGTCAGGTCACAGAGGGCAACTTGGGGGCACGTCAAGTCACAGAGGTCAACCTAGGGTCATCACAGAGCTCAATTGGAGGTCATATGGGACACGTCAGGTCACAGAGGTCAGCTTGGAGTCACTAGAGAGCTCAATTGGAGGTCACGGAGGTCATCTGGGACACGTCAGGTAACAGAGGTCAACTTGGGGTCATCACAGAGCTCTATTGGAGGTCATGAGGGTCATCTGGGACACGTCAGGTCACAGAGGTTAGCTTGGGGTCATCATAGAGGTCACTTAGAGGTTACAGAGGTCATATGGGACACGCCAGGTCACAGAGGTCAAGTTGGGGTCATCACAGAGCTCAAATGGAGGTCATCTGGGACACGTCAGGTCACAGAGGTCAGCTTGGAGTCATCAGAGAGCTCAATTGGAGGTCACGGAGGTCATCTGGGACACGTCAGGTCACAAAGGTCATGTTGGGGTCATCACATAGCTCTATTGGAGGTCATGGGGGTCATCTGGGACACGTCAGGTCACAGAGGTCAGCTTGAAGTCATCAGAGAGCTCAATAGGATGTCACGGAGGTCATCTGGGACAGGCCAGGTCAAAAAGGTCAACTTGGGGTCATCACAGAGCTCATTGGAGGTCATCGGGGTCAGCTGGGACACGTCGTTTTTGGAATTGGGAGAATATTTTGGGAGATACCCCTTGCAACGTCCAAGACCGCCTTTCTGGATTCGCCAGTAGTTGCTGGAATGGTGTTAGGCTACTTCATATCCCCGAATACCCCAATAAATGTGAATATAACATACTATGCACCATTTTCAACACTCTCGCTGGCACCGATTGAGGCCTCATAGACGACCCGTCAGTTCAAGCTCTATAACTCGCGTTAGCGTCAACGGATTGCAACCAAATTTTCAGGATCTAAAGTTTAAACAATTTTACACCTACCATGTAAATTTCGTGACCATGACCCGAATGACCTGTGACCTGTGACCTCTTCCTCAAGGCAAGGTCAACTTGCGACACAACTTACGACTGCTATTTCAAATTCGTAAGTTGTGTCGCAAATCAGGCTATTTGCGATAGACTTTACTACTTAAGTAACGCTACTCATCAATTGATCCCTTCACAAACGACTTACTACACAACTTGCGACACGTCGCAGCTACGACGAGGCTTACGACGCTCTGGATCCCCCCAGCCTAAGTAAAACGCCAGCGCTGGCTCTGTTCGGTTTCACGAGTCGACGAGATAGCGAAAGGCGGAAAAAAGAAAGATATTTCATATGGTAGCTATGGTTATTGCATCCCGCTTTCGCTTCAAAAATAGTAACAAACTACTGGAAAAGCATTTTAAAAGTGCAAAATGAAGCTTTTCATGATAACTGTATGAAGATTTGACCACGGTAACTTGATGTTATCTCCCTTTCACGTTGTGTGAAACCTTGATTCTTATTTAGCAGCCTCTTTTTTATGATGCACTGTTACATACATGACGCTTTTACGTCAACCACACCTGCATAAACAACATATCATAACTGATAATGTTTATATTTGGGAGGCAAGGCTAGTGCCTCGCTATTTTTGGCATTAGTAGATCAGACGTCACACGAAGGTTTTCCAACTGAAGAGATGCTGTAGGTTTGTAGGTTGTAGGGTAGGTTTGTAGCACTGGTTTGTAGGCTTGTAGGTTGTAACCGAAGGTTTGTTGTCAATAGTTAAAACACTATTCTTTAGAATTGTGTTTTTCTATTGAAAAACAAATCTGAGTTCCCTGACAATTTGGCAAAAGCTGCCTGAGATCAGTACAACTTTAGGTTGTAGGTTAGGTTAGGACAGGTCAGGTTAGGTTAGGTTTGTTTAGGTTTTGTTAGAAAGAAGCACCTCCGGGTACAGCGCCACTCCTTGGTTGGAAAACCTTCGTGTGACGTCTGCTCTACCAATACCGCTATTTTTATTGATTTATTGGTCGTTCGTGGCACTCTTATAGTGCAGTAAAGGCCTTGAGTGTCGAGCTATTCGCAAGCCCCATTTCATTTCACCTGTTACCTACTTGCTGATCACTGATGCTTTTCAACACTGGTGGATCAAGGACCGGGGCGGGGTATTTGCCGCCCTACCTAGGTATTTATCTAGTTACCTACAAGACTTTGTTGTTTACCTATTTCACAAGGAGAGAAAACCAGGGTTTGTTGTTTGTGTATTTTTTCATGAGCAACATTTGTTTGATAGGAATTGACTGATATCTGAACCAGGACAGACGGGGAACGTGACCTTTGTTTGTTTATTCAATGGATGGTTTATGACTTAATATCAATAATATGAGACTTGTTTATGACTTCCTTCGTTCTATTTCATATGTTTCACAATAGAGGAGACTTGATGCTACCTGAGCTGTCTATGGCAGATCCACATTCCCAGAATGGGAAAATATACATTATGCCGAATATGTCCAGCAAAGTTGCCGCTGGCGGGATTGCGCAAAAAAATTCAGCTCATGTCTGGCGTAACGTGGCATGCGTCAAATTCAGTGCAAATTTTTCAGGGAATGATGGTCACCAAATTTTTCGGCGCTCTGGTCAATCTAGCAGTAGATTCGCCTCTGTAGAGGGTTCGGGACGAGACGTCTCTCGCCCCGGTTATTGCATGCTGCGACCGCCCTGAGTCCATATAGCAGAGGAGCAGCCGCCCAGGTGAGGCCTCCACCCTCGGCGTGGAGCTAGGTTTGGAAGACCTTGTTGAACATCGCCGAGCATCGTGAAGTGGGTGGGTTCCACCCACTTCAGTGGGTTCCAGTCCAGGCTCCTGCCAATTGCGAGATCGAGCTGAGTGAAAGGGCGGTCGACCTGGTGAAACAGTCGGTCGCTCTGCCCTCGGAATTCGGAAACCCACTCGCTGACCCGGGTGGTACGTTGTGCGGCCTCGCGTCAATGCATTGACGCGAGGCAATACCGCAACATCTGGTCCGAGTCACTATTCAAGCCACTCTTCAAGATCACGCTGCAGCTCCTCATCCCCGGAGGCGGAGAGGACCGAGAGGACGCCGTTTCGGTGCACCAGATGAGGGCAGGCCACTGGGGCCGCTCGGTCCAGTACGTGCACCGAATTGGCTGCCTCCACTCCGTGGCGTGCCAGCGGGCAAGCAATGCCCCGCGGCGCTTTGCACCGTGTGCCGAGAAGAGGCTGATGTCCTGGAGCACGTGTTGCTCCGCTGCCCGGCGCTCGCTGGCGCCTGCCAGTCTCGAACACACCGCTCCGCCGATTTTTGCGGCCCCGGAACTTGCGGCCTGGGCCTTGTTTCACAGTACGACGCTATATTGCAGTACGCGTATTGCGGTATTGGCGAACATCAATTCCATTCCATTGAATTCCATAGAAATTAAAAAAAAAAAAATCCATGGGAACATCAGTTAACCCGCGCGGGGCGGGGGGGGGGGGTGTTTGAACACCCCTCCCCCATGCGGTTTTTCGCAGATATCTCAAAAACGGCAGCGCTCCTGGACCACCTGTTCACACATCTTTTCCGCACATGTGAAAATTTCAGATCCAGGGCTTACAAGGTCAGGTCGCCAGGTCACGTCAAGTGACCTCACCTCAGAAAAAGTTTCAATCCTCGTCTGAGCTACAGCGGCCAAACGATCGCCTTGAAACTTTCAGCGATTGATATGAGTAATAGTATGTACAAAATGTATATCTCGGAATTTTGATATCGGTGACCTAAGGTCAGGGCTATTTTGCGACATCTCCATTAGGTATAAGTCAATGGGAGAAAATTGAAATGCGTCCCTTGTGGACGAATGGTGTTCAAAACCCTCTCAAACATCGGTTCATGGGTAAACATGACACACTGAATCGGAAAAATGCACCTGTGAGTTGTGACCCCTCTGTGTGCCCCTGAGGTCATCTCAGGTCATGAACGGTCATCAGCAGTTTTTTGGCTATAACTTTTGATAGAGACGTGCTAGAGCGATGAAAACACGTCAGATGTATTCAGCTCGACGATACGGATCGACTGATATGCAACATGACCCTTTCCGGTCAGGTCATGACCTTGACCTGATGTCAAATTTTCAAAGTGACCTTTTAAGGTCAGCGAATAGCTCATTCGACGCGTCTCGACGAGAGATACTGGAAAAGTGCCAAAAGATGTCTTGTGTTAATGCCATGAGCTCGCCGGGAGTGGGCCGATATCAGGTGGAGGTACTGGCGGGCCATTCCCCAATCCCCCTTGACCGGCCCGCGGCTGGTGGACATCCACCGCCTCGCTCCTGCTCACACCGGAGACCGGGGTCGGCACCCGGTCCCCCCTAGCCAGATTCACCGGAAGAAAGAGTCCGGTGATGACCTGCGGCATACCTCTGCAATTGTCTAGGCCACGGTGTCTGTGATCGTACGGAGGTCCGCTGGCGCCCCCTGATGGAGGCCGGTTGGTTCTCTTGCCAGTTCGTCCGCCTTTTCGTTTCCGAAACCGCCACAATGGGCCAGCACTCACTGTTATGTGACTCTTGACCTCTGGCTGAGATGCTGTGCAGCAGCGTCCATGTAAATGTCTCTAGATAGCGGTAACTGCCTTTAGAACACGCACCTTCGTCCAGCAGGGACAGTGCCGCCTGGGAATCTTTGCATAGGACCACAGGACTTTCCGCCTGAGCACGTGGTAGACTGCTGCCTCCTCCAGCGCAGCTTTGATTACGTACAGCTCTGTGCGGGTGGCGGAGCACAGGCGTCCTGAGGCGGTTTCAGTTTCCTTTGTCTGATTCCTGAGTGTGAGGAGGGCGCCGCTGTCGCCGTGCTGCCCTCCGCTGAGACATCGCTCCAGATCTATTTGGACTGTTCTGGGGGAGTAGCGAGGTGGGTCTCAGCGGTCTGGGCATTCTGAAATGAGTTTGGTACTCGTACCTACCATTCATGATAGCTAGGTAGGTTGAATAAGTAGGTTAGGTGGTTTGAACCTACTTGAATCCATAATCTGTGACCAGTTGCTGAACTTTTTTTTCTGACCAGTAAAAAGGATTCGGGGACGACAAATGAGTGAGCAAGAGGGCGAGCCCTGCACATGTGGCACTGTGCAGGGGTTCTTTCAACTGACCTGTGCACCAGCCGGTGTCTAGCGGTGTGCCAAAGCTGATCGCGATCGAAGTGGTCCCCCATCTGGGGTGGTCTGCGCCCCATTGGTGAACTGCTGTATCGTTGCTATCACTGTGTTGTGTTGAAGCTGACTGATTTTTGTTCTGTTTCAGGAGTTTGCAGCACTGTAACCATTCTATTGAGGTCATACCATAAACGCTACAAAATGGGCAAAAACGGAATTCCTGATAGGTAAGCTTGGTCCCTTAGTTTTACTAAGCATATTCTGATCATTGAGGTAGTTTCTGTTCCTAGCTGTTTTCATCTATATTTACTACTTCATCGATCCCATGTGCGAGTACCGTCCTGTACTGGTAAGGATCTTCTGCCTTTGTGTCATGTTTTCATGCCTTGCATGCCTCAAACTGTGGATCTTTGCCATATACAAAGTCCCGATCTTCCACTCGCTCGCCGAACCACCGGTTCAAAATATGCCCACCAGGTGTCGCTAGCTGTATCTCTCCCGTCACATAAGGGGCTAAGTTGTTCCTTCACCCATCGCCGGGCATTTCTTGTTGGAACTAAGTCGCAGCAAACTCTCTTACATTTTGACTTTTGAAATGTCGCGTACTTCCAAACGCTAGAGCATCAAAATAACGTATGTTTGTTGACTAGATACAAATACCAATACAAATATTTGAAAAGTTACACTTAGCTCCAGTAATGACGATCTCTAACGGTAAGTGCTAACCAGGATGTCCCGTCATTTTGCAAGCTTTGTTGGCAGATGTATCCTTTTGCCTCCCCTATGTGTCCGTCACTGTGCCCATTTCTGACGGCGCCGCGGTCTGACAGGTGGCTGGACTACAGCAACTTCGGAGACGTTATCGAGGGCACGCGGATCGTCGCGCTAAAGGTTCCCCTCAAAGAGGTAAGGCTTTGGGCAATGTGGGCTGCTGGGTCTTAGCAAGTGTTAAGCTCAGGAGTCAGGAATGCATTGGTATTGGAAAAGAATACTGCTTATTACTGTTTCTGGGTATTTAACGTACTGAAGGTATTTTGGAGCATATAGGTGTACAGAGGTCTATGGTTGGATAATTTTTACTTGTTGATAAAATATCAGACAAAGATAATACGGATGGGGTGGCGTTGCAAAGCCAACACCCCGAGAAAAACTGATCTGATCTGATTTTACCGCCATTCACACTCGCGCTGGGTAACTTTGAAGGTGTCGATCTGAAAAACTGACCTTGCAAGACAAGACGTCCAGGCTGAACTAATTGCTGTTCATGTCAGCGCTGTGTTGGCAGTGTGTTGCTGCGATGTTCGCGAGGATGGCAGTGTCAAACATGTCAGTGTTGGACATGTTGGGCATTATCGGCATATTTGTACCGGTTAGCGTGTAGTGTTGTACCGTTCAACCTACCCAGTTCTGAATGTTAGATTTGGTAGCCGTTGTCAACAGCAATAAGCACAACTGGATTGTTATCGAGCCAGTCCTTTTCATAGTAGCTGATATGATGTTATTTACTTTTGAAATACCAGAACTCAAAGCTGGAAATGGAGTTAAACAGACGCACTCGAGCTCTGGACTCCAACCCAGTCCGTCAGTCCATCCCAGTGTCCGACGTTCTCAGTCAATTGGTGCTCTGTTCTCAGACTGTCGTTCTCAGTCTGCGGCTCATTTCTCGAGTCAATTCACCACCCCGCTCACCTTCTCTTGGTTCTCAGCCTGCCGTTCGTTTCTCAGACTGAGACTTCGTTCTCATTCTGCTGTTCTGTTTCCAGACCGCTGATCCGTTATCAGTCAGTCCGTCGCTCCGTTTTCAGTCTGCTACTCGGTTCTCCTTTAGTCCGTCGCTCCGTTGTCAGTCCGCCACTTAGTTCTCCTTCAGTCCGCCATTCTGTTCTAAGTCCGCCACTTCGTTCTCTGTCATTCAGTCCGCCGCTCATTCCGGTATGTGCGGCAGCCCGGTACAGCCGCCAGGAGCGAACGGTGCGTACCCCGCTCTGTTTATGTGCTCATGCGGTATGAGAATGGGTGTCCTCGCGCCGCTGGGGGTGCATTCCGTGGCTCCGCGCGGGAGCTGCGACTAACTCCGGAGCCGGGAGGACCGGTGACGGTTGCAAAAGACGTGTCTTGTGGATGCTCCTAGTGGTCCCCTCTCTTTTCTAAGAGTCGATATGACATAAGATGGAAACCGCATGTGACGGCACGATTGTTGCTGACAATGGGATTTTCATGTAAAGTAGCTGGTTTGAGTCCTGCTTTTTTCTACATAGTAACCGACATTTCTTGCTCCAATTCGTAAGCTTTTTCACGAACCGTGAATCTGTAGCTAATGTCCGATAATGGAAAAGGTGAACCTAACGACCTGGATCAGCGGTGATGTCGCTGTGAGCTCTTGGCTAATGGAGCTGAAGTGCCGATCTCCTTGCGTCAGGAAAGCGTCCCTGATCCCTGCACCGTCCTGGTTGATGAAAATTCGCTCACGACCTGCCGCTGGGCAGCTCAATCCGCAGTTTGGCGCTCGCTTATGTCAATGAGTTTCTCCAGGTCGTGAGGGTTTGTCCAGGAGGAGCTCACGCTCTGCACAGCGTCCACTGAACACTGGACAAGCTCTGTTTTCGAAACCAGAAACAACTAGACGTGTTTTTTTACAGATGTTTCTGTACACCGTTCTAAAACCACAGTTGGTGGGCTGTCTGGTGCATGTTTGGTGTCAACCGCAGCGGTTCACAATTCCGTGCAGTATCGGTAAATGTTTGCGTCATTAGCCCGTTAGAACTGCACGCGACAACACTTCCAGACCGGTGTGGTTCCATGCTCACACGTAAATATGTCGACCGTCAACTAGTTTACATGTTTCCGTGTCCGGATTTTCGATGTGCGGTATCTGTTACATGATCTTAGGGAATCACGCTCGTGCTAGCAGCAGTTTTGTTCTGTTTGTGTTCTTAATTTCCTTTTTACCTCACGTGAAACCATACCTAAATATTACCCTAGACACTCTTCCCCGGTGTTCTCAAACGCCATAAGATTAACTTCGTTACTCGAAAGACTGCATAATTCCTTTGGAAAGTATTCTTCAAGAGTCGCATTGTCTTATCATGTATGACAGTTTTTCTCACTATTACTTTCCCAAATCTTCTTTTTCAGTTTTCGAATAAAAAAACATTCTTCGCCGTGTATCGCTTACCCCGTTTTATTTGTGCACTAACCGTAGCAAAACTATGGATAGTCCCATGTCGCTATTTTTATCCGTATCAATCTCTTGATAATCTATTCTGGAAACTACGAAAGGCTTCACCGTGCTTCTGTCGGTGGTTTCGTTATCATTGTATCGATATAGATCCATACGATTACCGTGTGAAAGGCCCACATTAGTCCGTGATCGAGTCCGGGAGCCTGCCCAATAGACGCCGTTCGTGACCGGCATAGCGGTTCTGCGAAGGGCCGACTGCTAGCAGTGGTTTCCTTCAGCCTTCCCCGTCCTTCGGTAGGCGGGGGAGGCCCTTTATGTTGTGACTGGCGTGGTGCGAATGTAACGTGGGAACGCGCGCAGTTCCTATTTTGATGCGGAGTTTTTGAAGTTGCTTTTATGCCTACTCGACTTTCACTTTCGGTCTTTTGAGTAATTTTGGCGTTCGATTCCGTTTAGCCATGCTTGGTGTAAGCCATATTTCAGCTGAAACATGTGACAAATATGTCGAGTACGTTTACGTAATAATTCATGTGATTTGTGTTCTAACGCCAGTGATATGCAGTAGATAATAACTGAACCGCAGACCTACCACTTATCCATCAGATCGGCACGCGTTTGAGTGCGTCTTTTCTGCTTATTGTGAACTAATGGCGGCGCAGGGTCGCTGTTCACCAAAGAGCCGGCATGGTGAAATCGCGGCACACAATGCATCGATCGTATCTAGAAATTAAGCGGGTGTGACACCCCCAGCTTTGACACGGCAATGCAGTTGTAGCAACAGGCTGTCAGCTAGTATTAGCCGATAGCTAAGTATGCCCTTGTCAGTGGTGCGTAGTCTGGTTGCTCTCTTTCTGCCATCAATGTGTTATATTCGGGACAATTTACAATGTTGATAAAGATTGTGCAGAGGACGGGATATACCTGGCCTTTTTTTACTTGTTCTCATTATTGACGTCCTTTTCAAAATGTGATAGGACAATGTCGCTCGCTTGATTTGTTTTGGTTAGTACCTTTCTCACAATGCGCTACATTATCAACCGGGAACGCTGCCGAAATTGATGCCTCTGTGTCCCTGGCGAGTGAATAGAAACTACCGAATCTCACCGTAACACACATGTGTCTGGCTTCGGTCTCTTTTTCCCGTCAAAATATCACCTTCCGTGTAACGGGCTTTAGGATTGATCCGTCTCCTGAACAGAGAATGTATAGCACGGGGTTGACACCGATCTCCGGCGTAGCTAAGGGCTGATGTTGGCTCAGCTGGTTGGAGCAGCGCCCGAACCAAGTAATCGGCGCCCCAGTGCCCGCTATATTATGTCATCAGACGGGACACTGACGGCCGGAACACACCGTGGCTATTCTGTGCGCGGCTTAGGGCGCGGCCTCGCGGCTCGAGCTCGCTCCCACGCGGCCGCGGCGGCGGCGCGGTCCCATTCGGACGCGTCGCGCCGGGCGGCGGTGCCGGCGCGGTGCGCCGCATTGTGTGACGTTAGTTCAGCTGGCCCCGTGTCGGCGGACACAATGAGCCGGCACGCCCCCGGTGGCCGCCGGGAGAGCTACCTCCTCCGATACCGAGAGCTCCGACGCCACTTACCAGAGAGTTATGTTCTGCATTGTGCCGGCGCGGCCCGAAAATATGCGCCCGGCGCCCGGTGGCCGCGCGCGGATAAAGCCGACGCCGGGGACCACACCGGGTGACACTGTTCCACTGATTTAGCGGCCGCGTATTGTAGCGACTGATTGAGACGGAGTCGGTGGTGGCCTCGGCCACCGCCGCGCCGCTCTGGCCGGTCACGGACGACACCTGGCCTCCACCCCGCCCTCCCCCCTCTCCCACCCTCGTCCGGTGGGAACCACGCGACAGCTCGCCGCGCAGTGACCGGCTCTGTTTTCGCGAGCAGGCGCATAATCGGCCCATTAGGGGCGGTCCAGTTTAGGAGGCGGCCGGCCGGCGCGCATTGTTTGCTGTGGAATGTGAGGTGACGGCGCTGAGGACGGGTGTTTGTCGTCGTCCGGCCGCCCGTCGGGCCCGGCGCCCCGTTCGTACACCCTGCCGACGCGCCCAGGAGGGCAGCGCGCCGATCGGCATCGCTGCCAGGAACGCGGCCGGGCCGGGAGACCGACTGGGGATCGGTCCCGGTCCTGGGGGTTCCCGTCATCGTCCCTCGTTGTTGGAACCCACCGGACTGAAGACTCCTTTGCATACTCATGGACGCGGGCAGAGTCACCCCTCTGCGACTGGTGGTGTAACGTTACGAGTTCCGGTCCACGCTTCATTCACGTCGAAGTCCTCTGCCGATGACGCCACAGCCCTGAGGTCGCCCAAGTTCCGCGTTTTGCCACCCGACCCTGGATCCGCCCGTGTCTGTCAATTCGACACTCACCCTTGGTGGTTCGATCACTCCAATCGTTCTGTGTGAACAGTATCGCGATATGCCGGGCTCCGAGCGCTGTTGAACGCCGTCGAGCGGTGGGAAGTCCGATCCTTGAGCGCGAGAGGCGCCGGTGGAGGCTGGAGGGTGACCTCCGACCGCCGACCGGCGCCGGCGTGACGCCAGCGTGACGCTGGAGTGACGCTCCGCGGTCGATTGGCGCATTCCTGCGGATCTTAGCAACGATAGTTGCCGTCCATTGCACCGTTTTCGATTTTTTTTTTATCAGTCCAGCTGTCGGTTCAGGACACTCGTTGAATAGTTTATATGACTTTCATTGAAGCCTTTTTTGATAGGAGGCTCAGGCTGGTAAATAAGTGCCCTGTTTGATATAATTTCATTGGTTTTAAGCAAACCCCTTTCTTGCATTTTATTAAAAACCGTTCTGATATAGCAGCTTTCGTTTTGGCGAACTGTTTACTTGCGTGATGATCAGCTGTCCGCAAGTGGCGTGAACAAGTCAAAAGTTCCGCATGTTTGACAGTCCTGGCGCCTACTGTTCCATATATGGCGCGCACCCTGGAGCGGTGCCAACTTTCATGGCACAGTATTGGCTACTGTTTGTCAGTCCTCACGGATGTGTGGAAATAAATGAAGCAAAAACTCAAGTGGGAAACGGTGAACTGATATACCTTGGCAGCAATGGCGTAATGTTACGCGGATTTGTGGTATGTATCAATGCGGCTGAAGATTTTCATTCTTCATCTTGCCGAACTTGCCACTATCGAAAAATCAGCACAACATTTACGGTGTCTCATAACCGTGGTGGGTTTACCATAAATGGCGTTCGGTGAATTGCTAAACCGCTAAGTTTTGAAAAACCGCTAAGGTAGGAATTGCACACCATTGCAGCTGTAAGAAGCTATGCCCAATCGTGGCTTTAATCTACAAGATCTGATCACCACCTCTCGAAGCGCTGAAACAAATAGCCATAAACCGTATTTGGTAATGTCCGTATTCCTCTGTGCACAGCCCGTTCATTTAGGACACTTCCCACGCCACTTTAGAAACTCGTTTACTGTAACTGGGCATCACGTCCTGTAGCTCGGCGTTGGCTGATGCGTGTTCCGTGCTTAGACAGTACCTAGTTATACAGTCCGGCGAGGTCTGATTGTCTGCCGAACGGTCCAGCGAGGTCCAATGGCCTGCCGGACGGTCTGTCTCGGTCCGGTCCTCTGGTGAGCAGTGAACGAGGACGTCCGAGGCTATGAAGCTCACAGAGATCTGGTGTCGGATTTCACTCTGGCGACAAATAAAACAAACACGTGTCGCGCTTGTACCGCCCCCCGCCCTAATGAGCCGGTGTTGGCTCCTCGTGTTGTCTCGGACACGGTATTGGATTACAGTATCGGCGGCCCGATCGCTTCGTTGCATCAGGCTCGGGGCGTGTCGGGTCGGGGTATCACCGGCCGGTCACCGCTCACCGCGCCGTCACCCAGTGACGTGTGACGTCGGCCGTGACGTCAATGGAGGCTGGCCATCAGTCGACGTCAGTGCCGGGAGAGACCGCCGAGCGGCCCGCCCGCCGCCGGCGCCCAGGGTGAGGGATGGGTAGCCTCCAGAGTCGGCCCGCGCCGCCCCGGGAGCCGCCCAGAGTACTTCGTTAGCGTCATTGGTCTGCATGACGCCGGCGGTGGCCGGTATTCTGTGTGTGCCGTCATCAGGCCGTATTGAGCGCTGCCGCCAGCGGCGCTGCACAGCTCGGCCGGCTGGAGCAGCTGGGCTGATAAAGCCCCGCGTCACGTCGGCAGCTCGGCTGAAGCCGCCCCGCCGCTGACGAGCCGCTCAGAGTCATGGTTCATTGGCCTGATTTGAATGATTCATTGATACTTGTCGGCCCAACCGGTTTGCAATTGGCTAGATCAGATGACGGTTAAAAATGTGAGCTGCTTGTCCATTGTAGTTTACGACATGAGATATGGTGTGCTGCGGCCAAATGGTTTGTGGACCTGTTCACCTGTTTGAAACCCCCGGACGGCAATTGTTTTCATCAATCTGAAAGACCTCCCAGCCAATGCGAGGATGCCAGATGGGTTTTCACTGTCGGTAAGTTAGCATCATTGTGTCGTGCTCCATCTCACAGCGGGAACAGTCGGAGTTGATCATGCAGCGCCGGGCTGACGTCCGTCAGCGAACTGACCCGCAGCCGCTCCTGCTGCCGTCTCGGTGCGCCGGTCCGATGTGTCGACCCGGATCCCTCCCCGTCTCCCCTCCGACACAGCGTCGTCCTGTTGTTGCCGCCGCTGTCGGCGCCCCCCGTCCGACCGCGCATTGTCCGCCGGCAGCCACCGCTCGACACCAGACATGATTTATCGGTCCGACACGGTCCGACGGCCGAATAAAGTGTTGAGCGCCGTGCTGAGGGGATCATTGCGGCGTTAGTGCGCGGCAGGGCGTCGCTTTGTGTCAGGAACGGCGGCAAATCGCTGGCCGTTTGGCACCGCCGTCACCCGGTGGGCTGTGGGCACGCGCGGGGCGCCGGAGAGGCGAGGGCTCGGGCTGGGCCGTGACGTGCCAGGCAGGATCCGGGCTGGCCGTGACGAGGAGGCTGGACCCTTGACTGAGGGATGCAGAGTCTGTGACTGATTGAGACCGGGTCGGTGACTATGGAGGTTGACATCGTTGAACTAGTGTCCAAGTCTGAAGGAAGTAGGATCCGTAAGGGAACAGGGCTCGTGAGTGAGGGAGGCGGCGCTCGGACTGGTCCTTGACTGGAGAGACTGTGTCCGGCCGATCCGTGACGCTTTGTGACGCGGTGACGGTAGCCGGTCCGGGGCCGGCCCGGTCCGGCTCGTAGCTCCGGGACGGGCGGCCGCTGAGCAAACACACGTCGGCACGGCCTATTGTCCGGCGCACAGGAATGCGGCCCGCTTTATCGCGCGGAATGTGGCCGACACGGTGGCCTATCGGCGACGACGCTTGTCACGCCCCCCCCCCCCGTCCCCGCCCCTCCGCGACCCCCGCCGCACGACGGCGGCTTCTCAACTTAACATCTGTGCGCGGCATCGGGCCACCGCTGCGGCAATGGGCGCACCTCGGGTGTCGTGTGTGCTGGCCGCTTGTTTCTCGAACAGCGGGAGGCTGCATCTGGGCCGGCCGCGGTGGCCGACGGATTCCAGACGGCGATACGGATCGGTGGTGGGCGGCGGGACGCCTCTGCTGCCGTGCCAGCCGCTGTCGTGCCGACCGACAGCGCGTAAGCTGCTTGCGTTCGCGGTACCGAACAGCTCCATGAAGTGAGTTACTTGCGTCAATGGTCACAGAAATGGCTCGGCGCGGGCGGCATAAAAATCGGCCACCGCTTCTTTGGGATGGCGAGCGTTATAAAAATAACGAACGATCGGATCTCGGTACGTTTCTGCAGATGCTTTGATTGTGGAAGTAGATAGCTTACCGAGAAGTGTGTTCGTGTGCATCACACACTCCGTAACATGTTCAGTCGTAGTGGGCGTTCTATGGGGCAAACCCAAGGCAAATCGAAATAAAAAAGGAATTCCATGAGGTGAGGATTTTTTTTTATTAGGTCTCATCAGAAGTTTGATGTTTTATTTCATACTTTGTGTTATTTTATGTCCGACCACAGACTGGTGCCGTTCGCCTTTATAAGTCTATGGTCTACACACTGGCGCCATCGGCGGCGGCAGGTCTACCGGATTATCTGATACGTCACTCACAGTCAGTCGATAGGCCACCGCGCCGTGCCACAAACATTTCCGTGATCACGGGCCGTGCACGACTCCCCGGTCACGAACGGAGCCACAGAGCCGCCAGTGGCTCACGTCAAACGGAGTCTGACTGCTACGGACCGTTCAATCAGTGAACCTGTCGACGGGACTGGTTTGGCGGGGGTTGATCGGGATCTTACGGTCAGGTGTTAGTTGATATTTATGACTTATGAGCTTCGGCTGTGACTGTGGTGACCGCATCATGGCGGTCACGTGCCCCTGCCGCCGGCTTTGTTTGACTGCTTAATGGCGCAGTGGCCTCTGCTTCTACCCTGTAACCTTGAGCTGGCGACTCAGTGGACAGACGCAATGACCTTATTCACTGACGCAGTGTTCCGACTATCGTGGGGCCTTCCCCGCTGTGAATGGACGGTCCTCTGGACCCACGGGTAAGACTACGCATCCCTTGTGCCGCGATTCTTCTCCACCGGCGGTATTCCTCGGCGCAGGTCTCTGGTGTTCTTCAGAGTCCGCCTCTGCTGTTCTGGTCTTCTGGCTGGCAGCTGGAGGGTTATCCCACGCCACCCTCACGCTACTCAGACTGGTGACGGAGGGGCGTTGTGTTCACGCTGTCGTGCACCTGGCTACGCCAACCTCCGCCTGCCGTCTGCGGTCACCCTCTGTCCTCCTTTCCGTGAGCTCCGGGGACCGAGCTGGAGAAGACCGAGGGAGGGCGAGGCTCGAGCAGAGACGGGCCACCGCCGCCGGCCCCACCGCGCCTGCATACCAATGAACGACCGCAAAGAAGCGAGCAATATCGATTATCGATTATGACTCGGCTGCGTCGCAGCTCTATTCACGAGGTCGTCTTCAATCAGTATAATGTGAGCTTTATTAAAATATATGGGGCGCGCGCGGCTGCGGCCGTCTGTCTGCCTGTGTCGGTCGGTGGGGGCGGGCCGGGTCGGGTCGTGTCGCGCTGGTTCGGACCGGGCTGCTATAGAGCTGTTGGTCTGCTCGGCTGAAGGTGCATGACTAGGGCTCGTTTGGAGCGCTCCGCCGCCACATGACGGCCATAAAGTGCGCCATGACGTCCGCTGAAAGAGGGCGCCGAGCGGCCCGCGCCCGCAGATGAAGATGTCGCCTGGTCGAGGTGCTGTTATGTTGAACCGTGTGCCAGGTGCCGAGGTTTGAGCGCACGACAGGAAATATCTCAGGGGTGAGCCTTGCCGCTGCGTGTGACCCTGCGAAAGACGGAGAACAGCATCCAGAGCTAATTCGTGGAATCTCAAGGCTGGCTTTTCTCTCCGCTTTAGCAGTTTTTGAATACTGATTGTAACATGCAATTCGCGTTAAAAGGCAGTTGTCTGAAATCACTTGCCATGTTCAAAACACATGTATGCAATTATGACCCTTTCACTTTATGACTGTATAATCACGCTGGGAACGCTGCATTCCCCAAATAAGATATTATGGATCGTAATATGCTAAGCTATCGTCAAAATTACCACCTACGCCGTATTTGACTTCGTAGAGCCGACCACCGGGGCTGTGCCATCAGACGACCACGAGCACCGCCCCTGGGAGAGAGCGGAGGGGAGCTCTGGTCCTCTGCCGGAGGCCCACACAGCCTCCGGAGGGCGGCGCAGCCCTCCCCTCTCCTCCCCGGCCTGCCCACCGCCGCTACCTATGGTTTTTTGTTGGCCTCTAATCGCGTACTTTATGTTCTGTGGCGATCGGATCGGTGGTCGGCCGGTGCCGCCCCATTACGCCAGTATCGCATGTATCGGGTGCAATTAGCGGTGGCGGCGCCGGAGCGCCTGTGCCGCCGCTCCCTGGGCCGCCGCCGCCCGCACCAATTAGTACAGCGACCGGCGCACGTCACACCGCCTGCTTTACGGCCGCATACATTCGCCCAAGAATTTCCCGATTTGTAGCGGGCCGTAAAGTTTTAATTTGGCGGCGCGGTGGCGCCCCCTGCGGCGCTGGAGACTCCCGGGGAGCCGAGAGGGCCGGCGCCGTGCCGACGGCTCGCCCCGTGGGAACGGAGCGGTCTGTACGCACCTCTCTGCGTGCCATTGCGCGCCGGAGCCGCGGCTAGCCGTCGCCTGCGTGAGCAGACAGCGGACGGGGTGGCCGAGTGCGTGGGACGACCACGCCCGCTGCCATCGGCACGGCCTGGGCGGGGCGGGCGGAGATAAGGCCGGGTCAGATCTGTGCGCGTTGCATGGGGATGTCTCCTGTCCGTGTCGGTGGACGAAAGCGGCTACTCGGTCGGCCCCTGGCCTGAACGGACTGCGAGTCCTATATCCCGCGCTATGCCGGGCGGGATTATCCCATACATCACCCTGAAAACAGAGCTCTGTGTATGCCGCCGCCGCCGCCCCCGGTCCTCAGCCGTTCACGCCGTCCTTTGTGGCAGCTGCCCGGCGGACAATCGCCGACCGGTTGGACACGCTCGGACCCCGGCCGGACACTGGCAACTCAATGGCCAGTCGACCGCTCCACTCAGCCGAAACGTCTGTATCCAAATCCAGCCGCCATAACGACGCTGGCAGCGTGGCGCGTTTTGCCGCCCATTGACCACGGCGCCGTCTGTGCCACCTGCGCGCCGCTTTGGCCGCTTTGCGCGCACGGCGACAATCCGTTCCGGCCACTTAGCCGCGCTCCACTCGAGCCAATCGCATTCTGGCGCGGCCGCTGAAAGGATGACCGCCGGACGAGGCAATTGTGGCGCGGCGTGTCGCGGCGCGATTGTGCCCTGCGCGCCGATTATCGTCACTTCACACTCGGCCGCGCCGCAATGGTGGCCAGCTGCAGTGGCGGCGGCGTGGTGCGGCGCAGCGTCAGATTTGTATCAGCCATTAGGTGATGCCGTGACCGGTCAGCATGGGCAGATGGTCACCGTGGCGGGTGGACGGGCCCCCGCCCCGCCCCCGCCCCCGCCCCCGTCGTGCCCCTGTCCGGGTAATTAGCGACTCGGTCGCCGCCAGCTGCCGACCTGGTCACGCTGAACACGACTCCACCGAGCCCCGCAGCCGGCCGGCGCCTGTTGACGCCAGATAGCCATCTCTGACCTTCCGGCGCAATGTTCACGGATATTGGCCGGTCAGGCCGACAGGAGACCGGCTTTGAGATCGCCCCTTAGATCGGAACACTGCCAATGAGATCGCCGGAGATCCCGGGAAAGCCGAACAGAGTGATGACTGCAGATGGTGCTTGTACTCTGATCGGGGTCCGATCTCGGGGATGCTTTAATCCCCGGAATCGTTTGACCTTAGTCCCATAGTCCCCGACCTATGTAGGTCCTCCGTTTTGGTTATTGATGACCTGCTGCAGTCTGCGGAACGTCAGCCCTTTGCCAGATTCTCGGATCATGGGCATTGGGCATCCAGTCCCAGTCCCGGATTGTCGGTCCTCAGTCTGACCTCTTGTCTTGTCATTGATCATTCTCGGCCTCTGATCTTCAGTGACCAGTTTCCCGGCCCGTCCGCCCCGACCTCGGGTGACCGGTCGTGCCGTGCAGGGCGGCGCCGACCGCCGCCGTCCGTCGGCTGCTGTTTGCTCAGTGGCTGCTCGTGCACGGGCGGAGTGGCCGCTCCGCTCACAATGGGCTCACCCTCTCATAACAAAGCACCGTGCACGCAAACAGTGCGCCGCGCCGCCGCCGCGCATTGTTCGCCGCCGGCTCTGATTGCGCCGCGCTCGTGCCGATTGTTTGGTAATGCGCCGCTAATTGTCGACAGAAGACGGCGACTGTGGGCGGGCTGTGATGCGATGTTTTGATCAGTGACGGCTTCAATCAGATGGGCGATACGCTGTCGTTTGAGGTTTTTTTCAGCGGCTCCAGTCCAAGCTTTGTTTCTGGTCTAGGACAAGTTTTTGCCGTTGTTCTTTTGGGGTCGTTTTTCTGCGTCTTTTTCGTTTTCGGCGTTGTTCGAGTTTTGGTAGCTGTCATAATATGACATAAACGAATGGTTTTGACACGTAACAGCAGTCTATTGTTTGAACCACCCTTTGAAGCTCTAGATTCCTAGACCAAGCACGGCTGGACTGCTGAGATATGTCCTTTGACTGACCAGGTACTTCGCATATTCTAGCCCGATGTCTCTTGAGACTGTGTGGTCTGTGTCAAGATGTGCGATAGCTAAGGAGCTCTCCCGTGGCGATGATGTCTAAGGCCAAGCTCTGCAGCATGACCGATGCCGCCATTGACGAGAGAGGGAGGAGAGAGAGAGAGAGAGAGAGAGAGAGAGAGAGAGAGAGAGAGAGAGAGAGAGAGAGAGAGAGAGAGAGAGAGAGAGAGAGAGAAGAGAGAGGGGAATAGAGAGGGAGTCTTTCGGGCGAGGTCACCGACGTCCCCATCCCTGCTGAACAGTGCACCTAAGAGCGTGTTCGGCACGGCGAGCGGCGGCGACACGCCGTTTGGGAGCGGATCGCCCTCCGCTGACGGCCTCTGAGGTGTCTGTGGGGCGGATTATGTTCCCGTTTGGCGTCAGTGAGCGCGGTGAGACTGCGGCGACAGCTCCCCGCTGCGGAGAAACGTCCGTACAGGGTGGG
Source organism: Amphibalanus amphitrite (assembly GCF_019059575.1). Taxonomy (NCBI): domain Eukaryota; kingdom Metazoa; phylum Arthropoda; class Thecostraca; order Balanomorpha; family Balanidae; genus Amphibalanus; species Amphibalanus amphitrite. The sequence continues at coordinate 102,099 of NW_024882056.1, forward strand.
TGGACACGGGCCGCGGAGGCCGTGAGGGATGAGTGGGCGGGAGGAGTATGGGTGAAGGTTGGAGGGGAGCCGGTCTGCTGCGGTGGTGTGCCGGTCTGCTCCCCCTGCTAGCAGGCTGGCTCTGTGCTGCCACGGCCATACTGAGCTGGCTGAATGGTCTGAAAAGGCGCCGCTAGAGTTAGGTGGCGTATGTCTGTCTTGTTTAACTAGCACTTCATTGTGATAACAATGAGTATCGTGCAATCTTGAAGGTGACTGGTCCACGATTTTTCTTGTGCAATCCTAAGGTATGGTTCCAGAGATACGTCCTTGCTTCTGATCGCAGTTAAAAAGAACTTTAATTTGGTAATTGAATACGAGTGTCGTACGTTGACCTTTCCCTGTAAGTTCGCTCATAGGTGGCACCCAATCCTTTTTCTTCGGAACCCCGGATATATGCCGCCCATGTTCAGTCTCTCGAACAGTTACTCGATACTGAGATTTACATTCTCATTTGCAAATTGATTAGGTTGCATGTTGACGCCCTCGAAACTGACCAGCCTTTTGTTTGTAAGAATGAGAAAGCACAGTGTTGTGTAGTCTGGGGACGTTGCCAAGCCCCTTTGCATTGACGTCAATGCCAATTCGATAAATTGCTATCGAGAAGATTACGAAGTGTAATGCCAACTCCAATTTAAGATTGAAGACTCTGGGTATGTTGTATGAACAGCGACACCTCATGAATTCTACCACAAGGAAGCCGGCGGGGCATACAATGCTTGCTTTGACTCTTGCGAATAAAGACCTCCAGATTATGATCGTGGTTATAAATTTGTCGGAATATTTATGGCGTAGATTATTCGATCCAGCGTTGTGGGCCGGTCGTATCGGAGTGGACGGCCGTCGGTCGGCGGCTCTGGTGTCTCGGGGGTTCGGTATCGATGGCCACTGCCGTCCTAAGCCGGCGGTGAGAAGTGACTCCGACGGCAGCCGACACCGTCAAACGGTGCATGCCAACCGCATGGCAACGGCGAACGGACACTGCCGCCGCCATCACAGCAACGACTGGCCTCGGACCAACTCATGTGCGATAGGCGCCGATTTTTCCACAGATTTGTCATGAGTTCTCGCCATTGCGGCTCATTGGGTTCCCATTGTGTCCTGATACCACGAGGTATTTTTGTAATTGGTTTTACAGGCTTACAGTGCCTGTCGCCGCGGTGCCGCGTGTCCGATTTTCCGCGCCGTTTGCGCTGTGTGTCCGACGGTAGCGGCACGGCCAATTTCAGAGCTCCGCCCGCGCCCGTGCTGATGAACCGACTCGGCCGCGCCCGAGTCACGCGGACCCACTTAGCGCCGCCGCCGCTGATCCTAATGAGGGCACGCGGCGGGCTCAGTGGGGCCGGCGCGGCGGCGGCCGGCGGTGACCACCGTCCCCCGCCGGGTCCCCCGCTGTCGCACGCCCTCAGTCGCACAGCTGGTATGCGCCCGGCTAATGATATTCATTTTTTGTCACCGACACGTCGCGCCCACTGTCCGGCGTGTGTTTTGTTAGTTTTGCCCTAGAATTAGTATTAAAATATATGTAGCTGGGTGATGGTATCAGTGGCCAAAATATGTCCGCCCGGGAGCGGCGGGGCGTAATTAAAACGGCCGGCGCCGGGTGACAACGGTGGCCGTTTTTGTGTGCCGGCGCGGCCGGCCGCTCGGTCGGCCGGTCTGCGCCGCCGCCGCCGCGGTCGGCGCCGGGTCAGCCGGGTCACAGCCGACGCCGCTGGTGGGTGCAATTAGTATGCGTGCCGCGCGGCGAGTGCACGCAGCCTGCAGCGGCGGTGTCGCCGGTCGCGCGGCCCGCTCGCCGGCGGCTGTCCGACCGGCGACCAGGGCCGATTTATCGACGGATTCAGGCGAGACGCGACGCCGCCGCCGCCGTCGCGGTCAGACCGATGGCCGTGCACGTGCAAACAGTGCCGAGCGCGTGGCGGTCGCGCGGTGCGCACCATTGTTGCACCGACGGAGCGGCGGCGGCGTGGCGGCACTTCCGTCGGTCCGGCACGTCCGGCCGCGCGCTGGGAGACGGCGGACGCGTCCGGCGCCGACCCCGACGGGCCGGAAAATGGGCCCGCGGGGGGCTGCCGGACCATTGTCTCAGCAGCGGCGCCCCCCGACGCACGGTAACCGGCCGATCAACAGGTCATGGGGCCGGCACTGCACCGCGCCGCGCCGCTTCTGTCGCCGGCGGCGAGCGCGGCGCGCTGCGGCCATTTATTGCCGATCGGCGGCGGCGGTAAAAACGGCGACTGCTGGCCGCGACCGGGGAGCACCGCTCGTGAATCGTCGGCCGCCTTGTCACTAATGACCGGCCGAAAATCCACAGGCCGCCTCCAAAGCGCCGCCGCCGCCGCCTTTATTGGCCAATTAATCGTGCGCGACAAGGACCAATAATCAGCCTAATGATAATAAATAATTTGTGCGGCAGTCGGGCCGGTCGGGCCCGGCCCGGCTCGACCCGGCCCGGTCCGGTGCGGTGCGGTACGGCAGACGCCGGCGGTGGAGCGCCGCGCGCTGGAATTCGCCGCACGGACGCAGACGTGGGAACGACGGCGCATGCAAATGGCGCTGCTTCGCGCCGCACGCTGCTAATGAAATCACGTGACCCTCGACGACCCGATGGCGGTTGGACAGTGCGACTGGACAGCGCGGCCGGCCGGCCGACAGCGTCACGCGGCGCAAAAACGCCGGGACAGGTGCGTAAACAATGCGCGCCTCCCAGTGACAAATTGTGACGCGCGGCGGCACTGGCGACGTGAGAACTGTCCGGCGGATGGCGTGTTTACCGACTGGAGCGTCATCCGTCATCGGCCGTCATCCGGGCCGTAATGGCGCGGCGTTATGTGCGAAACTGGCCGGCTCGCGCTGCGCGGACGGCGCCGAATGGCACTGTTTGCCGGCCGGGGCGGGCCGCCGAGCTGCCGCACCAGCACAAACGACCGCCGTCGATCCGTCTTGGCCGGGGAAAAACGCGGCGACAGCGCGGCTGGCCAGCGTCTCCGCAAAAACGGGCCGTCGGCCGACAGCCGAGCGGTGCTGAGGGAGCCGCCAGTGACGGCCCGCCGACCCTCTGACGGGCGGCTCGACCGGCGTGCGGCCGCGGCCCGATGGATCACTCCAGTCGCGGGTGGGCTCTCAGGGGTGAGCAGGGTTACCGCGTGGAATGCTCATCGGCTAATTTAGTTGTTGGATTACGGCCGCAAATGACAGGCTATGGTGTGCTCCTAATGCCATGGTGTCATTGCAGGCGAGTAAACCGCCGGTCGGGAGGTCCTGGCATGTCCGGAATCGGCCACCATTGAGATTTTTCTCTTTCACGAATGGGTGTATTTGAGCTGCCACAAGAACGGCAGGGTTAAGTTAAACTCACCATCCAAGTTTCCCACATGCCAATTGCCGATCCCTGCACCGCGGCGTACTATTTTGTCACACAACATCTTTTACCAGTCGGATCTCACGTCCGAGTCTCCCGCACCACTCCTCTGACCTCTCCCCGTCATTACGTCACGCCCCACTCCTCTGTTTGCCTCTTCACACCTGAGACGGCGCTCGTGCACGTGAGACACGCCCCCGCCGTGACACAGCCGGACGGCACGTGCACGCTCGTGGCGCCGTGTGCGTGCACGTGATGCTGTCGACTCGCCTCGCCCCACCGTGTAACGCCTCTGCTGCGCACCGCTGCGCCATTGCACGTCTCCGGTCTCCCGACCTCGCCTGGCGTTCCAGCCGGGCCGAGGCAGCGGAGACGGACCGGGGACGGCCGTGCCGGGAGGGTGGCTCATCGCTGCCGGCACCGTGTCTGGACCGGCTCGTAAACAAATAATCGTCGCCGACGGCCCTATAGCTGTCTGTTGGGCCGTAAACGGGCGGCGATCGGCGTCATCGGCCGCGTCACCGGCGACGTCAGCCGACCCGTGTGGTCCGGACATGGTCCCGGAGTGGGTCTGGACATGGTCCAGAGTGGGTCCGGAGTTCTGTCCGGACACGGCTCGGAGTTTTGTCCGGTATGGAATTGTCTCAGACGATAGCGCGCACCTTTTTGCGTGTTGAGGACACGTTGGCGAGGTCGCGGCCGGAGCGTTTAGGGTGTAATTTGTCTGGGTCCGTGGGCCGGCCGGACACCTGCCGCCGCTGTGGCGGGGGCGTGGCCGCAGGTGGTCGCCGTGTCAGCGGTCTCCGGCTCCCGTGAGATGTCGCAGTTTCCGACGGGGCCGTCCGGTGGACCGCTGGGGACCGGCCGGCGCCGGAGGTCATACCGCGCCCCGTATGGCACGGGACGGGGAACAGAGCGGATCGCCCGACAGCCGACCGGCCGCCGCTGGTTATTAATTGACCCAATCGGCCGGCGGGACGCGCGCGCTCTGAAAAGATGGGCCCCCAAGATTCGGCGACTTGATAGCATCGGCCACCCGCGAGAAGGCCGTTTTTTTGCCGGCTTTTTTTTCGCCGCCACCCGGCTCGTTTTGACGGCATCCTACGGTTTTTAGACGCGCGCGGCTAACGAAATATTGCCGCATGGCCACGCCGTTCAAATAGCTGTTGAGTGTAAAGTGGAAGCGCACACGTGCAGCTGGGTGGCGCCTGTGCGTGCCGCTGTCGGCCGCGGTGCTGCCGTCCTGTGCGGCGCTGCAGTCCCCGGCCGGTGCTGTCGTCCTGTGGTGCACCGCAGTCTCCGGCCGGCGGTGACGCAGGGTTGAACCCCCACGGCCGGCCCCATTTGGCCGACATTTGGACGGCTGATGACCGTACAGGGGACCGTAATGTGACGGCCCCTAGCCGGGCGCCGCCGACTCCGACCGCCGAGAGGATGAACGGACCGCGGCGATTACAATTGACGGCCCCGTGCCGACGAGAGGCGGCGGCGAAAGGAGCGCACGCGATGGCGACAGAAAGTCGACGAGAAATACGGTTTCATAAAAGTCAAACTGGCGATGACCCGGGAACCGGAGTCATTTGTCCGGTGAAAAGAGAGATCAGTGGGTGATGGCCGCGATCAGCAGAGACGGCGCGGCCAGGCACCTGGGTTTACGCCGCCCCCGCCGGTCTCCCGAGTTGTTGTTGATTTTGATGGCCGCATAAAACTAGGTACGACCGGTCCCGGTCGGAGCGGGGCCAGAGGGCGGCCCTGATCCCCGCGGGCACTGATTGAATTAGATGCGCATGATGGGCTGCAGGCCGCGCAGTTCGCGCCACCGCCGCCAGGTGGCAGGTCGGTGACCGCGGCGGCTTTGACCGCTTGGACCACTCTCCTCTCGGCCTCCTGGTCTGATATTGTTATTGTTCGCCTCTGTCATCACCGGCGGGAAGTCTGTGACGGGCAAACGGCATTACGCACTGCGGCGGCGCACATTTGCTCTGTATTTTTGGTGGTAACTTTCTCCGAGCGGCGGCCCCACGCTGTCGAACTGAGGGATCCCGTGGCGATTCATTTATCGTCAGCTAGCCGGCTGGAATGCGCCATTTCGTTCTGCTCAATCCGGGCCAACTATGTGTTTCGCCAACTGCGCTCAATGGGGCCCTGGGCTCCGAGACAGTTTTGACTTATTGGGCGATTAACGCGGGCCGTCCAGCGACTTTGGCCGCACTTGTGGTTGCACTTGATTGGCCTGCTGGTCCCGTAAACAAAATCACTTCCAAGCCGCTCTGTCGTCCGCTCCGATCGCTCTCAATGATTCAGAGAGAACCGTTGTGTTCAAATCGATGAATTATTTATAGTGGGATGTGAATGTTATTACCACAGGCGGTGTAACTATTTCACGTCAGATTACCGTCGGTCAGCGAACTCGCTTCAAACTGACAAACAGAATAACGACTTTTGACAGTGGAGCTGTACCTCGACGTGCAGCTAGCAGCTACCGCCGTGGAAATAGGAGGTGGCGATAGCTATTTGCCGAGGTTGCTGGACTGAGGGTGTTTGCGTGCCTTTTTGATACCAGTACTGATGCTCGGCACTGGCGCCTGCACGATGTGGTTGGCACTATTGCGGCGGCTGTGGTGACGTTTCGACTTTGACGGGGATCCTCGCTCACGACTAGGGTTTGTAAGGTCTTACAAATGCTTTTCACTGGATTTTCGGGCGTGGAAACAATCGAATATGGGCTAGCGGTGTGCGATATTGGTGGACGTCATACCCATTTGCATCCGGCGTCCACACAAAGGCAGTTAGGCTTGAAGTCTGTGCTCAGTGTCAACTGCCTGCTACCATCGCAGCTAAACACAATGTCCCAACTAGCTGGGCGCATATTGTCCAACCTGCTAAGGCTGTGCAGTATGGGTGGTGAGCTCACCGGTGCTCCACCGAACTGCGTGAGAAGATGCCGAGATAAACACATAACCCACGGGTCAAGCGTTTACCGTCATTTTACGATCGCGTTCTATCGACAGTTATTGTTACTCTGGAACTTATTCCGCAATAACCTATGTTTTATGCGCCTGTTTCTAATTGTTTGATCTAATTAGTAATGCACTGCTTTGCATATGATTAGGAATCCATGAGAACGAGACTTTGATGTTGGTTTTTATCTTTTTGATGCATTCATCGTGTTTCGTGATTCAACCTCTCTTGTTTCAATTTCATGTCTGTGATGGTCTGTATTCGTTTGATGTGCCGTAAAACTTTGTATCATTAACCATATGAGGCCAGCAACAGCCAAAATCAAGGTACCTCCTAAAGGTAATTTTTGTTTGAAGAATCGCGTAACATGAAGCGCAATAACGTATGCCGCGCCTATATCGAATAGCTGATGCACATATGTAGGTAGTGCTTATGAGTGTCTGACTGGGGTTGTGACCCCCTAACCGAGCCCCCGGCAGCACCTCCCGGCCAAAGGTCCCACCAAAGCCGGCTACTCCCGGCCGCGATAGTGGCCTATCAGACGAGCCGTCGCCCCCGGATTAAAATGCGTACTCGAGACGGCGGCTACCGGCGCCGGTAAATACGGACCATGTGACCGCCGGCAGCACGCGGACCACGAGCACATGGCGCGGGTGGGACCCGTGCGGCACGTCCCGCTCCGCCCCGATAGCTGTCCCGCGGCACGGCTGGGGTTGTTTACCATGCCGTGACCTGCTGCCGACCTTGGCGGTCCCTTGTGTTGCGCGGACCGACGCCGGGCCGCGATGTGACCCGACAGCGGCCGTCGGGCTGCCTCTGTCTCTCCGTCTGTCTGTCTGTTCGCCTGTCTGCCGCGGCCGGGCCTGCCTGTGTCTCGTGTCTGTCGGGGTGTCGGTTCGTCGTTTGGCGTCGCGCGGCGCTGCGATCGCTCGGCGCCACCGACGCCCTCGCTTGTTCTGCCTCCTGTGATGGATGCTCGCCTGGCGACGGCGGCGACGGCGACGGGAGGTGTATAATGAACCCGAGCTGGCCGCCGCAGCCCGGCCACCGGCGCCGGAGCCGTCAGAGCTGTATTATCTGTCGCCGCACTCCGCCGGCGGGCCGAGACATCGCTCTGCGGCGGTGGTGAGGACGGGCGCGTGGCGCGTCCCCGGGAGGTGTCACATCGCCCAGTCATGGTGACTGTGGTACGCGTGCCGCTCACGAGACAGAGACGAGAGGGAAGGACATAGGGATGAGAAGTTTTGATGGTAGCTGTGTGAAATGTTTTGGTCGTCGGGGTGGTGACGGCTGTTATCAGATAATTTGTGCTGTTTCCTTCATAATTTGTGAGTCGCGAAAGGTGTGGACACCGGTGCGGATAAAACTATCACACAATGGAAATAACAAGCCATGATGGAATGAGGCAGCAAAGGTAGCAAGGAATACCCGCATTGTGCGGAAGGCCGTGGTATGCTGTTGGTGAAATTGTGACATGCCTCCGATACCAGTTACCACACCCATTGATTGTTGTTTCGGCCGGTGTGTCGCACGATGTGACACGCTGTTGCCCACGCCCCGTCGTATTTCTCTCAGTAGACAGCTGTGATGACACCTGTCACCACTGGTCTCGGTCAGCGCTCTCATGTCCTGTCTTGTTCCTTTAAGTTGCCGACGCCGCTCAGGCTGTCATCGGGCCCGACAGACTCAGTGAAACTCCCGCGGTCAGCGAACGTACAAACTCGTTAGTCACGATCAGAGACACGCCACGGCTCCCACGGCGAGCGTCGGCGGTCGGCCGTGCTCGATTCGGCCCGTTTCGTGCGTACCGAGCAGCTGGCCGCCCTGATCAGGCCACTCACGGGGGTGTGCGGCCCGCCCCCTCACTAACGGTGTGGCACCGCTCGCGTGGGACCGTCCACGATGCAGAGATGGAGCCCGGTGCCGTGTTGGTGCGAGCTGGCGTCACTGAGAGGCGGTGGTCTCTCTGACGTGATCTCTGCGGCTGACGTACCCACTGACCTACCAGCTGTTAGAAAGGCCGATCGGCAGGGGGTGGGGGTGGAATGATTGCACGGAACGACTCCGGGCCGAGGTCTAATCTCCACCAGCAGTGGGCAGTCTTGATCTCTCGACCATCTGGATGGCTTCTGGTGTCTCCACAAGCCTTAGGTCCTCCCTGACCCCCCCCCCCGCCCCCTCCAAAGTCTGAGGTCCTCCCTGACCACCAATCTGAGGTCCTCCCTGACCTCCTGCAAAGTCTGAGGTCCGTCCCCCTGACCTCCCCACTAGTCTGAGGTCCTCCCTCCACGAGTTTGAAGTCCTCTCCCGACCTCCCCCACCGGCTGACGGTGACGGTCACCACTGACATTGATGAGACACCGGCCCGCTCGTGTCACAGTTACTGGTCAATCACTGGGCCGTAAAAGAAACAAATAACACGGCCGTAAACGAACAGAATAGCCGAGTCGTAAAAATGAATCACTTGACAACGAGGCCGGCCACCCGTTGAAGGCTGGAAGACAGCGTGCTGTGAGAGGACTTCTTGACCTTTGGGATGATCCGTATCATGTCTGCTGTCATGACAGGCTTTGTATTGTTTTTTTTTATTTGTAAGCAATGTCCCCTTTCTTACTGTCTCACAAACCGTGCTGTGTCTTTAAGAGGTTAGTAGTCAGCAGTTTTTAGTTCGTCACTTCTCGTTGCATGCTTACATAAAGGACACTTCTTTGGAAGTGCAAAGGATGCTTTGTTTGAAAATAAATAGGTGTACTTAATGTCATGATTAATCGATATTTGTGTTCCACTCATCGTTAAGTAGCTGCAGTTCTGCAGACAAGGCTTTAGCAGAAAAACAGCTTGCTAAAGCCACTCAATCGGACCGTTTTGGCGTCGCGTGGGCGGCACTCGTCTGACGCGCAACAGCGGTAGCCTTGTCTTTTTTCCATTACGATAACATCTACGACCGAATCGCTTCTGCTGGAGGCTGGTGGATCGGCCGCTGACGTGCCCCAGTCACGCTCGCGGGGCGGGCGCGCTGCTGTAAGTGCCACTGCCCGGGACCCTGACCCGTGCAGCGGGCTGGCGGCGGGGCGGGGCGGGCCGGGCCGCCTCCGTCCTGTCGTCTGTCCGCTGTTGTGACAGTATTGATACAGGTCGGTGGCGCGCGGGGGCGATACTGTCACCAACTGATAGATGCCACCCGCCCGCGCACCCGGCCGCTGCCTCACAACAAATAACTGAATACATAATGTGCCTGTGCCGCAGCGGCCGCCGGCAGCCGAGAGGCGGGTAAAAACGTGCCTCCGGGACCCGGACCCTGGCGGCACGCCGCGGCCGCCGGCGCGCGCCGCGACATGGGCGGGACGCACGACGGCGGCCGCTCACCAGGTTATCGGCGCTCGGCGGCACCGCCGACGCGGCAACTGCATTTGCGAGGCGGCGGCGGCGGCGGCAGCCCCGGCTGGCGCGCGCCGTCGCTGGCCTTCACTGGAATGTCGGCGGGCGGCGCGCGCTGTCGAACAAACCGTCCGGTCACGCGCGCCCACCGCCCGCCCATAGTACGGCGTCGGTGGTCCGACCCCCGCCCAGGGCCGGCGGCTGGCCATAGATCCGTCTGTCCGGGCCGATCCGCTATCCGGACACATTACAGCGCACGTCTATCATTCTGATTGCGCGCAGTCGTCGTTTAGTGGGCAATAATTGGCTCTGATTTTTTACCCGGTCGGCCGATCGGCCGGACCGAGTCGGCGACTGACGGCGGTGAGTCTGGCTGTCTGATGGTATCAGACGCCCCGGGCGGGGGACCGCTGGTGAGTGAGAGCACGCGCCGCGGTGGGCGCCGGCTCCGCCCGGTGGCGGCCCTCTGAGGACCGTCCGGATGACTCCCTGTGACAGCGGCGCACGGTTGGAGCGGCGCCGGCACGCTGGCAGAGACGGACGGCCGCCGCCCGTTTCCTGACGTTATTGGCAGCAGAGGATCGGGAATGGACTGTCGCCGACGGACGGGACCCGCCGCATGCCTCCTCGTCGTCTTGTGCAAACGGCGGCGCCGCGCGGATCGGACAGAGGCCGGGAGGTGGGGCTGCACACCTCCTCTCCCAGAGCCGGCAGTAATGGCCTGTCAGGGCGCCTTCGCGCCGGTTCGACACTCGCCCGGCACCCAGCAGCGCTCGAGTGCAGGCCATTAGGCATGAATAGTGACAAAGGCGCGCCGACCACTTGGAGCGCTTAGTCGCGCGACAGTGACCAGGAATGCGGCGCCGCGCTGTGCGGCCTGGGTTGCATGAATAGTAAGCGCTCGGTGCGGCTTTTTTGGTAGTTCAGCCGGCCGCCACGGCTCCTGTAACTGTACCGTCCTACTGGGGATGGAGCTGCTTGGGCGTGCACGTAATCTAGGCCGTTACACGTGCGCTTTGCAGGTTTAATTCGAACAACGGATACGATCAGGGTGACTGGGCTTCTTGTTCGTCGCCGTTCAGCGAAAACCTTGGTAGCTGTGCGCACCTGTGGTCGTCGGCCGGCAGATTGTGCGTGACCGGGCTGCTGTAATATCCACTTAACAGGGATATGGTGGGTTCGGCTGTATTCCGAACCGGCCGCTCAGCGGTTCGTTGACACTGCAGGTGCCGGCGATGTGCCGCTGTCAGAGCTCAGCGTGTCCCACGGGCGGCGCTCGGCACACGTGGGTGTCCACCCGCGGCGAGACGGGGCTCGCAGCCAGCCCTGCACCGCTGTCTCGCGGAGCACGGCGCACTGGGGAGGTGCGTGGGCCGCGCTCCCTGTCGGCGGCCTGTCCGAGCCGCCGCGCCGCCCGGGCCGCGCGGCGACCCCGCCGCCCCAGGTCGGCCACCCCTGACCTTCAGAGCCCGGCGAGCTCGGCCGGGACCGAGCTGACCCGGCCGGGTCGTGTGGGCGGCGCCGTCGACTTCCCAGTCTCCCGTGTGTTTGCAGTTTGGTGGCCGTGATTCAGCTGCCCGCTGCGGTGGCCGCGCTGCCAAGGCTGGGCAAATACCGCACGCTGCGTACCGCATAGTGCGTACGGCGTCCCGCTGCCGGGAGAGTACGGGACGTGCGTGGGCGGCTCGCTGCTGTGCGCCGCACGCGCTGGGGCGGGTCAGATGTGGGCCACGGTCCTCGGTCCGCCGCCGGCACACGCAGCAGCCGGCTGGTGTCGCTAGGTGGCACCACTGGCGCCGTGACCTCCCGGCTGCTGTCACTGTTAGCCGCTATGCAGATGAGCACCAAACGTGCCCATCGCAGTATTGGATTGGTTAGCATGTAGCGCGCTACGAGCTGCTCAATTGAAGTCGGAACGGACATGAGGCCCTGACTCAAGTCACGACTTCAAACTCTGCCACGGTTTATATAGGCTGTCCCAAGGTTTGCTGTCAATTATGTTTGTCTTGGTCAAATGCTCGACTTGATCTTCAGTGTAGGAGACGGTCTGTGTGGCTCGTCTGGCGCCGACTGGGGCTCGTTCCGGCTCTGCTTGGCACGGCCGGGGCTCTCGATCGACGCCCGGGGTTGTGTGCGGTGCGAGCGGCTCGGCGCGGCGCGCAGACGCCAGTCATCGGTCGGCGCCGGTGCCGCCGCGGGCGCCGGCCGCTCCACCGTCCGCCCGGAGCACCAGCAGTCGCCGGCGGCGGCAGAAGCCGCGCATCACCACCGGCTGTCGGCCAAGGCCGTGCTCGACAGCGATATATCGGCCCAGATCGGGCCCGGAGACGGGAGCTGTCCGCCCTGACTGAGAGGCCAGGCCGGCCGCCGCCCGCGGGCTCATCTCGAGCCCGGTCACTCACACACACGCATACAAACACACACGCACGCAAATAGCCACACCACCTGGCGCGTTTCGTGCCGTGCTGCTCCCGTGCGTTCCGTGCCTCATCCCTGCCGATGAGCCGTAGGAGATAAGCACGCATTGCTCAGCGCTGGGACCGGCAGCTGTGGGGCGCTGAGCGCTCCCACGCGCGGTCGGACACTCCCCGCTCGACCTCTGGACGGGCAGAGCTGTCCGTGCCAGGTGCCGCGGTGTCCGGCAGCGGGCACCGTCTGTCAGAGGATCGTCCTCTCCCAGTCTGCGTCTGAGTGGTCTGAGGCCTCTCCCAGACGGCAGATTGGCAACCAGAATCAATGGGTGTCTGGTCGCCGCACCCAGGCGTCGAAATTACCATCGCTCGGCGCTACTGCCAGAAGGTGGCTGTGAGTCAGTGAGTGATGCCGGCATGGGTGCGCTGCCCGGGCGGCCGGGTGAGGTGTTAAGCCTTATTTGCACGTCTTTGGTTTGCCAGGGTCGTGAACATTACTGGCTCCAGCTGATCGCCTCAACGGAACAAAAATACCTTTCGGAAAGATGGGGATGCTCGAACGAAGCATCACACAATCATTATTCATTCCCATGTCCTTTGTTGTGTATGAAGTGTGCCAAGAATCCCATGTGTGTCTGTGTGCTCTGTGACACTCTTGTCTCACGAGTGACATCGCCTGACCTCGGTCAGTGCCGACCCGCCTTCCCCAACTCGGTCACCGTTGTCCGGTCCAGTAGTGAGCAGCACCCGCCCTGCAGTGGCGCCCTACGCCGACCGGTGTCACGTTAGGCGCTGTTTATTGACGACGATCGCTGCCGCCCTGATACCCGCGGTCCGTGAGGCGCGTGCTAAATACCTACCTCTGCCGACCTCCTCCACGCCCCCTCTAATGAGTCTCTCTCCTCTGATTGCAGGTGCTCCTAAACAAGGTGCAGCAGAAGGAGCGGTGAGTTAGCGCCGGCACGTGGCGCAGTTTACCACGTAGATCAGTCGGCATGGGCCTGTTTGCTTGTCTCGAATTAGGCCGGCCAATGGCCTGCTATGTTTAGCACGGCGATCGGCGGGGTGGCCGTTAGATGGCGCTGAACAGTCGGCCTCGCCCGGGCCCTCGCCCCCGGTGGGCCATTAGCATTGTGTGTGCACGGCCCTGGGTAGGGACTTGTGACTGGAAGTTCAGCATGCTAACTGAAACTGGGGCTGCGGGAAGGGACTGGCGTGAGAGTTTGCTGACTGGCGGCTGGAAATGCGGGCCAAAAGAGGATGGCTGCAGTTAATGCTACCGGCTGCATGTTTTGAATGTCAACTGGCGAACGCGGACTACGCCGGCAACTGACAAATGCTACCTAACGAGACTCAGACATTTGCCTGCAACTGCTATGACCCCTGGTCCATGATCCCGCTTTGGCTCCGGTACCGGACACTCCCTGCTTGGCCGGTGGGTCACACCCGCCCTGATGGGACCATGTGACCGGCTGCCGTGCCCCGTGTCACGTGCCACCCATCAGGATGTGTCCGACGTGTCACAGATGTGTCCTACATAGCGTCAAAGGGCGGTCAAGGACTCGGAGTGGCCAGCCCATATGCTTGTCTACAGCTCATGGTGAACCCTCGGAATAGACACTGTGCCCGCACTGGTTCTGTAATTAAGCCGGGTCACGGTGTCGCAATACTGCAGTGCTGATGTGAACCGAAACAAAATATTAACCTCGTTTCATAAAGCGAGTCCGTAATTTACGCCGGTTTTTGGGCTTGTATTGCAAGCGCATGTGAAGCGATAAATTTATTTCCCCTTCTCCCTTCTGTTCTTGCTTGCAATACAAATAAATTCAACGATGCAAACTATCGTCATCGCTTCACATGCCCTTACCATGGATGATATAATGGATGATATAACATGATTATTATCTCATCCATGCCCTTACAATACAAGATAAAAAACCGGCGTAACTTATGGACTCGCTTAATGAAACGAGGCCATTGACGTTTCTCAGTTAAGCTACGTTTGATGTTTTGTCACCGTTTGTATCACATGTTCGGGTTCTTCTGTTTCGTGGCTGGCAGGTTCTCTCCTCAGATGGCAACTGACGGCATCCCGAAACTGGACTATGTCATCGACCTGACCTACACCAAGCGCTACTACAGCCCCCACGTGAGTGACCCAGGTCAGGTCAAATACACCTGACCTATACAAGCACGGTGGTGAGTGCCGCAGGTCACGGCAGGCCATACACCTCACTGACCTACTACATATCACTAAAATCACAACAGTCTACAATCTGACGTGAAGTGGCGAACGCTTCGTTTTGTTCTGACCGTCTCAAGCTTGCTTCATTTCTACAGTAAGTGACCCAGGTCAGGTCACGCCCTCCGCTGGTTGGCGCTGTTGTGGAGTCATTGGACAGCATGGTACACGATACCGGAGAGAGGCCACATTTTCACTCCCGTGATCGTCGTGATGGCGATCGGCCTGACGCCAGCGGTAACCTCCAGTGGTCCGGAGCGCGTGTCGAAACCGCGCACAGTTCATTACGTCCGCTGTCGCGATGCGTATCGGCCGGCTGATCGGCCGGCTACAGGCACTGGGCGATGTAGACGGCGGCGTCGACAGGGCGATAAAGCAGACGATACGGTCCGCAGTCGGCGGCCGATCCGCTGGAGACGAGAGCCGCGCACCGCACCAGCAGCCGATCACAGTCGATTACAGGATGTAATTGACGCAGAGACGACTGAAGAAGTGGAGAGTGCATGGGGGACGGACATTTACTCGGCTGCCGATATTTGGTCTTGTGAGTTGGTCGGTCACAGTGTATCGGTAACGTGACGGTTATGTCTGGGGCTATCTATGTTCGGCAGCGCTTGCAAATCACTTCCGACTGACGGTCCTCGTTCTACCAATACGGACCCCGCTGCCGAAAGTGGCCACTGGGCGCTCGTCCGGAAGCGATGCGGCGCGACTCTGGCGGCACTCGGGCGCCGCGGCCACCTCTGACGGGCCGCGATGACGGGCCGCGATGACGGATGACGGATGGGCGCCGCCGCCGACCGGCGAGCGACATGTCGCCGCCAGCCGATGGCGCTGATGGTTCATAACGCGGCGCGATCAGAGCGGCTCCCATATGTCGGCACAGAGGAGCCGTCCACTGCGCCGGGTGACTCAGGTCCGGTCGCAGAAGGTGACTGGCGTGGTGTTGCTGGGTCGTCCACATACCTCCCAGCAGACAGCGTCGGCCGTTGGTGGTCCGTCTGGTCGTGTTTTACATGCTGGAAGTGCGCCTTGCGCTGTTCGATACACATTATCCTTCGAGTCTTCCATTCGTTAATTTAGCGTTATTATATAATGCCGCATATCGTTGTTTTGATGTCGGGCGTCATGATGGTAATATCCACTTAATTAATTTATGGCGCATACTAAGTACCTCGATCATTAAGATAGCTTGTCAAGTCCATTTCATAAACACGGAGCCGATTCTCTAATCAAGGCCGCGGAGTCTGGCGGTCGCTGCCGGCTGGGAACTGGCCGACCAAGGCTGTACGGCCGACCGACGGCCCTTCCCGGCTGGCTGGCCCGCGCATGCTGGGGCCTTGACTCGGTCGTACCTACTCGGGCTGTGCTCGACTCCACTCGACTCCCCTCTCCGTGCCCCCCCCCCCCCCCCCCCGTTCTCGACGCAGCTCTCCTGCCGATAGCGCTGTGAAGTCCCGAGTTCGGACACGTCTTTTATCGTCTCCCTATCAGTGGAGATTGACTGGCCTTGCACTGTTCGACCGTACTGATACCCTCGCCGTGACCCCAACCCCTGCCCTCCTACCCCAACCCCATCTCCCCACACATCCCCATCCCCACCCCCTCTGACCCACAAACGGTAGGCACTCGAGATAGGCCATAAGCCTATCGCCTCGCCGAGCATCATGTATGTATGTTTCAAAACATTGACTACGGTGCAGTGTACGATGGCTTAGTTTTCCTTGTGTGACTGCGAACTCATTTTAGTTCCTCATAACACATGTTCAGAAGGTGTCGAATTTATGATGGAAAGGTCGATCATCTGGGTATTAGTTTACGAGGGTCAATGCGTTGATAGCAATATGTCACTGAATACACCTGATGCAGCGTTTTGTCAACCTGCTGCTCACCGTCAGGGCTCCACGGAGTGGCGCCTTCACTTCATGGGAGATTTCAACCGGGCTCAAAAATTGTGACGATAACCTTCCTCAGTGGAATGACGGGCCGATTTGGGGGAAAAGGCCCGGTCCAGTCCCGCCCGAACCCTGGTCACCGCCGGTCCAATCCCGGCCAAACCCCAAACCGCCACTGACCGGGCACGCGGCCGGATGTGACCGATATCGACGTCCTTATGTGACTTAACTCTGAGAACCAGTGACGCAACGTCATCGTCGTCATCACAGCCCGTCATCTGAGTAAATTGTATGGAGGGCACTTGGACCGGCCCGGGGAGCCCCCGACCGCTCGCCGCGCCCTCCTCTCTCCGCGCTGACCTGACCCGACCTCGGGCGGCCTTAGCACGTCGCTCCGCAGTGTTGACGCCACGTGGCATGACGTCAACAGGTCGAGTCCCGAATACGTCATCTGTGGCGACAGTGTCCGGACGAGCACCAAGAGGCTTTCTGTGTCCACTTGTCGTCATCGGTATTGCGCATTTTGAGAGCGATAGGAAACGACACGTGGACACGAGCAGCCTGCGTCAAGCGCCGCTCGTGCCTTCCATGCCGGTCTCGTGGCGGTCTCGTGCGGCTCGTGCCATGCTCGCGCGCGTGTGTCGCTAATTGGCTCATCAGAGTGACGGCCGGTGACGCGCTGGACAGATGACAAATGACCCGATGCGCCGATAGGAGATCGAAGGCGATAGGCGGCGCCCTTGGGACGCGGTGATGGACGGCTTCAGCGCGTCGAGCCGATGTCGGAATGTGGGTGACTTACCGGTGAGACCGGCCGGCCGGACCCTGTCGGGGAGCTTGTGTGGTCGTCGGTCATGGGGCTGATGGAATGGAGCTCACGAGTGGTGTTGTGTACGTGGGAGCAGGATTCTCTCCCGTGCTGAGGCTGGGATGATTTGTGACACATGCTGAGATCGCACTGTTATTCGAAGTCAGCAGGAGCTACGTTCCTGGGTGCCAGGCATGTCCACGGTGTCTCCCAGGTCTCAGTGGTCACATTCTGACGTTTTCTGTTCGCTGACGTAGAAGCAGGAAGTCGTCGGACCCACTGCGGAACTGGCAATCTGCGCGAGCAAACATGCCTTTGTCCAGCTGGGATCCTGTTTCCCATGTGCGGATTATCGCGCCGGGCCCGGCGGCTGGGACAGCGGAGACCTTGCCGGGACCTTGGCGGATTTCTCGTACCCGGCACATCACCGCCCCGAAGGCTAATCCGATCCGGCTTCGACATCCGCCGAACCTGTAAACCCTTCTAATGGGAGAAGTCGCGCCGCGCCGGCCGCGACGGCACGAAAAACAAACGGCCCGCCCACGTGATCAGACCTGTGACTTGCAGTCTGCTCGTCGTGGCTCGCATCGAACTGGTCACGGTGGCCCGGGTGGCTCCTGCCTGCACGGCTTTGGTCACGTGTCCGGCACGTGCCGCGTGTCCTCTGCCCTCTCCTTTCCTCGGTGTCTGGGCGGTCCCCGTGCGGTCCGAAGAGAGAGGGCACTCCGCCCTGAGAGCCTCTTCCACGTACCTTTCGTAGTTGGCTCGGCGCCTCTGCTATTTATGTGGGCGTCTGGTCGGCATTTGCCTGAGTTTATTATCACCCTATGGACTTTTGGTGTGCCGGGGTCACGTTGTTTCTCCACCACGAGTCGCCTGTTTGTTATCGGCAGTGAGGTCAGAGCGGCGCACCGCTCCCACGGGGTGTCGGCCGGCCGAGCCGACTGCAGGCCCGATTCATGGCCCCCGTGTCGGTGTCGACTGCCGGCGCCGCCCGGGCCGGCCCGGCAGCTCGGCGCCGGTAATAGTGGCTGCGGCCGGCCGCCGACACCTTCCCGGCGCCGTCCACCGACCGCCGACACCTCCCCGGCGCGGTGTGCCGCAGCTCAGCTCTTAATCTATGACCGTTCGTGCGCCGAGTGCAAATCACTCTGTGTGTTTTCGGCCATAACTCATGGTAACCATATGCCTCTCGTAGGTAGGTGTATGTGTTGTTTGCTACAAATCACCACTTAAGTCACTTAAGATGATAAACTGCGGGGCAGAATGTCAAATTGCACTGCATGATTTATTGGCCTTTTGCGTGTTCAAATTGCGCGGCTAGTCGGTGATTGTTAAATCTTTCTGACTCCTCTGGTGTTCAAGGTATTCTAATTGTAGTGCGTTCTCTAGAGTTAAGCTTCCTTGACCCATTTCATTTTGTTTTATTATTAATTCCTCAAACTGTGCGGATTATGTCCTGCATTAACCGGATTACACCTCTGGAGAATCGGTTCTAGTATATTTTCTCCCTATATCTCACCATATGTGTCTCCCACAACTCTCTGTATATGATCTTCTCGCGCGTCTAATTAACGCCACTTTTTTCTGGCAGGAGTTCCAGAGTCGCGGCATCGGCCATAGCAAGATCGCCACCGAGGGGCACGTGATCCCGAATGGCGCCGTTATGCGCAGGTAAGATAGCACCCCTGCCCTCCGGTGATACGTACCCAATGACCCGAGCTGGTCGTTAGAGCTGCCTCTCATGTGTACAGCTAACAGCCAATTCAGAGCTCTCGGCGCTGAAGAGCCCCACGCCGTGACACACACTGTCGCCAGTGTGCTGTGTTTTGTGCAGACTTTCGCCACCAACTGGGACGATGGCGTCCGCATGTGGGCGATGGAACAAACGACTGTGACGACGGTGTTAGCGCACTGTGTACTGGTCAGGGTCAGGTCAGGTCAGGTCATCAGGCATGTGAGATGATAGAGAAGCGTATCAACTATCAAGTCTGCCATCAGCTCTGTTTTTTTCAATGAACTAGCTGGTTCAGTGCTGAAAAGATTATCCCATGTTACTAGCTCCGCGGAGGTTTTTCACGACCGGGCGTTCCTAACAGACTTAGCCGTCTTGCTCTCATATATATTTGGGCATCGACATGCGTGCCTTCCACCGGATGAGAAGAATTTCCCGCTAGAACACTGCATTGGTACATTTTTGTGACTTATAGACGCACCTGACGCGGATTTGGAACTTGCTGCAGCTGTCGGCTGCTTAGCCAGCTCAGTGCTTAGCCAGTAACCTGATTATGTCTCAGGCTACTCGAGCTGGTCCACAATGAAACAAAAGGTTGGGCAACTGGATAATGACTCGCTTAGGCTCGATTATAGAAATGTTATTTTTCACTTTCTTTGCAACTATGTTAGGTTCTCACATTATCCGGCTTGTTTTACATTATAATAGATGGCATTTTCCTCATCTTTACAGAACCTTGCATCGTTCTTCAAGTTGTATGTCGCGCGCTGGAGTAACGATAATTGTTTAACCATAATATCAGCGTTTGGATCTTCCTCTGTGTGATGAATGGCTATTATCGCGTTATTACGAGAGGTGTATCGGCGCGATCTGCCATTGTTGGCACGTCTGGCCATAATTATCCCTGGGCATCAGAGGGCGGCAGCTAATCGCGCAGTAATCACACGGCACTACGCGCCGACCGGTGTCCAACCGAGCCGTTTCGTCAGCCACGCGACCCACTGTCTCCCAGCTGCTCACGGACACAGGTGACAATGTCACCGCAGACTGAGAGAGGATGATCGTCGATATAGCGCGTGTTTTCCCTCCAATTATCGGAGGTATTTATGGGCTTACGCGTGGGGCGCAGCGCCTCAGTGCGTGAACGATAGTGAAGTGGAAGTCATTAGATATCTGCGCCGATAAATTCGGCACGGTTTCCCTTCTCCTCTCTTTCACCCGGCAACACCATCGCTGGGACTGTGTGCAGCGTTGCATAACTGCTTCCAGCGGCCTCATGTTACGGGCTCAATTAATCTACGGCCACTCCCTGACAACTGCGAACTGCGGCGGGGCCGGGGCGCGGCGGCCGGTGCTGCTGCCGGAGCGCTGTGCCCCCGCTGCCTCGCTGACGGCTCGCCCCGGTGCCGCTCGCTGGCCGGCCAAACCAGTCGGCTGGAAGTCTCTGTTTACCTCGGGTGGAGTGGGACAGGTGTCGGAGACTGTTTGGAAACATCGCTGACTGATAGTGCCGGAATTTCGGGCAGTAAAGCTACGCACTTGAACGCACGCCCGTGCTGACTGACAGTTTCGAGTGTATTGTCAGAGGCGCCGAGAACTCACGAAGGTCGTGTGGTATCTGATCGTGGTTTTCTTTCACAATTTGCTGCCACTGATTTTACGATGATCGTGCTTTATGTGTTAAGATCGCCATGACCTGGCGACTAGGCGAATGCTACACAAGTTCAAAGCGGGCGAAGGATGAACACTTTCCCTTTCACTTCCACCCGCTGACTCGCCGGCGTTATTCCGCCGCCCTTTCCCACCCTCTTCTCCGCGTGCTCTCCTCGCTCAGCCTGCATAGCTGTGGGGTCACCTTCCCGGCCCACTGGTGGTGACACGTGTGTCACACTGTCCTGACACCCGTGTCACACTGCGCCGACACAGGTGTCGTGTCGGGTGTCCCGTCTCGGCGCGGTCGCCGGACGTTTCAATGGCCCGCCTGGACAACCGTCGACAGCCCTCCTCGTCTCGGCTCGCCCCGTCCTGTTATGCGCTCTACCCTGCACTCGACTGCCTCGTCCCTTACGGCACCAGTATTCGCCTAATTTAGTCCTTCTCCCATGCTTCCACAAGCTTCCTCGCCCTATCGCGAATCTTTTTTCTTCTCTCCTTGTCCTGTCCTGTCCTTACGTCCAGTGTCCTGAAATTGATTTTTCGGAGAGTGTGATTGAAGCCGCGAGGACGTCGCTATTTCAAAAGGACGTCGATATCGGTGCGGAGCCTAAACCACTGAAGCCCTTACCTAAATCTATTAAAATTAGCGATTTTCACTGGCAATATTGACTAATACCACCTCAAGGCACCTCAAATGATCATATATAGACACAAAGTAATGCCAGTTTATTTACCCCTAGTAAAATACAAAATTCAAGCATTCACCACAAACACCAAAACAACACTTTGAAGATGTCTAGTTCTTGTCCATGATCGTACACAACAGTCAACAACAAATATGCTTCAACAAAAATCAGCCCAAGAGCCAGCGGCTATCACTAAATATTGACGTCATAAGAGGGATATCATATCGAGCAAGAGGACTGATGTAAAAAACAGACGTCCAAACAAAGAGGTGGAAAACAGCTCGGAAAATTAATTTCCATAGCTTCCTGTTATGAAATTCAATTAAGAAAACTCCAAGGTGGACGCTGAATTTTTCTCGGCTGGAAAAAATGTGAAATCATTGTGCACTTTTCAGTTTTGTACCGACGTCGATTAAATGGGAATAACAAGGTCAATCGACGTCCCCAACATTGCGTGTATTTTTAAGCCAAGGACGACATACTTGAATTAATACTATTGAAATTCGGTAACTTTATTTTAATTCAAACAGATAAACATTAAACTTTTTCCCCAACCACTATCAACATATGCAAAATTAACTACTTTTGAAGGGCATGCTCAAGGGGCAGCGCTATCCCGTTACTGTGACCTTCTGAGGGGAAAAAATAATTAAATATGTTACAGTAATTTGATACAAAAGGTATGTTGCGTGCTTATAGATAAATGTCCAAGTAATATATTCGCATGATTAATTTTATCTATACACTGCACAGTTACTAAAACTGAAAAGTGGAAAACGACGTCCTCAGATCCCTCTATTCCGACATCTTTTCTCCTTCATATGGCAGCATTACCTTCACATGGTAAAGGAAAAAACTTATCCATATCTGACGCACAGAAAACAAAAATAAATTAAAACCGCGTTGTTTACTGTTGCGGTAGTTGGCCAGGAAAGGGGAGTTGAGTGTAAGAGTGGGTTCGTGAGGACTTAGGATATATTTATCGTCATTTTGCATAGCCGTGTTTTTAGGCTACAGAGGTGATATTTCTTTTTGTTAGTTTGCTTTTGGTGTTCGATATACCTATCGACTTTTATCTGTCAGGGACGCCGTTTGGCTTTCCGGGACGTCACAAAGAGAATCTGTTAGGTGTGGGTTTCCACCCAAATTCACGAAAATCAGGACACTGCTTACGTCCTGTCCTGTACCCAGCCACGCGATTGCGGACCCACAGTTGCCTTTCGGATAAAGCTGACGCGGGCCGCTCAGACCCTGACGTCTTCTTAGTGACATTGGAACATTTTATTTTTACGACAACCGCACAACATAATATTCACGGTGACTTTGTAATGGACGCGCGCATTCCGTGACTATGCCGGGGTTTGTTGAAATGCGGCCGGCCAGTAGACACAGAGCAGCGGAGGTATTGTTTGCCAACAGGAGCCAAGATGGCGAGCCACGTCTACCGGCAAAGAAACGTTCACAGGGAGGCCGCAAAAAAGGCAGCGCGCCGGCGGGTGAAATCTGACGATATCTCGCCGACTGTCCGGCTTACCGCAGCGGTCGCGAATGGAGAACTATCGCAGCGGAATAAAACGCGTCCCGCTGAGGCTTCTGCGAAAAACGGAAACATGGGAACATGAACTTTGTCGGGCCGTTTCATTGTGTGAGGCATTACTAGGATTGTTGTGCCTATTGTAGATGTTTTCTTGACGTTTTCCTTTTCATATCTTCATTTGTGAGGAAAAGACGTGACTTCGTGTCAGATAATAAGGAATGTATGAATGCGATTGTGATCGTAGCTGAATAAGCCCCGGAAGCTAGAAATATGTAATAGGTATATATCTTTTACGGACAGAGTTGTGCTACTCCAGGTAATCTAAGTTTGGTACTCCATTCCAGTGGACCAAATATGGAGTGGGGGTGTGGACTTAGATACAGCTGGGCTGGGCTTTGGAGGTCGTAGGAACGACTTCGTCCTATATGAAGCATAGTCTGTTGGCCATAACATAGTCTGTTCTCATGTCCGTATTGAGTCCGTTGCATTTTAATGATGAAAAGCGCTGACGCAAGGCGCTGATCATTGGTTGTGTTGGAAGTTACGTATTCATTACACACCGAATAAGGCATCAGAATGCATTAAAGGGACCCTCCCACCTTAACATTAGATTTGAGTTGAGATAGCCAAAATGGGGTCCCTGGCTCACAATTACCGGTTTCGGCACTCACAACATCGAGAAATGCCTTAAATCGGAAATATTGAATTTCAAAATTGCAGCATTTTGATTCAGAGGGGCTAATGCTTAGGTATACCCCTCTGAATGTGTGACGTCAGCGCAGATATCTAACGATTTTTAAATGTTTGACTAAAACGTTTTGTAGCACGCGGTGGTATATGCTATTTGCGCGCAACATCTGCCGCAAACGCCGCACTTCTAAAATAAAGTCGCTAGAAACAGCGGAGATCCCAAAAAAGTAAACAAAAGTAAAAGTCTAATATCTTGAAAACCGGTGAATATTTTTCGGTGAAATTTGGTAGATATTCGTTTTCGCTCTTTCTGAACCGAGCGACATCACTTTCATGCCAATTCATAAACTTTTTTTAAGGTGGGAGGGTCCCTTTAACTGTATGAGACTCGTCTCAACTCATGACCTCTTGCTGATATTGAGGTGTACGTATAATTCACGGTTCTATTTGATTCCTTAAAGGTAGTGTGCCACCTTTGAAAGATTTCCCATTTTATTTTTCCTAGAATAAGAAGCTTCTGTTTTTACCTAATATCGCAAAAAAAAATCAAAAATGGGCCTGGAATAGTGCCTTTTTCGCCTAAAAGTTTATCGGTTTTTAGATATGTATAACAACTGTAGCGGGCTCACCTGCAAACAGGCGTCGGCAACAATCGCGAATGCGGCGCACATGTGACAATAAGCAAAGGTCATTATAGTGTTACGACCATACGACGTACGGGAATGAGTTATCAGCTGTCTAATCGTAGACAACACAATGTCGAGCCTTAAACTGTAAGCCTGTATTGGTATTGTTTCTTTTATTTGGCTGTCGAACATTATTTATGGTTTGAAATATGATTTTATGTAAAATAATTGATATGAAAAAGCCGTCTCATAAGTTATGACCCCATTTCACCACACGCAAGTGGCAGAAATGACAATGATCAGCTGACGCATTTTTCTTGACTGCGCGCATGACTTCGGCCAAGGCCGAAGTCAGAGCGCGCAGCCCGACGCACCACCACCGCACCACAAAGTATGAGCAGAAGCCGCGCCCAAAGCCAGGGCCCCGGTAACGTGAGGTAGCCGAGTCGGGGCAGCGTGCGCTGACCCAAGCCGGGGCCGCAGCTTTGGGCGCGGTCTACCGCATCCCCGCGGGCAGCCCCGGGCTATCACATGACACCGGGAGGACGCGCGGCTCCGGCTTGGGTCAGCGCACGCTGCCCTGACTCGGCTACCTCATGTTACCGGGGCCCTGGCTTTGGGCGCGGTCTACCGCACCACCTAACAGGCGTGTTCGAAACCGCAGGAGCTGATGATGAACGGGTTTATCGAAACTTGATTGGATGAGCATATCGGTAATAGCGATTTCAGTGTGTGCATTTATTGTTCATAGTGGTGTGAAATGTGGTTGGGGTACGACCGACAACCCGTCGGGGCGAATTTCGCACTGGGGTATTCAAAATTTGAAGAATTTAAGACGTTTCCATGAGTTTTGAAGGTATGGATAAGTTCTAAAAATCCGGTTCTCCTTATCTGGGCCATTAACTCCATACGGTCCAGGAAAGCTGGCACACTACCTTTAAAAACTTATTGCATTTTCTTGCCTTGTTAGGTAGTAGGCGTTTGTTGGTGGCTTGGTAGACATAATGTTGTGGGCTAGTCACAGTCTGTTATGCGCGGGGTGGCTCGAATAGTGACTGGTTTAGCGATAAGAGGCCGGATCTTTTCGAGACGTTTCTGCAGCCGGCCTTTTACTCCATCCGTCCACCCACCGTTGGCCAGCTCTCGTCTGCCATTTTAGGACGAATGAAGGGTTAGGACTCTCAGTCGCCTGCAGGGCTGTCTGTCTCTGCAGTCATGCTCCAGCTCCCTCCCCCCAATGTGAACCACGCCCGCCCCACCCACCCGCCGTGCGTCACGCCCCCCTTATGACGTTGAATCGTACCGCCGTCGGCGTCATCACTCGGATGCGGTGTTATGTTAACATTCCGGCGAGCCGATCATGAGTTACAGCCTCTGAGGTGGCGGCGGCACAGAACGCTGTCCAGACGCCGTGCCGGCCGCCCCCGCCCCCGCCCCCGCCCCCGCTGCCGCCCCCGCCGCCGCGGCGCTGCTACCCGGGACAGTGGACCTTACGACCTACGAGCTTAGTCAATGGGTGTCGTCATAGGCGTTTATATGTTCTTCCAACAGTGTTTTGTCAGGCCCGAGGTTTATTCGCCGCAATCAAATCGGATTCTGAATAACTGTCAGAGGGACATAAAAGTAGCGCCCTATCCGCGCATAACTGGTAGGCTCTTTCCGTATAACTGGGACTCGAGCATGCATATTAGCTTCCGCTGAGGCATTCCTATGTTTTCCGTACGTTCTTTTTTGTACTGTCGGATTTAGATTGTCGATAGTGTCGGCTTTCTATAGCAACTGGGTGCTCTAGTGGGAAAGGAAGGCGCCTGTCGGGCTGAAGTATGTGGCTCGTGTTTCAACACATCCGCTCAAAGCTTTATTTCGCCAAGTGTGGGTACATCTGAGTGCGGGGCTTTGGTGGTACCCAGGACTTGTATTGATATGAGAAGTAGAACACTTCCTCTTAGTATTTCCCAGATTATTGATCCCCAGTGGATGCATCTTCGTCTCACAGCATGCTGCCCATAGGAATGCTAGCAGTGAATATGCGGGAATTCGGCTGTGGCTGATTGCTGACCTCATCTCCCGCTATCTCGTAATCACATTCATGCGATTGATGTTGATTTACCCACTCGCATCTACCGTATGACTGAACTGATCGGCCGCCCTCCCGCTTTCCTCGAGTCTCCGAAGACACCTCGAGTGAGAACATCAAGTGAGAGCACTGATCTTTGGTGGTCTCTCCTCGCGTACGGTGCTCTGAGGACGATGCCGTCGGCCAAGCTGGTGGTCCTCGTCCTCGTGCACACGCGCTTCCACTCGGCCAGGAACGCCATCCATCCCGACTATGACACGCTGCGGTCAGATGGTAGCGACATCGGGGCCTTCCCGCCGCCGTCACTGCCGTCACTACCGTCCTCCCCACGTGCCGCGCCGCTCCCCGCGTCTTTGGAGACACACGTGTGACGCGCGCTCACTACCGGCACAGAGTGTCGTCCTTCCGTGCAGGTGGCCGATCGCTCATCGACGATCGACGGCACTGACGGCGGCGGAGGACCGGCGCGTGCGGCCGCGGTCATCTCTCGGTCGGGATGGCGGTGGAAGAATGCGTGGAATGACGGCTCGGTGCCGATCTATCGTGGTTTGAGTTGAGTGAGCTGTGGGGAGGGGGTAACCGAGACAGGACCGCCCCGCAGTGAGGTCGTGTGTGCCGCGCCGCCGTATCGGTGTGCGTACGCCGGCGCCGCCCGGTCTGTGTTTGGTTTGGAGGAGGATTTGGACGGCGGCCGGTGGCGTGGGATCCGGACTCTGAGAACGTCCACCCGCGCCTCGGCTGTGGCGCGGGCGCGGAGAGACGGAGTCAAAGCTGGAGCTGGGACGTATTCCGGAGCCGGAACTGGAGCCGGAGTCCCGCTGTGGACTGACGGTATGTGATATCGAGCCCCGGCAAACACATAGTGACCGGTCATGGCGGGGAGCACCCGGTCGGAGCGGAGTCGGTCGGTGTTACCCGCACCCTCCCTCCGCCGCCCGCTGTTCCGGAAATGACCTCAGCCGTGGCGTGTAACACCGCTGGGCCGCGGCGCCGGGCCGGCAGTGGGTGGGACGAGCTCAGCGGCACCATGCAGGGGCTGGTTACCGGCAGATCGGCGCCACTCGCGTGCGACCGACGCGCCGATGGCCGTCGGCTGATGAATTGGCCGCAGCGGCGGCCAGCTGGCGCGGCGCTGATGGCGCAGATAGGGCGCCGATCGCAGGCTGGGCGGCTACTCGACCGGCTCGATGATTGGGCACCATCAGCGGTGTCTTCAGTGAGCCGCGCGGCGACGGGGTACCCGGAATGATAGGGGCGTTTCAGCTAATGTATGATCGTTTGGTGGAAAGAGAATTGGATGTCTGATTGAAAAAGTGCTTTGATCTGCTGTGTAGTGATGAGTTACGTGCTGTCAGGTCATCAGGTGTATCATCTGGTCGATTTATGATGGATTTTTGCTGCTCTCATAGTGGCCTAGCTTACCTTTGACGCGTTGATGGCTGGTTTTTAATTGGTCTTTTCGATTCTTGTATAATTTTTC
The DNA here is from genome assembly GCF_019059575.1 of Amphibalanus amphitrite. Taxonomy (NCBI): domain Eukaryota; kingdom Metazoa; phylum Arthropoda; class Thecostraca; order Balanomorpha; family Balanidae; genus Amphibalanus; species Amphibalanus amphitrite. Next base: position 129,684 of record NW_024882056.1, read on the forward strand.
AGCAACCCTCAAGCGATTTAAATCAACATGACACGCAAAGACTCATATCTCGTGAGCACGAATGAGTTTTGAGTAACCGGCATGCAAATGCATGTTGCTGGTCCTCTCAGTTCCCTGCTGTCCTCATGTGAAGTGCGGCTCCGCTCCCGTTTCACCCCGCCACGGCCTCACCCGGCCCAGGGGCTCACTAGGCTGTATCTATTCTCTGTCTGACAGCACTACCATCTGCGTCTCGCCCTGCCAACGTCTCTTATAAACTCTAACCTATGTCTGTCTCGACTGTCTCCTCCGGCAGGTTCTTCGACACCATGGACAGCTACCTCGCCGACGATAGACGCACTGGTGAGTACCCAAACAACCGTGACGTCGCGCTGACGTCATTTAGTGTTGTGATGGCGTCATTTGTTGACCTCGCTCGGCACGCAGTGACCTCACGGGAGGTCGGGTCGCCGCCGAGGTCGGCAGGAAGAGGTACCGGGGCGTTAGAGGCCGACCGTGAGAGAGTGGAACTAGCCCTGCCGTGTCCTCACTCAGTACGTGCCTCCGTACGTAATAGGTCATACCGACCACCCATGGGCTGTCTGTAATGGGCACTCGACCCTCGGGTGGCGGCCGAGTGAGCGCTTAACCAGCACGATGATAACTTCATTTGGCACTCTGCACCCGGCAGCTCTCGTGCCGGGCGGAAATAGTGCGGTGGCAGCGCGGCACCAGTGGCCGATTTGCTCCATTTATGTTGCACCCCGGCGGTTTAACGGTCTGACGGGGCGTTAATGTTGGCTACCACCCGCGCCGGCCGGGCCGCCGGCGCCGCGGCCCGGCGGCGGCGCGGCCGTTTGATGTGCCAGTTGCAGCCCTGCCGGCCGTGTGTTTGTTTGACTGCACTGGTGGTCATTATGGGGACAGGAGGCCGTGTTATCGCGCGGCCGGTCCGGTCGGCGGTGGCTGCGCTGTGATGGGGCCGACCACACCCCGGCGGGAGGGAGCCGGCGCTGGAGCCCGGTGCTGGAGTCAAGCGCTGCGGCCCGGCGCGGCCCGCTCCCGACCCCGGCGATAATGCACGGGGTGCGGCCGGCGCGCCCCGCACACCGCTCCCGGCCGATGATCACAGCCGCTGCAATAGAGCTGTTGTGCTGCTAACGACGCCCGGCGCCACCGCACCCCGCTGTTATGTTGTTAACTATAATTGAAGCCGCCGCTAGCAGTGATTCTGCAGTAACTGTGTCAGGTGCCCAGGCAGCCCGCTTTTATTGCACGGCCGCTAGAGCGAAGGGTAGGCGGAAGTTGTGCGATAGCAAGGAATTCAGCTGGTATTCCGCATTTACCGGCATGCGACTAATATAAACAACTCCCAGTTGACTCTCTAATCTCCGCAGTCTTGCTAGATAAGCCGGTCATTTCTAAACTGGACCCTGGGCAGAGCCGTCCTCTGGCGGTGCTATGTATGGCAGTGTGGCAGGGCAACATAATCTCATACATTTTCCTAAGAAGCCGGGAACACCGCTATCGTGCTGGGCGCGTGCTAGGTCTTCTGCAATCTGTGATTCGTGTTTTGCACTCAGCCAATAATCACCGCAATAATCATTCGGTCAAATCGGATATAAATCAGATTTAAGTGACACCGATGACGCGTGAAATAAATCTCGGCGGCCGGTCGCCATTTACATTTCCCTGTATTGGTGCTGGCGGTACAGCGTTCCCTGCTAATCGTGAATCCACAGGCGGCACGCTTCTCTGCCGTTAAAGTCATAAACTGCCGTGTCGACCAGCAACAGCACCTTTCATCTTGCCGGCCACCCTGCCTTCGTGGTCAGACGGCTGAAATACGACAGACCTGGACATGGAGCGCTGCAAATCCTTCATTCCATGTTTAAAAGTACCAGATTCGCGATTAACGGTTGGTTGTTCATAAAACCTACATTTACCGGGCATAATGAGCCATCGTTAATTAGCTGAGCAGTGATTATTGAGCGAGTATCACTTGCTTTGCATTATCAAGCTAGTTGTGAAAGCCCAGTGCTTTCATATTCACCAGTAAAAAAGGTTTTTCCCATCTTCCCTTGCCGCTTTCGCTGTGTGAAGGCTGTGGCGATGTCGTGTCGTCGTCTGCAGAGGGTAGCGCGGCCTCATGGGCGGCGGGCGGTGGACGGTGGGCGAGGGCGGCCTCATGGGCGGCGGGCGGAGGGCGGCCGGCCCGCCGCGGGTAGCCGCCATCCCTGCCCACCATTAGAGCTCCGCGTTCACCGCCCCGTGCCCCGCCCCGTTTTTATCCCCCCGACATTATCCCGATGGTAACGTATGGCGAGAATTAACTTGTAAAGTGGTGTACCTGCCGAGTTTTTGCAGCACCGGCGCGTTTGCTTCTGCATTCATGCATTTCATTGGCGGCCGGTGAGAGTGGCACCCAGGGGCGCCAGTATTCCCCTTCAGAGGACACCAATGCCCCGCCGGTCGCCGCCGATCGCCCCTGTCCCTCAGACGGGAGCTGTGTTCCGCCGGTCCCCAGGAGCCGGCAGCTGCGCGCGGAGGAGAGCTGCGGCGGCGTTTTTCTCAATTTGTCGTCGGTCTGATAGGACGTCTAAATTACACGGCGTGCTCTCCAGTAATGGCGTCTGTCGGCGCGCCCGGCGCGGCCCGCGCCAATTACCGCGTCGGCGGCGCCCAATTAGGTCATCAGCGCGCCACAACCGCCGCACCGCGCGCGCCGTATGAAGCGCAAATGAGATCGCCGCCGCGCCGTGCGCTTATTAAGCCATCTGAATGGCTAATCATGCGGCACGGCGAGGGCAGGGCAAGGGGTGCCGGCGGCACCTGGGGCGGGCCCGGGGCGGTGCCACCCTGGGATCGACCGCCGCCGCGCCAACCCGCTGCACTCATTGGCTGCCGGCGGTACTTACGGCCAAAAGTCATGAATGAGAATGTTCGCACCTCCGCCGAAAAGGGGTCCGAGGTGCCATAATTTTCCGCAGGCGGGAAACCTGCCCGGCGAAGTGTTTGAAGTGTTAAAAATGGGGTTCTTTATTGTATAACTTAGCGGTTTTGTGGGGGTACCCCTGGCCGGTGCGACATGGCGTCTCCCAAATGCGTCGTTTGGTTACGCTGCTTGTTGGCTTACGTCGAACGGTGATATCATTGCGGCTCATTGTTTCTGCCCTCGGCCGGCGAGCTGCGGTTCCCGGTACCGAGTAGCCCACCGCCGCTGTGCCGTGTTGTGGTAGGTCCGTCGGTACCCAGAGTCCGGCCTCGCCGGAGCCGCCACATCCGGTGTGACAATGGCTCGTAACGCGGCGGGCGCCGGCGGCGTGTTCCGCTGCCGCTGCTGAATACGACCGGCGCATTGACTAGCCGCAGCCGTGACCGTCCGACGGGGTGGTGTGGAGACCACCCCCTCCTCAGAGCCACTGCGGACGCTGGACAGAACTGGAGAGATCCAGACGGGTCCACCCAGACGGGTGGCCTCCGAAGGCCGCTGATGGGGGTCGCGGGGATTATCAGAGACGCTCAGCACACTGATGCCATGATAGGAGAGCCCCGACTTTGGTGCCGGGCTGACGAGCCGCTGAAACAAACCCAACAGACCGACAAAGCTGTGGGAACAGCTCAGTGTCATGGGTGATTATCACAGGGATTTGTGAGACACTTGTTCATCCCGATCTCGGAGAAGATGGTCGCCATGATGTGCGTCGAGCCGTGTTATCTGGCCCTGCCCTTACGCTGTCGGCTGCCGCTCGGTTACCTCGGTGCCTGTCGGTCGGTGGTGTCTGTCCGTGTGTCAGACGATGTGTCAGGTGTGTCAGACGGTGTGTCAGACGCTGGTAGGTCAGGTGTGTCAGTTCCTTTGTCGAGGTCAGTCTGGCTGTGTCGGGAGCGGTCTGGTATCGGCGCCAGTTGGGGCGGTAACCGTCGTTTGTGCTCGAACTCTGTCACAGAGAGGGCGGCGGGTGGCTCCGTCTCGGATGGTTGATGCTCTGTCCCCGCCGGGAGTGGCCCGTGTGGCGGCCGGTCGCTCTGCGCTGTGTCCGGTTCAGTAGCCGCGCCGCCCCGTCTGGCGCCAGGTCGGGTCAGCCCGGTGAGGTCCGGCTCGTGCGGCGACCCGCCCGTCTGGGTCCTCCTCTCCACCCGCCCGGCGCCGTCCGTCAGCCGGAGGTCGCGGGCCGCGCGTCAGGTCGCCGGGAGGCCGCGATCGGTCAGTCCGAACAGCCCGCTCCTCCCGTGCCGGGTCACTGGGGCTGCACTGTGGGCCCGTCTGTGCCGTGACCTGTGGGCGGGAGCGGCATCCTGGTCCGCCCGCTACCGATGGCATCCGGCTCCGAGGCTCAAGTTCGCAGCCCACTCTCTCGCCGGGTTCGAGATAAATATGTATGGGCTCGTTAACTGCCTGCCGGCGCGGCAATGAAATATGGAAAGCACGCATTTACGGGGGCCGGCCCGCGGTGTCGACAGACTGCTGTGGTGGGCAGGCTGCCGTGTCACCTGGGCTGCGGTGGCGACGCGGGCACATTTCGGTGGCTGCTGCGGTCGCGGCGGTCGCAGCTGTGGTCGTGGTCTTTTAGCAGGAACATCGCTGCCACCACCGGAAACACTTTATTTGGGCCCGCCGAAGCCCACCAATGAATGGCCATTTTGTCAACACTATCAGTCACAGAGGTCCCAAACAACCTCTGCTGTCGGCGGCGCCGGTGTGAATGGCCTTTTCCGCGTACTTGTTGGTTGCCATTAGCCGGGTCTGCTGGTTTAGTGTTATGTCGGTTGGTGGTCAATCCGTTCCTTGTTGACCGCTAACAAGTCCCGGAAGGCCATTGCTCTGGGACGACACACGTGTGCCGGTTCGGTAATGCCAGTTCTGCCACTTAAATGCTGGGTTTGCCCGGGTTTGGGCAAAGCTGAACGCAAGTGATCGGACGCAGTTCGTGTACGAGACCAGAAATCCCTACGGAAACGCTCGGCGGTGGTGGCGTTTCCCAGCGGCTGCGTTAGATCCCGCGGACTTTTCCGATGTATGTGTATGTATGTATAGCGCGGACAATTTAGCCCTCTGACGACCCGGAGTCTCCGGCGCGCCGGCCCCGATACGCCTCCTCAAGACACCTTCTGCGAACAGTTTGACATGCATTCAGCGAAGTGTATCGGCGTCCGAGTGCCCGGTGGCCCGATTTGATGCGCATCCCAAATGGGTGTCGCGCCGTCCGGCCCGGACCGGCGACGCCCTTGTCGGACAATTACAAATCGGCCGGCCGAGATCTGTTCGGCGCTAGACACGGACGAGCGTCGCGTGCCCCGCATTACCGTCAGGGTCCGGCGCGGCGTCCGGCTCGGAACGGCCGGCCACCGCCCAGGATTCAGGACTAAATAGATACTAAATAGGTTCTGAGGACTGGACTGTAGGGAGGAGGCAGACTTTTTTATTGTACACAGAGGGCTGAGTCACTTTTTGGAACACTAATTAAAAGTAGTTCCTTGTTCAAGAAATTGGAGCTTATGGTATTTGTGTATTTGATATATCTGACATTAAATTTTTTTGGGAATATAATGACCATGGAAATTATTTGAGCCAGATGTCGTACGTTTTTAAGAAGCGTCTTAAAGATGGTGTGACAAATTGAATCAGTTTTCGCTTCGATTCGCCCAACTCTGATTGTCCGATCTGAATTACTAAATTCACTGCTAGAAAAGGAAATTCTGTTTCTGACGGTTGCTATCGACCCCCAGTGAGACTCTGGGACCTCCTTGTCTATTTCTGGGCCCTCTGACTGTTCAGTCTCACTCGCATCTACCCAGGCGTGATCGGCGTGCACTGCACTCACGGCGTCAACCGGACGGGCTACATGGTCTGCCGCTACATGATCAGCAAGCTCGGCTTTGCGCCCGACCAGGCGATCGCAGGTGAGACGATGACTTCTCGTAATCGGGCTGTGGGGTCGGTGGGTGGAAGGTACGAGGAGGAAAAGAGACGTGAAAAGACGTGAAGAGGCGGCGGGGTGGACGGAGGGGTCGCTAAATGGACGTCGGGTAGGTTGGTGGGTTGTGAAGCCGGAAGTCGGGCTTTGGGATGGGATGGGTTTGCCAAAGACATGACGTTCCTCCTCAGCACTTGTGACTGGAGCTGACTCCTTCCATACCCGCCGCTGAGTCGTTAACCGCCTTCCTTCACCCCTGCAGCGTTCAACAAGGCGCGCGGCCACGACCTGGAGCGGGCCAACTACCTGATGGACCTGCGCGCCGGAAACTGGCCGGAACTGGTGAGTTTTAGACGCCGGCGCTTAGTTCTAGCCCTCTGTGTTTCGTCCCGGCTGGTGGAGAGTGTGTGACCATGACGGAGGAATGTGAAGTGACGGTATGACGCTTCCCGGTCGATCGGTGTGTGATGATAGTCATAGGACAGTGGCTGGCTGATCGGTGTGTAACGATGTAAGAGTGGCCGGCCTCTCCGCATGTGACAGTGGCTGGCTGCTCGGGCTGTGTTTGTATGACGCAGGCCGGCTGCTCGATGTGTGACGGTGTGATGGTAGAGTGTTGGTGTGACAGTGGCCGGCCGCTCGGCGCCCGCAGGGTCGACAGGGGCGCCCGTCAGCCGGCGGCGGACACCGCAGGGTTTAGGGAGGATCGCAGGACATGTCTCGACCGCAAACTGCGCTCCATTGACGGGTTCAGATGAGACGAGTGACGCTTTGTGTGTGCGTGCATGCTGTCTTTTTTCTTTAGCTCCTCGAGAACCTAGGTAAATTGTTTATTGCAGCATTGACACACCCGTTTTAAAAGTTGTATGTGTCTTGTACCTACAACAATTCCAACGCACCCTTTGCGCTCCAGGGCGAGAGTTGTTGATTTAAAACATTTTGTAATAGCTGTAACATGAGGTCACGGCAATTAGACGCTTCTTACTCAACTTTAAGTTTTCAGTATTTGTCTAGCCTTGGTCTTGCCCTTGAATGCGCTTAGGCACCACTTTTAGTTTGAGTGTTCTGTTTTCCGCCAGGCTCCGTCTTTCAGTCTTGTTCTATAATGCTACAGACTACAGAGAATGTATTGTGTTTCTGTTGTCATTGCACTCCTTTTGTGCTCTGGTTGTTCCTGTCATGATTTTTGCTGCCATGAGGTCATGCTGTTATCGCCTTGGTTGTTGCTCACTGTCCCGGTGAACGCTCAGCAACACCAAGCAAAGTGTACCACTGAAAATGGGATGAGTCTGGCAGGTGAACCTGTTGTTGATTAAGCAGGAAACTGACGCAGTCTACTGTGACTGGTGATGTGACTGACGATGTGACGGCTGTTGTGACTGATGATACTGACTGCTGCGACTGACGCTGGCTGCTGACGTTGTGACTGCTGCTGAGGCTACTATACGCCGTGACGCTGTTATTACTGTGTCTGATGATTAGGCTGTCTGCTATGTCTGACGCTGCCCGATCGCCTCTGTTGCAGCCGGAGGCAGTGCCCGAGGAGCCGCCGGAGCCGGTGGTCGAGTCGGACCGCCGCAGGGAGCCGTGGACGCCGGCCGACCAGCGGCGCCAGCGGCGCGAGGAGCGTCGCCGCGGCGCGGCGCCGTTCCCCTGGCCGCCGCCGGCCGGGCACCGCTGGCACCGTCCCCCGGGCCCGCCGCGCTTCTGGCGACCCCCGCCGCCGTGGGCCGGCCCCGACTGGCGGCCCCGCGGCCCGCCGCCGCCCTGGATGTGGCCCGGGGACGGCGAGGGCTGGCGACACGGACCGCCCCCGCCCCGACCTCCGCCCCACGACGACGGGCCGTCCCCAGAGGCGCGCGACGGACCGCCGCAGGACACCGGCGACCAATGGCAGCCCGAGCCCCGCCCTGTCGCCGCCGACGACCCGCCGCCGTCGGCGGAGCGCCCTCCCCCGTCGGCTGACCGGGGACACGACCGGCCTCCGCCGACCGGTACCCGTATGCTGAGTATAGCCTCCGAGCGGTGTCCGCTGGTGGTGGAGACCGGGGCGCCGCCGGAGCTCATCGTGCTAAGTGATAGCGATCCGAGTGGGGATGTGCCTAAAGCGACCACGGACAAACGGGACCAGCAAGTGGCTTCGGTAGGAATTAAAGACAGAATATCTCCGGTGTCAGCAGGCGCCAAGGGAGAAACCTCCCCAGTGTCAACGGGAGCGAAAGGGAAAATCTCCCCGGTGTCAGCGGGAGCGAAAGGGAAAATCTCCCCGGTGTCAACGGGAACGAAAGAGAAAACCTGCCCGGTGTCAGCGGGAGCGAAAGGGAAAATCTCCCCGGTGCCGATGGGCGCCAAGGGAGGAATTTCTCCTGTAGGGCCGTCGGGGGACACGAACAGAACTGTTGCGGCCGGTCGAGAGGCGCGTGATGCGCGCCTAAGTCCGGGCGCCGCGAGGAGCAGAAAACCCTCCGGGGAGAAGGGCGGACCGGCGGCGGACAGGCCGGCCGCTCCGAGCGAGCCGGTTCGCCGGGGGTTCCGCCAGCGCGCTGCTGACGCCGGTTGGAGCTGGGGTGGGCGCAGATGACGCAGCCGGCACCGCTTAGCTTAGCTTTGTTCACAAATCTCGCGGCAGGAATGCAACGCGAGAGGCGACGATGACCTGGAGTGTCTGAAATCATAGCTATTTTTGACGTGTCGGCGTTGGAATGGACCGAATTGCGGGCGCCCGGTGCTGTCGGAGCGATTGATAGCACTGCTGTTCGCACCTGATTGGCTCATCATCGGCACCCCATGTGTTTGTTGTACGGAAATATACACACGCGGCCGCGGAATGCGGCGCGTGACCGCTTATTCTGCTGTGTTTGAGAGGTATTTCGGTGCCTCCGTCCAGGTGATCACGCGTCAGAGTCGGCGCGCTAGGGTTTACGGTCGTCTCTGGTAGGTCAGGTTTAGACGCTGCCAGGAATTCAGATGATTCAGGGAATGCCGGGCCACTCGAACGGGCCCCCTGCGGCTTCTTATCTGCCGCCGCCAGGCTCGTTGAAGCAATCGTAATGCTAAGTATGTGTAATGATTCGTAATGGTATGTTAAGTTATCTTGGTGTCTGCCGCGTGACCCAACTCTGAGCCGATGATGTGTCACTGCTTCCGGTGATGCATTAGATTTGCACAACGGAATTCTCCTCTTGTCGTCTAACGAGGACATTGCCAGTTTTTACCAGACTAGAACAAGACGATTTCCTTCCACACACAGTTTGTTTTCGTAAGAATGAATGAGTGGTGTCGGATGGCCACGCACTGGCCACTTGAGATCGCTGGCGGGGTCGGGGCCCTCTCTATTCACCTTTGTTACGTCTTCGGCAGACGTCCTTGCACTATCGAGGTTTTATCCGCGACTTTTGGTCAAGGACGAGTGCAGAGTGCCCCCAAACAGCGCTCGACTGAGTCGCCAGTCTGTCGACTTAAACAGCCGGAGGAACGTACTTTTCCAGCCTGTACGCAACATGCTACTCGCGAACATGGTGGAGAGCGATAATGGCAGAGCCATGATTACTTTGACGTGACAATACATTTGACATGACATTACTTTTACTTGGACTCTTTTTGGTTTGTATCTACATTTCTACATGCATTTCTGATACATGCACTTCGGCTCGCATTTGCCCTCGCGTCTACCTAGCAACTAACAGGCCGACCGAGCTGGGTTGGCGAAGGGAACCAGCGGGCTGCGGGGGCGGTCTATGTGAGCCGCCCAGCCGGTCTCTCTAATGATCACTAACGACGCCAATGAGCCGGGGAGGCGCCGACGTGCGCGCACCACCCCCTCCGGCGCGCCGTGACTCAGATGCGCCCTAATGGGAGACGCCGCCGCCCGCCCGCTGATTGCAGACAACGAGCGGGGCCTCCGCTGACGGTGCTTTACGGTGCTGTGTTGCCGTGCCGAGAGCTGTGGGCGAGCTCCTTCGTGTGACCACTTTCCATTCACCTTTGTCTGCTATTATATCCATCAGTTTTCTGTCCGTTTGACTTCATTATCAATTGCTTTTGCCGTTAATTTATCGATTTCTTGATAGCCAACTCGTCGATCTGTGTGCCGCTTTTTCTATATGAACTTTCATTTTAGTCCGCATCTTCCAGCCCTGACTGTGGCCTTTGCCGGTTAAGGTCATCAGGTACATACATACGCCAAAGAGCCCTGCCCCGCGTCCCTCAGTCCAGGCCCAGGTCCTCTGCCACGTCTCGGGGGTCCACTGTCCTGCCGTCGCTGACCGCCAGCTCACCAGGGCGCACCAGGGAGAGTGCGCGGGCCACGGCACGCCCTGCCGCCAGTAAACGTCATCAGAGTCGATAATCAAACCGCAGGGGTGGGCGGAAGCCGCCACTGGCACTCCCCCACGTGCAATTTACATGCAAAGCGGACGGCATCACCCGTGCGTGCCGGTGGAATCGGCGGTAACACAGACATCGAGACGAGCAAATCTCGGCTCTGCCGCCGTATTTGGCAAATTATCAGACCGATCTTATCGTTAGCTTCAAGTGTTATCGTTCCATGGGTGTCTTTATCCCTGCAGTCGTTAATGTAGATATTTTGACCGGATATGTCGGTTTACTGCCTCGCATATGAGCGCCAGACTGAACAACGCACCAATTTATACACGCGTAAATAAAGATGTGCCAACGCCCGGATGAAGGGTAGTATCGCATAGCAATAGTTGAGCCGGGTTACTTATTTTGATTGGGCAGCGGTAGAGCATATCTCTAGATTTTATTGTACAACGATTAAGAAAAATGTTGGTAATGTAGGCTGCCGTCACCACAGTTTCAGCCTGCGACTCTTTTCTGCCAGTCACGCTCACTTGTCCGGGCTATCGGCTTCTCTCGTGGCACTCTCGGCAGGTATGTGACCTCTGTAGAGGCTCCCCTGCGACCGGCGCGCCGTGCAAACCCCTCAGGCACCGGCGGTGACACCGGCACCTGAGAGTCCGCAGGGCCGAGTGGCTAATAGGTCGCTGATGGGCCTTATCGCTCCAACACTGCTACTTTAGAGTCGAGGGGAGTGTGAGATGTAGGTATGCGGGCTGGGCTAGTTACTGACGCATGCAATGTCCTCGTTGGTCTTTACTAGTCTCCACACCCTCCTGTCACCTGTCAGAAATATTAAAATTACCAACGTCTTGGAATTTCTGCGCACATATCGTCTTTGTTCTCCCTCGGATCGAAAGGTGCTCGTTGAGCCCAGCAGTCACCGGCTGCAGAAGGTCCTTCACCGTCAGCCGCCTGTCGTGACTTCCTCATTGAATGCAGCCTCTTCAGGCCAAACTGCTCAGCGCCGCCCGAAACCGGCGCTCGCTCCCGCGGTCAGTCAACTGGGCGTCGATCATCAGCGCTCGGAAGCAAGTGATCGGCGTTCGAAGGGCGGGACGCAGCGCTCTGCACGCTGAACGGGGCGGCTCCCGGCGCTGCGCGAGTGTGTGTGTGTGTGTGTGTGGATGTGTGTGTCTCACGGCGCGCGCCAGCAGACATGGGCGGGTCTCTGTTGGACCGAGACCGCCGCACCCCGGGCGGCCAGAGTCCGTCTCAGAGTCTGTCAGCCGCCGCCCCTCCGCCGCGCCGACCGCGCTCCTTCCATCAGCCGAGTCGGGAAGGAAAACGGCGACTGCTGGGGCCTTGGAGGGCAGAGAAACGACCGTCGAGTGACGGCTGGGGTGCGACCTCGGGCAGAATGGCCGGCAACGTGATAGCCGAGGGTCAGCGGTGTCCACTGCGCCTTCCGTGCCGCTCTCAGCCGGAGTGACGTTGGTAAATCACCTGAACGATCGTAGCGCATACCCAGGAAATGCTGGCTGACAGGGGATAAACATACGTTGAGGAAGGGTATGCCGGACGGGAATCACATAACTGGGGAACCGCGCACGACCGGGACCGCCATAATCCCACAAGGTTTCACGCCTCAGCTGTTAGTGTCACGTTAAAGAAAACCCACTGGATGAGGTGAGCCCTCGCGGTCTGCCTGTCTGTAGCTATAGCCGCTGCTGCTGACTTCCCCGCTGCCGCTGACTTCTCCCGACCGTCGCTGCCTCTTTCTTCCCGCTGCCGCTGCCCCTCTCCTCTGCCCTTGCGGTCCGGGTCAGTCGTGGACGGCCACTCACACACCGTTGCTCGATCTGCCAGACGCAGAGATGGTATCTGAGGCGCGGCTGGGCGGGACGGCAGCGGCAGGGTGGGTCCACCGCCCGACGGCAGAATCATTACCGTAGAGGAGAACGCCCGAGACAGACTCTGATCGGGCCATCAGACGCAGCTGAACAACGGCACGCTTTGTGCGGGCCAACGAGCAGCGGCGCGGTGGCTCAGTCAGGAGCGGTGAAAGCTCTGTTCAAGTGCGCTCATTTGCGCTGGTCGGCGCGTCTCGGGTTTCCAGGAGTGTGAGCTGTCCGTCTGTCCCCTCTCGACTGGGATGGACTGGCGACGTTTGAGCGCCGTCACCGCCAGCTCACAGCTGAGTGGACGACTGACTGATGGCCAGCGGTCGCTGCAGGCATTCGCGCGCCGTCCGCACACCGGGCAGCGAGGCCCAGCTCGGGTTTCCTTATCCCGTCCCGGTATTCGAACTATGATCGGACCGTGGTGTAAATCGAACGGCCAGCTTCCCGCTGCGTGGCGCTGCGTGTGACCGCGCCCGCGGCAGTGCTATTGCAATAGTCCTCATGGTAATTGGACGTCGTAAGTACCGCGCTGTCGTTCGGAGAATATCTGCGTGATTGGCGGCCCAGTATCATTGGCCGGCCGAAATGTACCAGTTTTATTGATGTCTTTAACTTTATTGACGCCAAATTGGGCATCAGACGGGGCCGCCAGGTGGTAAATCATACACCCATAAGTGATTCCTCGAAGCATCGAGATGAGATCCCATCTCTTGTGTCCCGGCTCGGTGTGTTCGTGGACAGGCCGTGTTGTGATCCAGCAACGGGCCTGTAAACGGTTTGATGGGACATTGTCTGGACAGCAGCTGTGTCATTACTAGAGGTGGCAAAAGATGAAAATTTTGGGAACCAGACTCGAACCAGACCCGGCTGGACATTTCTGGAACCAGTCGGACCCGGTCTTAAGTGGAACCGGAACCAGTTGGACCCGTTCCCCGAAAGTCAATTAATACAAACCACTTGTAGGTATCATTACTTGCATCATGTAAAACAGCCTATTTCCCACTGGGAATAGGTACCTACTCATGAGCTAGGCACTGTGTGCAAAGAAACATTCACTTCATTCACTTCACATTTTACAATAATGTGTAGTGTGCAAGATGTATAGTTTATGGTAGGACCCGGTTGGACCCGTTAGAAAATTTCCAGGAACCGGTTTGGACCCATATGGGTCCAGACTGGTTCTTTGGACCGGGTCCTCGGGTCCACATTTTGCCACCTCTAGTCATTACCTGTCCACTGTCCAGTAGTGACGGACGTGTAAACTGCTTACAGTGGACACTATCTCACGCCAAACTGACCATTGAACCGACGTGATGGATCTCAAACAGAAACCGCCGCCTGTCCTGTCAGCCACAGCGGCTATCCGCTAGCAATATCGGCATTATCAGCGCCGGTTGGTGAAGCTTTTTCGACAGGCTACCCGGGCTTGTGACCATTTCGGACTGAATTCAAACGAACTGCGCTGATCTCGGCTGGTCCGTCCTCTCGGGTTAAATTTGGCTCATTCCGAGAATGCGGCACTTGGCGTTCCGTTATGTCGCTGATTTGACGTCAATCTGCCGTGTTTGTGACAGGGATGCCATCCGAATTTAGGAGGATTCATGTGTAGGTATTCTTATAGCGGGATAAATCAATCAAGTTGCACTTCATGCATAAATAAGGAGTTATGTAATTCGTGTAGCTGGTTTTCTTAGTAACAGTACTGATGTGCAGGGTGAAGTGGTGTGGCGTAAACACCCGTAATGTAGGTTTTCTGATTAATTGCCTGTCAGAGTTTTACCTTTTGTGTTTACTTACATTGTTCACAATAACTCGGTAATTAAATAAATATAGTTTATCTTGATCAAAGATGAAGTACACTTCGCGCATTAATTTCCATATTATTTTTTTAGTTAGGTATTTTCGCTTCGACCATCGTTGCCTTCACGTCCTACATTTGGTGTATGGCAATGGTCGATCACAAGTGTAGCACCGATGTCGATTTGCACGCCTAACCAGAGCGAGCTAATCAGATCACAATAAATTCCATAGCGAGCAGCAGACTTAAATGGCCGATATCGCCAGTCAGTATATCGGTCTGAGTATGTCTTCATGATCAGACTAAGACAGTTGCAATTTAAACCAACCATTAACGTCACCTCCATCGGTATCAGGTTCTCCGATTGACGATATTGCGCGCTCTTCGGAAAATCGGGCCGGAAATTCTCGGCGATTTTCTCCATCGCCACCTTCGGCGAAGATTCGCTTCCGGCGGCTGTCGGGAGGGTCGTGAGCGCGCCGCGCGGGACCAGACAGGTGTTGAAATATGCCGTCTTTCCCGAGCTGCACGGCGCATACCAAGTCTGGGGGACAGCTGTGGCGGTTCACACCACTCGACCGTCCGGCCACTATCGCACGGCCGACAGCGGCCACGAGAGCCGCGGAATGCGCCCTCAGCCTTATCGCATTCCATTGACCGGTACCGAGAATCGAGACAAGTCAATTACCTGACGGTCCGTGACGGCTGACGTCACAACGTGACGGCTGACGTCACGCTGTCACGGGCGAGCGTCACGTTATCCCCGAGTGGGCCTGCCCGGAGGGGTGGTCTGTCGGGCGGGCGCGGTTCCTGCTAGTCATTGTAATGATGCGCAGCACGGACGGACGAAGGTGGACGCGGAATGGGCGGGGCCGAACTCACTGCGACGTTGGCCGGTAGACGGTAGAGGTGAACAGCGACAACGGTCCCGTGGGAGCGCCCGCGCCGAGGGCAGGGACGGCAGATTGGCACCGTGTTCTACGTGACAGTTATGTGCAGAGTACAGAGCTGAACAAATGGTATTTCCGTGTCAGAAGAAAATAAACAAAGGTAAACGGCAAGTAGTACCTAACTGCAGTGCTTCTATGCTCGTGGCATGCAAGGTAACACTAACAGGGCAAGAAGATAAAAATGCTTCAACTTTATATCTATTCAGCGCACATTTTAGTAGCCAAACGCTATTACCTATGATCCGTGAATAATTGTGACAGTTCAATGTAACTTAATGGCTAATAACTGTTTGTCCATGAATGGAAATCTCTTCTGACAGCGCTGGTGGTCCTATGCTCAGCGCCGCGCCGAAAACTGTTGACTAATTCCCACCGCACTGATGCATACCAATAAATTACCACCTCCGCACTGTCAATTTCATATGAGTTATGAAAATTGCCCGCTAATTTGCCGAGCGTGCACTAATAGATGCGTCATTAGTTGCCATCTAGTCTCGGCGCGAGTCAGCGCGGCCGGCGGTGCGCGGCCCCATCAGACGAGCGGCGACACCGGGCCCGGCGCCGAGATGGATCGCCACATGATTCAGAAATAAACACAGGTTTCTGACAGCACGGCGTCATTGATGATGCACGACTGCCCCTGCCGGTCGGCCGCGAAATTCTTAATTTAATGGCGATTTTATATTACGAAACAAATCCAGTGAGATATGCCAATATATCAGTAGTTGAAAATGATATATTCTGGGAACATTCCTGGTTATATAACGCCTCTAGATGGCCCTGTGTCACTGGCTGAGGATTTCTCGTATATACGGTGGCGCAGTATGCCTGTGTGCGGTTCGGCGGTCTGTGTTTCCCGGTCCCGCCTGCACGTGCACAGGGCGGGGAGGAAGGGTTGAGTTGAGCGGCGGCTCTCATGCAGAGGCACACTCGACACACACAGCCGAAGGACCATGGCAGGTGCGCCGTGCCGCCTCTGTCGTGCACCAGTCGACCCCTACCCTTTCCGTGTGTGTCTTACAGCATAGCGAACGGCGTTTCTGACTATCGAGCTTATCTGAGCAATCCTGATCGTTGCTTTGACAGTCCTGCTCTAATTGGGGCAGACAACGCTGCATGACTGTGCCAAAATGAGGTGTTTCGTGAGTTCACATTTTCAGTAACGGTTGTTGTGTTGGTGTGATTGGATAGGGGGCGTGAAGTCCCCTCTGCTTCATACGAGGCTGATTTGTCGATCGTCTACTGAACGTGCGCCGCATGATGCGGACTTTGAGACGGGGGCTCAGTGCCAGCGATTCAGAACAATGCGGCCTTGTAATACTTCGCACTCGCTGCGCACCCATACACGTTGCCATGGAACGTTAGCAAGGAGCCATTTTAGATTGTTTTCATGTTGGTTGTTAGTGTACCTAAAATGAGAAAGGCGTGGTGTAAATACAAATTATATAAGTGTTGATATTTTTCATGTAAAGCATTTAGTTAATCATTAATTAAGTACATACGAATTAGCGAGGGGAGACAACATGCTTGAAGTCTACCTTTGATGTCATTTCTATCACATTTGATCTCACGTGGGTGACTTGTTTAATATCAGCTCCGGCTTTCTCAGCTGTTATTTTATGCAAATATCATCTGAATTTTATCATGAGGCAGATTGGTGCATCGGTTGCATCAGCTGAAGGGTGCGACTTAGAGTGATGGATGAAACTGGACACCGCCTGACTTGTGTACACGATCAGGCTTCCCTGTAACACTGAGCGGGTCAGCTGGCTCTACGGCTCATGTCGCCAGCTCGGTGCCATTTTTATGTTGTCACTGAACAGACCGCTTAGCCATCTCTTTCTCCCTGATTAATTCACCAGTAATTAGCGACCAGCGGGGTCGGGTCACGGGTGGTGGCGCAGTGCATTCAGCACCCGCTGCGGCCTTCGCGAGCTGGCCTTATATGGAAGCGGAGTCTCTGGGCTGGGTGACCGGCTTACAGGGCGGCACTGATTCGGACAGCGCTGCGGGGTATTGTTGTTGACATCTACGCCGGCTTTGGGATTATTATTATCTTCAGGTAAAATATCTCATCTAATTTCCAGTTTTTTTTTGGGGTGCCAGTCATGCTATGCGTACCAAACTAGTTACAGATATTCATAACCAGCTGTGATTGTAGGTAGGTATAAGAAAAAAATGTAATTATAATCAACCCTATCTGGGTCGCAGTTCAGTTCCCACCATGCGTGCCGTGCTCACATGATTCCCAGAATCGACCTACGTGAGTTAGCTGAACGCATGTAACTCTTCCTGCCAACACAATAGCTAATGGCCTAACGTTACATGCTTTATGTTCTGCAAGGGATAATTACCGCCTGTTTGAATTGCTGCCCAAGTGGCTTAACGAATTTGTTCGTTTCCTCCGCGGCGCCCCATTTCAATGACTGATGGCAGACTGCGGGGTCATTCGCCCCGTTTTAAACTGTCTGTCCCATATGTCCCCGCGGCGGCTCTGCTGGGTGCGACAGCGGCAGCAGCGGCAGGCGAACAGCGGGTCACCGCGCCAGTCGCATTGTTCCTCTGATATACGGCCGTTTGGGGCTGCTCCACCCTCCTCTGCTGCCGCCGCCGCCGCCCTCAGCCCGCCGCCCGCCGCCGCCGCCGCCGCCGCCAGCCGTCGCATCTCCTGCCTGGGGCGCGCCGATCGCGTATCACGCCGTTCTGCGGGCGGGGGGCGCCGGTACTTCCTCCATTCCAGCTCGGCCCGGCGCCGCGGCGGCCCTGATGCATGGTGTATAATATCACAGGCCGCCGGCTAATTATGCGAATCATACTCCATAAATACTCTCCGACAGGCGGTAAAAAGCGGGCACAGGGCCGCGCCGAGGGCACGCGGCCATGTGATAAAGATGCCCTCTGCGTGCCGTCAGTGTCCTCTGCGCTGCATATGTCGCTCGGATGCACTTCTGCCGCGTCTGCGGCGAACTCGTCGATCAGTCATCTGGGTCGGGACGCCCGCCGAGCGACCGTGTTGGGTCGGCGCCCCGGCGCCCGGCGCCGTGTCGAATATTCATCGGGCGAACAGGTAAATGAGTTTACCGAGCGCGTCCGAGCGGCACTTTCTCAGGGCTGGCGCCGGCTCTCCGGTTAGAACTGTTCTCACCGAGTCGGGACGGCGCGGTGGCGGCTTCAAGCGCCCCTTCCTCCCGCTCCCCGAGCATCGGTGACCTGGCCAAAGCAAAGTGCGGAGCTGCCGTCTTTCCCTGAATCGGGCCGATTATCCGGGAGAGGCACGAGTAATGAGTGGTATAGCTGCGCAGGCGTGTAAGGTTGAAGATCCCCGTTTCATCAGAGTTTGTGTCATTCGGGACATGTGGCATTGCTCCCATTCCTTTCAACACTGTAATCTTGTCTCGAGCAGAACGTCTCTGATAGTAAATGGTGATGACTGATGAGATGTGGTCGCACAAGGATGCATGTGGCGTAAGTGAATGCTCGGTGCTTAGTTGTAGAGGTCCATACCTAACCTCATAGTCCTATTGGAATAAAAAATCAATTTGTAGCGCTCTGCATAGTCCATAGCTCAACTAGCTCAGCATAGCTACAAATGAAGGAGATAGCATAGAAAATGGGAAGACCTCCATATATTACCAGTAGACTTTAGTGGGGTGTAAATGTGCTGCATGAATAGCGAGTTCCATAAATTCAGCGGCCGTGGAAGATTGCACGTCTGTCAGGGAAAGTCCTTTGCACCCTATCGAGAAATTTTCAGACGTCATAAGTCAGCCAGAGGGCCTTGTTTAACGTCTCCGTCAATTATCTTCAGAAATAGCTCATCGTCGTCGTCGGCGAGTTTAATGCTGATGATGAAATGGCCTCCAAGAATCACCGATAAAACCATTTTTATCGGTGCGAAATTCCCCGTCGTATCTTTAGACCGGGTCCAATGCTAACTGTTCGGAGAATGGATGTGATTGCCGGCGAGCTGTGCGTTTTGCAGAGGTGTTGAAATCCTCGCAGGGCCCGAATACATCAGCCGTCAGTGGCTGTTTGGAATGAGGAGCTGTCAGCCGTCCGCTGGCTATTATCCAGCCGCTCAGGGGGCGATTTGCAGCTATCCTCGCCGCCCGCGCATCCGTGCGGGGGTGTTTTAGTAAACCGGCGAGCTCGAAATGGCCCGCGGTTGATGGCGCAGCCTTCTGGTGAATACCAGTATTGCGTTAGAACGGTGCACATCGTCAGACCTTCGCGCTGTCCGACTAGGAGCATAGTCATTTTACCGATGGCTGCATTGTGAACTTGTCGTGTTGACTTTGGGAATACATATACATTGATTGATCCGTCCTCTTGGAGGTACAAGGTCCCGCGGAAAGAGATACATCATAGCGATGTGTCGGATTTGCGGACCGAATATTTTAGGCCTGTCATGGCTTTGTCGGGAGACACATGCGAGTTAGAGTTATACAAAACTGAGCCATGTATTACTCACGGCATAAGTTGAGGCTGGTCAGAATGATTGAAAGCAGCATAAGTTCCTGGCTGTTGTGGTGTTAAACCGGTGGAATATAATGAGGGCGAATTTCCCGTTGATATCAAACATGTTATAGCGGTTGCGGTACGTGATCTACAACCGCAGCCCAGTTGTTTCACGTTAGGACATAGCGGACGTCTTCTGGATTGGACTTCTGTGACAGGAGTAGTTGGGAATGCATTTATGCTCTGCTTTTGACGCAATAGACACACTAGGTCTAGATGCACTCTTGTATGCTAGTTCAAAATTTCGACTTTAGTAGAAAGTTGTCACTTCGTCCGTCGTTCTGGTACCTGTGTAAAGTCCGTGGATTGATGACGTGAGTAAGAAAGTTCTGACTGCGTAGTACTGTCAGGATTTTGTGCATACCTCCGGGTAACATGATGAAACTCATCTGAGCTTGAACTGATGCAACGCGCCGCCCCCATTAGTTGCTCCTTGTCATCTCGCTCCTTCTGCTTACTGAATATCGAATATCGAGCTCCCGGGGCAGATGTGACACCCCTGTCAGACATATTTGGCGGCAGTATCGTGTAACCGCCGCTATCATCCCTCTTTGACGCCACTGGGCGGATGGGAGATCCGGTCCGTGCGGGCGTCGGCTACCGCGGCACGTGCGACATCATATTTTCAAGTGCTCGGACATTGTTCCACGGGTTTCACAACACCTATCGCCATGTCTTCCTCCGAGAATTGCCCGGTAGGTGAGGCAGCTCCGTGGCAACTGAGAAACCCCCGCCCTCAACCGGCACTATTCGTCGAAGGCTAAAGGCTATCGATAGCAAGTGTCGCATGCAATGTCCATGAGTTGTCGCTAACCGCAGTTACGCGGAGTTATTGGTAGAGCTGTTAACCTGAAAAGCTGTTCGCTCCTGAGATAACTGCATGACTCGGGGCTGTGATTTTTTGAGTTAGGTGAAAAGTCGGTGCTTTCTGAGAAGTCTCAACCGCCAGCAATTTGCATGTCGAGAGCAAGGACGGACGAGAAGCCCGAACGCAGGGCTCCATTTTCAGCCGTCGAAGCCAACGAGCTCGTCGCCGCCGTCAAGGCGGTCGTCGATGATATCGGAGTCCGCAGAACTGCGACAAGATCACTGCGGATCTGCAACGCCACAAGGCAGCTCTCCCGCTTAATCTGTCGGGAGCTCAAGCGGGACGCTGGTTACTACTACCGTACACCTCACCGCATCTCCATTGTCCGTCATGGATGCGTTTAGAAAGTCGAAGCAAGTCCAGCCATTTGTCTTGTTTAACGGGCTCAGGCATGGATCTGCCTGCTACGTTCATGTGCTTCTCATATGAAAGTGGTTTCGAGCGGAAGATCCACAATTTGAACGATGAATGAAGCTGCAAAGACCGAGGAGGTGGATCGAAGAAGTCCCGCCGTTCAAGACACGAAGCTTCTTGTCTGCGTCGTGGTCCTTGGGTTTATCTCCAAAGAAGGCATGCCATGTCTCCGCTTTATCGTCGAGACCCACCAAGAATTGGTGAAGGATCGGTCCTGGATGGACAGAGTAGCTGACTCACGACGGAAGTCTTAGAAGAAGATCTGCACTTTGACGCGGAACGACTTCTTTCCATTTGTTTCTCTGTCCGGACCTCATCACTACGTGCCTAGGTTGTGGTCACTCGTATCTCCTGGTTGCAAGCTCTTCTCGTATTGCTTCGTGATGGGGGATTGAGGTGTTTGATGCGAAGATCGATAAGTACGCTCAACACAGCCGAATCTCGTGGCTGCCATTGTAGAAGATTTCGTGGTCATTGACAAGGTCATGCCAAAGCCATGGGACTCACCCCGTTTAAAGCACGAGGTGGTAGTAGCGGCGGAACACCTTCAATTAAGGGTGGGGGGGGGGGCACTGCTGACTTTTGGTCCCATTATTTCCATGCAACGCCCATAGGGCTCTGGGCTAATGTTAAAATGCCAAAATCAAAGGGGGCACGGTGCCCCGGTGCCATCCCCGTTCCGCCGCCTATGCGAGGTGGTGGTCACCGCTGATGTTTCGGACGGTTACACGAAGAAATAATGAACTCTTTGACTCAAACTGCTTCAAATTTAAGACCCGGTTTTTACGAAGTTGTATACCATGATTTCCGTCTTATATTGCCTGGCTGGTTTTCGCTTGCCTCAAGTGTCGGATTTCACTGCAGGCTGTTGTGTATGTGACATGTCTATTATCTATGTTTCATTAAATATTTTGTTCGCCAAGATGCATATATTTCACCAATAAGAGACAAACACGCGGTTACTTGTCGCAGCAATGTGTCGGACCACAGCGGCCGTGGCTGTCGTCCAGGAGTGACGGCGGCCATGACACGGACCCTCCCGCTGGGCCGGACCCTGGCTGCCCTCCGCCCGGCTGCTAGTGCGCTGCACACCATGCACCGTGCACACCGTCTCCGCTCCACCCCGGCTGGCGCCACGCGCCGTGTCGGTCCGTCTGGGCGGCCAGAAACGCCCACCTGAGACGGCTGCTTCTCTCCCCTCACCCGCAGACAACGTCTCCCGCCCAGAGACAGACGTTCCAGCACGGAGACGGTATCTTTACGCCTGGAGACGTGTATTTCGTTCCCCGTCTGGAGACTACTGGTGTCTTTTCGACCAGGAGATGTCCAGAACCTCTCCCTCCCAGAGAAAATCAGCGTCTCCTTCCCGCCCCAAAAATGAGCTTGTCTTCAAGATCTGAGAGAGACAGTTCTTCCGAAAACAGTCGCTTCTTCCCTCCGCGGAGATCAATGCCTCCTCCTCCCGAAAGCTGTCGATGCCTTTTCCTGGTCCCAAATGAGCGTGCCTTCCAGTTTTCTCCATTGAAGCGTTCTGCGCTGGAGATTGGCCCTTCTTGCGGGTGAATGGTCCAAATAAGAATAAACGTTTCATGAAGATTTCGTCGCGTGCACCACGTAGGTTGAAAACAAAGTTCATGAGAGTGTACAAGTGATGGTGATTTGTCTAGTCATCTCCACGGATCCTCTTCTCTACTTAGTGTCAGTGGGACACTTTTTCTTACACGTACACTCTGCTTTTGGTCGAAGACTAACTTCAAACTTCCACAAAGTCTACACGACATCATTGGCAAAGACGGAAAATGTTATGTCGCCAAAGGCAAAACAGGTTTTCTAGGCGACATTCGAACATATCAAGGATTATTGGAAAGCTGGCATGTCCTTAGAGCCTGGCCTTTGTCTCGTTTGGCCACAGCTGCGACGGCGACTCCTCCGTCAGGCACTGGGCAGTGTCGTGTTGGGTGGCGGCACTTTCTCATGGTGAGCGGCGTCGCGAAAGTTGGCTGTCGGATGGTGAGTCGGGGTAATTGGGAATTTCAACGTCAGGTCAGTTCTTGCGAGTGCTCCAGTGCCTCTCCCCCACAGAGAATCGTGGAGTTGAAGCCAGCTCTTCTTTCACTCTGTTGGTTTCTTCACCGGTGACGCCGCATTTGCGGAATGGTGCTTTCCCTTTCTTCAGTGTCTTTTGTTGCTGCGGGTCGGTATTATAATCCCTCTGTAATTTAAATAAAACGTTAATTTCTCATCCAAATAGTTGATAAAGTAGTTCCTGAAGGCTCCAGTAATAGTGTGTACTTTTGAAGCGACAGCAGAAATTTATGATTAGTTCGAAGCAATGGCTACTCATTGAAACTGAATGTGCTATGTTTGCCATATGTACAAATGAATTGGACAAAATCCTGGTAACCTGACTATCTCACACCTCACACAAACTAGCTCATGACTGACCGCGCCATCTCGGAGACGAGCTCTCACATCGGTCGTGTTACGTCTGTGTTAGAACACGACGGCAGGCGCGCCTCTCGCTGGGTGGCGGGGCCGATGGACCGTCTGCTGCACGTCTGCATTAAGCAGCCGGGCTTGTGTCCGGGATCCGGGGCCCGTCGGCCTCTGTCGCTGGGGGCAGCCGTCGGCGCGTGTGAGCGGCGCGTCGCTGTCGCGCGTATCCAGCCGCATCGGACACGTTGCTGGCCAGACCGACACAGCGCCCCTCTCAGTCCGCGACTATCGGAATTATCTTTACGACAGTCCGTCTGCCTGGATGGACCTTATAGATGCCGTATTTGTTTTATTTAGCGGTCCCCCGGCGGGAACGTGTCCCATGAGGGTCGGCGGTACCTGTCTGAACCCGTAACTTTGGCACCGAATCACAATAAATACGAAGAAGCGCCGGCCTGTTCTGCATCTGATCTGATCACCGCCGCGCCGGGTGGGGTGCTACTGAATTTCGCATCCGCCGGTGTCCGCTGTCGACCTGAAAGCCCTCCATATAGGTGAGGGGTCCCGCTAGGGAGCGCGCCGCACCTGTCACAGAACGCTGTTCCCGTCACCGGCCGACAGCCGCTCTGAGTGTGTTTCTTTGTCGCTGATCGACCGACGAATCTCCGGAATACGACCGACTGCCCCGCGACCAGATTGTGAAATGAGATGTTCGGTCTGCCATCAGAGCACGTTATTCACGAGAAACCCAAGGGCAAGAGCAAGCGCGGGGCACTCTCTTTCGGGGCGCTCTGCATTCTGCTCGAAGACATGCTGTGCTTTACGATCATCAGCATTGAATGCACGAGTTCTAGAGGAAGGTCAAGGCGTAATTATTAGATTCTGATATTAATATGCATGTTCTGATGTGTCGAGATAATGTGATGGTCTTGGCACCGGAACAATGAAACAGATGGAAGGGCCAGTGTGCTGAGAACGTTAAGCATGAATGTCCGAACTCCGAGCCTTTCGGGTGGGGGTGAGTTTTTTGGAATGCCTGCTCGTAGCATGTTGATCCCGTGACACGATTGACGACCCGAAAGCGAAAATATGGTAAGCCAATCGCTGACAAACATCTTATAAAGAAAAACTAGCTTTAACAATTGCAGTACAGTTAATTGAGTTTAAGTAAGCATTGACAACGTTAACTTCACATACTGCTCATCGGCAGTGAATCTGCGCAGCTCCCGACATTTCCATCGACATGGCGGGTGTGGCCGATTTCCATCTGGGGAATCACCACCCTGGAACCACCAGATTACAGAGTGTTGTTGAAAAGGATCACCATCACTCCTCTTGCTGCATCTAATCACGGCCTCATCTGTCGTGCACTACAGACGGAAAAAGGACCCCCAGTAGCTGACGTTTTTAGAATCATTTCTTCCGAATTCACGCCATCTTGCGCCTCACAGCGGCGTTGAGCTCAATCTCTGTGCTCTCTGTTCGTTGCCACTCGGTGGCACGTGTCACCTGAGAGGTCCGGCAGTTGGGGGCGGTCCCGGTACCACCTCGGTGCCAGGCTCGACGTCCGCCGGCGGCGACGGAGCCCGGTTCGCTGCCCGTCACCTGCACCCCGCGACCTCGTCGGTCAGCCGGTCGGAACCGCCGCCGGCGGTCCCGGTCACCAGTGACGTCACGGAGTCAGATCGTGTCACCAGTGACGTCGTAAGGCTAGTTCGGGTCACTGGTGATGGTGACGTCACAAAGCCAGTTTTGGCCACCCAATTACCGCGTGCGATGCGCATGTCACCACTGAAGTCACAGAGCTGTTGCATCTGTCTAGCCGCTTTGGCATCTTAGCACAGATGATCGGCCTCCGATGGTAGTCATTCAACCGATTTCAGAATCATTCCAAGTGCTTTAAGTAAGAGCAGGACAGTAATTCTTACATAATTAGGCATTCGTACTCTGAAGTCTGGTGTCATTTTTCGGTATTCAGATAATCCTTAGGAATAAAAGCAAACAATGAAAATGACGACCTAATAAAATAGTGCATTTAAAGAATAGGATACCTAATTCATGTTTAACAAAGTACAGCCATATGTTTAAGACTAACGTCTCTTTAAATTGGCGCAGTCAGTTTTTATCGGCCTATGCTCCTCGTCTGCAAAGCCGGCCTAGCCCGTGTCCAGGATAGGTGGGCTATCGAGACATGTTTATCCTCGGCCATCGGCGTCATGTTTGTGGAACTGACTGAACTCTGCATTTGACATCACCGTCACAGGAAACTTGTTAGTGTCTCAGCCAGCTTCCTCCAGTTTATCTTGCCAATGAGCACCAAACACTATCTCTCAGAATCAATGAACGTATGACTGAGCATGAGAATATGAGTGCCCGGGGTGTGACGTTATATAAGATGCATGGCCTGGTTTGGTACTGTCGAAGACCTGCCACACGACTTCCTTCGAGATACTTATTTTATAATATGCCGTTGCTTATTATGTATAGTGACTACCCTCGCTACCTCGCCGACTCGAACGAGTTCGTCTTGTAAGTGCGTTACCGCCTCACTGCCTATCAGTTCACCATGTGATCAGAATGCCTACCAATACTTCAAAAAGACGTGATATCATTTTCCCTGAAACGCCGCCCTTTCTAACATCCCCTGTATTCATGTCGCCTCGGTTTATGCCAATCGCTGTGAGGATCTGCCTAAATAAACTGTTTGAACAGCTCCATTATTTAAATTCGGTGCGGTCGTGTCGCCGGCCCCGTAGGCCGTACAGACCGTTTTCCAGGGAGCGGTTTGCCGGTGATGGTCGCGGCCACGATTACAGGGTCGCTGTGACGCGGACAGTTTGTCACTGGTGCGTCACTCTGGTCGCCTGCAGCTGGCCCCTGTTCACAGTGACGGTGTCGGCAGCGGACAGCCGTGTTCTGCCCTGTCAGCCGCATCTAATAACACAGGGAGGCTGGTAGAATACAGCCAGGTGAGGCGGCAGGTTTCATCAGACTGCTTCCTGTAGTTGTCGAGGGTGTGGAAAAGATTTCAGGTATGTATTTGTGTTGAAAAGAGTTAGAAAATGACTGGGATATGTAGGTATTTAGGTAACTGTGATTGCGTGCCGATGTGCAGGTATAACTATTTATCATCAGTTATGTGCTTTAAAATAATAATAAAAACTTTATAAGACGCATGGTATTTAAGGAATGTGGGATCCCCGATCCTTCTTTGTAAAATATTCAAGATCCAAAGCCGGTGGTTTAAATAATTGACTTATAGGGAAAATGTAGGTACTAACTGGTGGGTGTGTTTCTCCGGTGCTGTTCCTAGTTGCTGCCAGGGTCTGTTCATAGGTCGAGAGCACGGTCAACACGAATATTGGCTGGTAGCTCATGGGAGCTACTATCAGTCAGTTTGTGTGTTCTGCTCGTACTAACATCAAACACGCTCTCATCTCGAGAACCCGTCAATCATAGGCTCTCGGTAGAGACAACATTGGGCCCCGAGCAGCTGCAGGACTGCTGTAGGACATTTGGTCGCCCACTAGCGCACCCGCGTTTGGTAGAAAAAGCCAGTTATGCGTCACAGGACACCAAGCGACCTCATTGGCTCTCGACACTTTCAGCGTCACTCTCATGTCAGGCTAATTATCAAAGCTAGCTAATAAACAAGCTGAGAACGACCGGTGATCGGTTTGACTACCGATTCCAGGAGGACTGGGCTACCGCTGTATGTGCACCGTGTAAGTGTGTAGGCGGTTGTGATCGGTTACATGATGATGACGTGATGTGAGACATCAGGAAGGAGGGAGCTGTCCTGTGTCACTGCGCTAACCAGTGTGTTGACAAGGATCCACGCCAGATGTCAATCAGAGTCGATATGGTGAACGCCTTTGGGCGTATACAATACATAGACTGGCGAGGGTCTGCTGCATTTGCGGGGTCAAGATCATCACTGCTGACGCATCGCCAGCCTGGCCGTAGGAGAGACAGGCGGTTCATATAAGGCCGTCAGACGCCCGCTTCACCGACATGATTCAGCACACGAAATTAATGCCTGACTCATAAGTCGATGACAGTGCTATCACCCGCGTAATTGAAAATCAAACACGAGTTTTCTGGGTTATCGTCAGTATCTGAATTGCGCGCTTCTGTGCGCCAGGGGAGTTTCCAGTTCTTGTCAGTTTTCAGGGATGCTGGTCGAGGTTCATCCGGGTTCCACCTTGAGTCGAGAATGTCCGGGTTCCACCCATCTCGGCCAGCCCGGCTCTCTGCCGTGATAAAGAAGAGAGAGAGAGAGAGGGGGAGAAAGAGAGAGAGAGAGAGAGAGAGAGAGAGAGAGAGAGAGAGAGAGAGAGAGAGAGAGAGAGAGAGAGAGAGAGAGAGAGAGAGAGAGAGAGAGAGAGAGAGAGAGAGAGAGAGAGAGAGAGAGAGAGAGAGAGAGAGAGAGAGAGAGAGAGAGAGAGAGAGAGAGAGAGAGAGAGAGAGAGAGAGAGAGAGAGAGAGAGAGAGAGAGAGAGAGAGAGAGGAGAGAGAGAGAGAGAGAGAGAGAGAGAGAGAGAGAGAGAGAGAGAGAGAGAGAGAGAGAGAGAGAGAGAGAGAGAGAGAGAGAGAGAGAGAGAGAGAGAGAGAGAGAGAGAGAGAGAGAGAGAGAGAGAGAGAGAGAGAGAGAGAGAGAGGAGAGAGAGAGAGAGAGAGAGAGAGAGAGAGAGAGAGAGAGGAGAGAGAGAGAGAGAGAGAGAGAGAGAGAGAGAGAGAGAGAGAGAGAGAGAGAGAGAGAGAGAGAGAGAGAGAGAGAGAGAGAGAGAGAGAGAGAGAGAGAGAGAGAGAGAGAGAGAGAGAGAGAGAGAGAGAGAGAGAGAGAGAGAGAGAGAGGAGAGAGAGAGAGAGAGAGAGAGAGAGAGAGAGAGGAGAGAGAGAGAGAGAGAGAGAGAGAGAGAGAGGAGAGAGAGAGAGAGAGAGAGAGAGAGAGGAGAGAGAGAGAGAGAGAGGAGAGAGAGAGAGAGAGAGAGAGAGAGAGAGAGAGAGAGAGAGAGAGAGAGAGAGGAGAGAGAGAGAGAGAGAGAGAGAGAGAGAGAGAGAGAGAGAGAGAGAGAGAGAGAGAGAGAGAGAGAGAGAGAGAGAGGAGAGAGAGAGAGAGAGAGAGGAGAGAGAGAGAGAGAGAGAGAGAGAGAGAGAGAGAGAGAGAGAGAGAGAGAGAGAGAGAGAGAGAGAGAGAGAGAGAGAGAGAGAGAGAGAGAGAGAGAGAGAGAGAGAGAGAGAGAGAGAGAGAGAAGGGAGGTGGGAAAAGTCCAGTGTCAGAGATAGCGTACCAGACCAGTGACTTTTTCTCCTGATAGTTGAGCAACGGTAAGACGTAAATTGTCCCACGGCCCGCCTCCGTCACCAATAGCTATCTCTAACTGTTATATGGCCTATCGTTCTTATTATGAGCGTCTTTCAGCGCCGGTTTTACGCCCTTATTTTGTATGAAATTAGGTCTCTAAATCATGACATCACCTGGCTCGAACCAACCGTGACGACGCCGAAGGATGTGCGTATTTTCCAGCTAGGTCATCCACGCGTCTGACATTTTAATTATGACGTTCACACCTTTAAACGTGGGCTGTTTACGTCGTTCTTCTGCCCCTATTGTTCTGGAACAAAACAGTGTCAATCGATTAGGCTGCTATATTTCCGAACAATGGGCCACTGTGTCCGACTGGGGCGGCGTCCGGTGACGGAGGCACCTCTCTCCCCCGCGGCTGCAGGCGGCGCTGAACAGGTGGTGATGGGCCGAGCAGTGATCTCATGGCTGACGTGGTCGCCTGTTGGCCGATCTGTCGACGGCTGCTCGGACCACAGTGGCCGTCTCGACCCGGGTGGGATGACACGTCTTCATTTGAGGCGGCGGAGACCCTCCGCGGCGCGCGGCGCCCGGACAGGTCAGGACATCGCGCAGCGGTGTGCCGACTGGACAGGACAGGTCACGGTCTACGTGGTCGTGCGCCAACCGGACTGGGCGGGACATCACGCAGTCACGCATCAACCGCCTTACGCACTGCCCGTGATCGACCGTAAGCCATGTGAGCGATATGCACCACTGCAGACACGATCCCGTGCGATATGAAAAGGATGTGCGCTCTGCTAACGGGCCAGGCGTCGCTGAGGCAGTGTCACGCCGTTGTTAATTGCCTTAACTGCTCAGAAGTCGTTCATATCGCTGCACGCGCGCTGTGGGGTCCCACACCTGTCACGCGACGCGGCGCGGCCGGTCGCCGGCCGGGCTGTGTCGCCTCCGATGTGGGTCGGCGGCGGCGCGTGCGGGCCGCAGGGTGACTGGCACGACCCCCCGTCGACGCCGATGACACGCCGGCCGCCTCCGGTTGACACATGGCTGGGAAGTTCCGCGGCTGGGCGGCGGTATTCCCGAGCCGGAGGCGGGTCCTGACCCGGCGCCCCGGCCCCCGGAGAGGTGCGAGAGAGCTCCAGGGGCGGGCCGACCGGGCGACCCAGGACGTGGGCCGCCGCGTGGGACCAGAGACAGTCGGCCGGGTTAGTCAGAGGACTCTGAGTCAGGCCGCCGGGCGGAGCTCCTCCGACAGATCTGAGTCACCTACTCACCAATACACCAAATTAGTGTGCATCAAACTCTCCACGCTGACTCACTTTAGCGGTCCTTTGATGATGACCTATCACATTGTGTTAAGTTCTTAATGCATGATAATTACGAGTGTAGTCATCACTCATTAATTACTTCTACTCAGAACCCAAATGCAAGCAGTGTGTCATGGATGCAGGATCTTTTTTGTGACGCCATTTCTGTGCAAGCGGGACTCGGACTGTCGAAGGACTAAGCCCAACGGCAAGAGATACCTACCCGTTTATTATGATGGATCCATTGGTATTTCACCTATTATTATATTTTTGTTATTTACTGCTTTGTGTAATAAGAAGTTATTCTCCACAAGCGCGCGTCCTGTCAGCATACCTTTGCCACAAAACTTTAAAATCTACGATAGTCTTGGTATGGTTCCACTCTACTCTTCCACTCCGCCTACCATATCCTACCGTAGTGTCGCCTACATGGGCCACCACATAAAAACGGTCGCGCGTGCACGGGGCACGTGCGTGTTTTCCGCAGTTTTACGGTCCCTGGACCATCACCTGGTGTCAACGCCTGCCGAAGGTTATACACTAACGCCTCCGGGTCCCGATATGGCTCCCGGAGCTGCCTCGGCGAATAATCGACCCAGGAAACTAAATACATGGC
Organism: Amphibalanus amphitrite; assembly: GCF_019059575.1. Lineage (NCBI taxonomy): Eukaryota > Metazoa > Arthropoda > Thecostraca > Balanomorpha > Balanidae > Amphibalanus > Amphibalanus amphitrite. The sequence goes on from NW_024882056.1 coordinate 160,002, forward strand.
TTCTTTTCTGCAAATATTTCCCATTGTGCATAGTGATAACGCTACCGCCGGTAGCGAGAGCGGTCACTTGTCGGCAGGCACTGTTTTACTCGGTTACCAACTGCCAGCGTTTCACGCTCGGGGTAACGGGTTGCGTGCCAGCGGTAATTAATCTTCAGCTATATGATGCCCACAGAGCGGAATGAAAAGTGTTGGGAGTGGGAGGCGTTTCGCAGGAATGCACGGTAGACTTTTGTCTGCTATTCTGTCACTCTAAGTAGCTTACCGGTTTACTTAGACATTTCAGTAAAGGCGGCTGAAATGTCAAATTGACAAAGAACATAATCATAACAGCAGAAGCAGCTTCAATTAGTCGTCACCGAGGCTGCTTAGGATTGCAGTAATCGTTTAACCATTTGTCCTACAGCGTCCAACAATCTGTGTAACATACTCCACCTCTGGATATCTGCATGTGTTGACATATAGCCTGCTGGGCTGCTCCACTGCCTGATGCGACCTGTCTGACCGCTCTTCTACGGCCCACGCTTGGCTGGCCAATGGCCATTTCATGTTCAGTGCCAAGCTGCCTTACCGACCAAAGTCGTTATTATGCTTATTGTGGTCTATTTTAGCCAGAGAGTGGTCCTTATCTTTAATTCGGTTTCTTTTGGCATATTACGGCCCATCACACTAAATTTGATTAGTTTATTAACTTCGGCTACACTTTGTAAGTATTCCGCCCTTGTTTTATGACTGCTTTTCACCGGTCGGGCATGTAATATTCAGCACCGAGCTCATACCTCGGTGCGGATCGGGTCCCGAGGCGCCGTGCAACCAGCTTGTGCCTGGGCGCGGCGCCGGCGGGCGCGGAGGCAGCGCCGGCGCCGCGCTGCCGTCTCCAGTGTCGGCCCGGGGTCGGAGGTGCCGCCGGAGGCGACGACCGCCCGCCCGCGACGACCATCGGCGCCGACACGGCCCCGCGGCACGCCACCGGGCCATGGTAATGCCTACCTGCTTCAGCGCCCCACACACCGATGCCGACGCGTTACGAGGCGTATAATTTCAAATGGTATTGGCCGCCGACATGCAAAAGCATCTGCACATCCATGCCGTTGAGAGGTGAAACCTGATGAAGATTAAGACATCGCCCGCCCGCGCCACCGCCCTGCGCCTGTCTGTCTGCCTCTTTGTTTGTTTGTATGTTTTATATATATTCATATGCAGTTATGCATGGATATCTGTACTGTGTATGCAAATTGCATATATGCATGCACAGTTATTTTTCGCTCTCCACTCTTTCAGCGCTCATCAGACGATGTAGGTAGGCATTTGCAGCATTCTCTCGTGCTGTTTGTCTTTATCGATAAATTTTACGTTTCCAGGCAACTCAAATCGTTTACTAAACATTATTTTTTAAAGCGAATTATTCACCATACATTTCTCCCACAGGAAGAAAGCGGCTTTGTGTCCAGTTAGTTCCGGCCTCCGCGGTGACTTTCTTTTGGCGCCGCCCCATATCGTTGCGTCAACTGTAAACCAACTGTCAACATCGTGCACGTTCTGTTGCGCAACTCTGGGGCTGTCTTCATCCTCGATACAGCGCGTTTGAGGGCGGCGCGGCCTGTCGGGGGCTGAGATGTCGGCTCACCAGCCTCAGGTGTTGTTCGTTCTCAGGAGAGGGCACGCGAAGGACTGTCTGCAGGCGAGGGTCCAGCGGAGCTCCCCTGCGCGTGCCGACCGGCCCGTCCAGCCTCATTACCTTGGGGCCTGTCATGTTTTGACGGCCACCAGACACTGTTGACGCGCAGGCCATTAGATGATAAAACGCCGGTTGCCCAATCGGTGTGCCATCGCTGATAGCGGCACGTGCGGTAATGAGCCGGTCGGACGGAGGGGTAAGTGGTGCCCGCGCCTGGGCAGATGTGCCTGCTGTCTCTGGAGGGTCTGCTGGAGAAGGGGAGAGGGCAGCTGCGACGGCCTCCGCCGGCACCTGGACAGGGCTCGGCGATACCGGCAATCCGTCAGGGAAGGGTGCACACGCGCCTCAGAGGGGACCGCGACACGCGAGCGGTTCAAGAATGAAAACACGGGCGGGTGTGATCAACTGTCGGTGTAGGACAGGCCAGCGCGCCGGCAGGTGGTCACAAAACGAGCACGCGACAAGGCGCGCGTGACACAACACACCACCGCAAGTGTGATTTGAACTGGTGTCGGTGGTGTCCGCCGGACAGGAGGCGCGCGGCTCGAACAGCCCGCTGCAGAGGGGCGTGAGACGCCGGGCGGCCGCCGTGCCGACCGCCCGCCGCGCCGGCGTCCCATGAAGCACAGAGCTGCGGCCGGGCGGCGGGTGGACGGGCCGCTCACAGCAGGCAGCGAGCCGGGCTGTGTTGACCGGCGCGCCGCGGTCACTAACGGATGGATCGTACCGTGTCACCTATATCACGGCGGCCAATTGTACGGCACTCCACTGCCGGCCGGAGGAATTCTAATCGATAATAGGAATCGTCATTGCAAGACGACGAGACGTTATTGCACGATTCGAGGCGGTAATCTATGCTGATGCCAATTGGAGATGTCTAATGCGGACGCCGTTGGGCGATTCAGTTATGTTATTGTGATTTATAAAATCGTCTTAGCTCCTCGACTTCTGCCGCAGCTCATTGCCTGGGTTCACGACTTCTGTAGTTGATGTCATAGGTAACAGAGTATCATACAACATTTATGTCATGGATGATAGGTACGGTATGCATGGATGATACGGTTTGTGTTTACTACTTCAGGCGAATGGCTATAAAGTTTTACGTCAATTCATGTTCCTTTCTTTTATAGCATTATTTAATTCGTTGAATGCGGACACACGTGTCCACAAACTACGCTGTTACGTAACCCAGTAACCGTCTCCTCCGACTATGTGCTTTATCGGGCAGTCGAGACGGAAGGTACGTCGCTACTAGCCGGTGGTCCGTCGGCGGTCACGTCCGTACCGCTGTCAGTTCAATGTCCCTCATATCAATATCGACCTCTTCCATGCGGACCTCTGGTACACGCTGCTGCCCGGTTCAACTGTGGATGGGCGCAACCGAGAGATAGACGGTCTCGTGCAGATGAAATCTAACCATGCTACAAAGAAGCTGGATTTTATTAGCTTTAATATTTGACCATATCCTCCCTTACTTCGGAGTGAGGAGGCGCTGCATTGCTAACGTGCGATTCCCGGTAGCCAGTGTGCTAAACGACCACAAATGCGGCTGAACGTTAAGCTCGCGGCTAAATAAAGCGAGAGTCTGACTAATTTGTAAGTGCGTCACAGCCATGTCTCGCGTTCTACGTCAGTAGGCCCACAGTTGCGCAGTGGAGCCGGCCATTTGCATCGTCTTGGTGTCGGCTGGTGCGCCTAACGGCAGCAGCTAATGCTTAAGCTTGATGCAAAGTGGCAAGAAAGCCTCGTATCAGGATTATACATGCATGTTCCGACAACCGGCTGGTGCATCTGGTCTCGGGACTAATTATTCTGGGCCGTAAAGCGCCGTTTAATTTGTCTGCCTGCCGAAGTTGACGCCCGCCTCGTTGGACGGGGGCCGGATCGTATCTGGCACGACCGGGTGGTCCCGGAATTCATGGCCTGGAACCGCCGACATGGTGCGCCGATGCCGCTGGGATGCTTCACTGACCTGGTTGGTCAGTGTTCAGGTCAGGCGCTGACCTCGCATATTTGTAGAGAAGCAGATCAGTGTGTTGAATTGACTTGGGCCACACTTCACAGTTCGTACTGCTGAGTGTGGTAAATGATATCGCGCCCATACCGCGACAGAAGAGTTATTATATCATCCCTTCCTGGCGTGTGCTTATTTCTGAACTCCTTACCTTCCCTACGCTCCTCATTCAACAGACTGTCTGTAGCAGCCAAGACTGGCGAACTCGAGGTAGACGGTGGCGGGGTGAGCGATGCACTGTCGGACGACTTTCACCACAGTTCACGAGCGCCGCCCGACGAGAAGGTGCGGTGAACAGCCCAAAGACAGTCGGTGAGCTGACCATATGCGACCTGCGCGGCCTCGCCGCAGGCAGTGTGAGACGCCCAGCCTCGATCGGCCTGTGTAAGTCGGCGATCGACTCTGCAGGCATCGCTGGTCAGTCAGTGCGTCCAGACTTCAGATCAGACCCAGCGATGGGGATCAGCACGGCAGAGTCGGGATCCTTACAGATCGGGACGTGAGACACATTTTTCAGAATGTTTTATTTAGCTATTTAGCTATTTTGTTTTATTTAGCTATTTTATTTACTTTAAACACTTGCTGACTGCGAGAGTAATTCGCTCAAAGAAAACAGGCGTAAACGTTGAAAACTATATTCAGTGTGCCTATACGAGCATGAAGGTAAAGAAGTCACCAGACGCTCTGAATAAATAAAATACCAAACACGTTGCATTTTTTTCTCAGCAAAACAATGAGGTGTTGTCAGTAGTTGCTGATCGATGATATTCGATGTCACTGAATGCTGAACTGTCATGGAGAATATGATCAAATGAAATAGAAACAAAGCGTGCACGAAAGTCGTATTGCATTCTATCATAATTTGACTCAAGTCATCCAAATGCTTTTACCGAGCGCAATTTTTAAAAGCCGCGCCTTTCCAGCTCGGTCGCTGACCGCGCTGGGTGGGGCGCAGCCCAAACATCTGTGTGATGACGAGGACCGGTATTTTTACGCCGTATTCCAGTCATCAGTCGGCATCTCTCCTGTCAATGGTGTCCCCTGTATCGGCGGAAAATACCGTCCCACAGGAGCGGCCGCGCTGACACACCGAAATTCCCCGAAAACCGTGCCATTGACGCTGTGTTGTTGCATAACTCGAGTGACGCGGGTGGGACGAGACCGATTGTTCCGCTCCGTCGCCGTTTGCGTCGATGACGGTCAGATCTGGGGAGTGGCGTGGGACAATGCGCCGCCGCTGCCGACATAGCTGGGCTCATCGGCGTGCTGTCATCGGCTGTCTCTCGCCTTCATTCCCTTAACGATGCTAATTCGTCGATGAAAACGGCTTAATCTTTGAAATAGAGTCATTCCGGTATGGTAAGAATGTTTTACCCGTCTGTAAGCCTCGCTGAAAGTGAGCAGATAATGGGTTCTGTTGACTGTTCCTGAATGTTTTTCTGAAGTGAAAACCGCAGATTATTACATGACCGATTCCAAGAACATCGGTGCCTCAAAAATGTTTCTATAGAGCTCCTTCTTAACTATGCTGATTAGGCTCATTCATTTGTATTATTAATTCATATTTTCCGAGTTATGTCAGCACACATTATCTAAACGAACGTCCGTTGCCGATAACAATTGATAACCATCTGTCCAGTGCGTCTAGGTGCCCAGACATACAGTCAAGGCCGTGTCATACAGCAGCAGCCAGCTCTGATGGTGCTTTCAGTCCTGGCCAGACTGACTCACACGCACAGGCTCGTACGCAGATCTGTCAGCTGCGTACCAAGACCCGTCCCCCCGGGACGTGCGTCGTCGTCACCCGTCACTGCTGGCGTCGCGCTGGCGGCAGCCTTGACGCGTTCTCGGCGCGGGGGCGGCGCGTGGCGCACTCTGTGACGTCGCGCACAGCTCCGTGACGAGCCTGGCGCCTCTGCGGCGAGCTGCGGGATGCTGCGCCGCCGGGGCGCCTCTGCCAGCACCTCTGCCCGGGCCAATTACACGATAGCGCGTTGTGCAGCGGCGGCCAGGCGTGCCGACGTGGGCCGCCGCTCACTTCATTACCATTAGTTGCATTATAATAACAAATAGCGGCCGTAAATTCGGGCCGATGGGCTCGGCGTGTGGCCGGCCGTCACGGCGCCGGCCGCCCCTGGCGTTACCGCACACGGCTGGGAACGATACTCGACCCGGCCGCCCCCGCCCCCGCCCCCGCCACTGCCGCCGCCGCCCGCGCCGGCCGCCAACCTCTGTCTAGACTGATAATATGCACACTGTAATATTATGCATTCCTCTCGAGTCTGTCGGTACGGCGGCGGCGGCTAACGCGGCTCAGATCGGGGTGGGCCCGGTGGCCACCGGCCGCCTCCCGGAGGCGCGCGGCCGCGTCCTTCGCTGGAATCCGTCCTCCGCGCCGCACCCCGAGCTGCAGATTAGGCTCGGCTGGGCTGACGTCGCCGACCGCGTCACCAGCGACGCTGGGTCACCGTCGGCGCCTGCCGGGGCGTCGGCGTCGGCGGGGGCGGCGGTCCGACAGCTGACGGGTTTATCATCCCGGATACCGACCAGAGATGCTGCCGGATCCGGCCGGACCATCGATAAAATCAGTCACACCGAACTGCCATAATGGCGCCGCATGAGTTACGCCCGCAGACGGGTGGGGACAGATTAGTGGCCGGGTCACGGCGCGACCGACGCCGGATTGTCGGCCCGCTCCGCCCTGTGCACGGCGCCGGCCCGACGGACGGCCGCGCGCCGCCGCTCCTAATGATAGGGCCGGCCGCAATGGACGGCAGTGGTCTCTGACATCTCAGCCCGTTTTGGATGTGGGTGCACCGTATATAGGTATAAAAAGCATGTCCATCCCCATATTTAATGTTATGAAACGTACCGTATCTTTTGCTGCAACAGAGGGCTTTAGTTAGATTTGTGCATTTGCTATCAATTTAACAGCAAGTTTGTTTTGGGCCTTGTGAATAGATAGGGTTATTTGTTGTTCGTATCTACGTGGGTGCAAGGAGCTGTAGGACACTGTGACAGTAAAATACTTGGCCGTGTTTACGGAACGCCGTCCCCTTGTCAGGACAGCTGGTTAAATGACAAGATAATACCGGCTTCGTGCCCGTCGAGGAGGGCTTGGTGCATGTAAACACTAATTGCACCGTTGTCTTGCAAAGGCAGAAAATGCTGTCATTGTTGCTATCGGGGGAAATGGAACAACCGAAACGTTACACGTACTTTTTCAAATAGCATTCCATGAGACTACAGCTGTACCTAAATATTTTTAAGACAGTGTTGATTGTGATATCATTCGGGCAAAAACATTCATTGAACCTTGTTCAAATTAGTTAATCGCTATCGATCTTACAGTTGATAAGAAACCCAATATTCAAGCCACTTTCTTAATCTCTGAAATCGCTCCTCTGACTTGGACAAGTGTTCGATCCTTGCCAGGTCATTGGTCATTACTTAGTTCGGTGTTCGTATCAGTCAGGCCAGGCGCGCAATGGACACTGGACAGTGTGGTGCAATGGACGGGCGCAGTGTGCGGCCACCAGACCTGACTGGGTGGCAGGGTCTGTGGGGCCCGGCGGCCTAAAATTGAGATATTTGTGACACGAACGGGGCGGCACGGCTGTCACTGGCAGCATGTGACGGGTTCGATGCGATCATGTCGGCTGCCGAGTCAGCTCACGACTGAGCGCGATACTATTTCTGTTATTGGTGGCTGGTCAGAACAGAGTGGATCAGGGTTTTAATACAACTGGAAAGCCTGTATTGATGCGCTCTTGCAGTTTCCATCTGCTTGCAGAAACAATCAAACAATCGATTCTTGAATTTGGTCGCTGTGCTGTCTACCAGATAGACACGAATGGAATGTGATGTGATGTTGCTAGTCATTCGTTTTCCAGCAGACTACCGAATGTCAACGCTTGCAAAATGCATCATTGCATTCTCATTGCTCATAGTTTGTCAGCACCTCACCAGTGATCACAACAATTTAGAAATGCCTAAAAAAGAAGATCTCTCTGAAAGGCAAACAGAACGTTTAAAGTTATGATTAGTTTAATAGTATGTGATACAGCAGCTAATTGTTATGCAAGTTTTCATCGATCAAGAGCAGTAATCTCTGCCAGACGAAGGAATTGAAAAAGAAACATGTTCAACATCAGCGAGCGCTGAGCTTTGAGTGGGTACCTACACCACGGCATGGTCTCCGTCTGATTCGATTACATCTGATTGTGATGCTAATGTCGGCTGCATTACCTACCGCTGAATGTCAAGGTCTTACGGGTTCAGTCTGTCATGATTAATGGGCCACTGGTAGCGAGGGATCGTAAAGTCTGGGCGTATTAACATGGGAGAGTGCTCTCCGCACAGAACTGCATGGGGACGGTGAGGCGGTACGGTCTCTTTTGCCAATCTCCCGCCGTGCTTTTTACCTGGGTGCACTCAGAAAACACTTTGAGAACATTTTTGAATAAGGGCTCATATGAGTGCCAAAACAGGGCTCAAATCTGTATGATTTTAAAATCGGGATCAGTTAGGCGCCCTTTTCGGGCTCAAAGTACATTAGCCCCGAAAGCGGCATCAGTTCGTCTTCCTTTTCGGGCTCAATTCGAGCTGCGTTTTAGGGCTCCATACGACATTCCGCCATTCCGTCTTTTGCTGTTTTCAGTGCCATGTGTTGGTGTACCTACCGCCGTGATTTCAAAATGAATGGTAAGTTATTAGTTATCAGTTATCGCTATCTTTTAGAAAAAATCAAGATGTTGATGCTCATGCCATTTTAATCCCTTATCAATTAAAATTGTGGTGGCATTTGTTCAGAAAAGGTCTGATCTACAATTGTGGCGCCGTTGATACGAATACGCACGGGTTTGATTATTCGTTTTTCTTGTATTTGCGCCACATGAAAGCATCATATCTGGATTCAGGATGTCAAATAGTGTAAGAATGTGCAAAAATTTTGTCTGGTTCTTCGTTATGATGTGATTGAAGCAATGCTTTCAAGGGTAGGTAAGGATTTTGTTACTTGTTCGTAATTGTTATCTTGATGCTCAACTAAAATTAATCCTAACCTTGCCTACTAACCTATTAAGTTAAACTTAGTACCAATACCTACCAACCTACAACCTATTTGGATCTTTCATATACTTATAACATGCTGCTGCTTCTGCTAACATGCTACGGAATGCTGGTTGACATGATGGAATGCTGGTATGACAGTGTTCCATGTTTCAGAATTTTAGGTGAATAACCACACATGATGGGGAAAATGTTTTCATCCTAAAAATATGACAAGTGGCTTTATTTCATCTTTGCTAAAAAAATATGTCAAAAGTTTGATTCAACAGCCAGCTGCCAGGTTACGCATGACTTGACAGTTGATGCATCTACTCTACATCATTTCATTTCAGATCCTGTGAAGGTTCTGACAAAATCTGAGGTAAAAATGGCATTATGCAGTTTTGCGGAAAGACTAAATCTATCTCATTTTGTCTTCAGATTTTTTTATTGGGACACCCAATTGAAATCCAATTTTAGAACACTGTGACACCATGCCTGTGTGCCAAGTAAGAGGAAGGGTCTACAAGTATACATCAAGATAACCAATTATGGACAAGTTGAGACTTGAGTCATGAGCTCTTATTTGTGGTTACAATACCTTCATCTGCATGATTTTGCACAACTTCCATACAGGCATCCAGACTGGAAAAGGTTCAAGTCCATACTTATTCTGGTGCTTGAATATGGCAGTTCAAAGATGGAAGGCATATGATGCTACAAAATGAAAAAAATAATTCAACTTACAAAAAATAGGTATTCATATCTATCCTAAACTAAACTAACCTAAACTTACCTAACCTAATCCAACCCAACCCAACCACCCCAACCAGCCCAGCCCAGCCCAACCCAGCCCAGCCCAGCCCAGCCCAGCCCAGCCCAGCCCAGCCCAGCCCAACCCAACCCAAAACCTACAGTCTAAAACCTAGAGCTAAAACCTGCAGCCCAAACTGGAAAACATCCATATGGTACGCCGGACGCCCGTGAAGCCGTCATGCGCCGAAGTTCGGCGCAAGCTATTTTGCAATTTGCGCTGAAATTTCTGCATTATTTGCGCCGAAGGTTAGTGCCCTTTTGCGTCAAAATTAAGCCACTTATACAAAAAGCACGTTTACATCTGCTGGCCAAGGTTTTATAAACCAGACAGAACGCTCTGGGCCTTAAAGGGACCCTCCCACCTTAACATTAGATTTGAGTTGAGATAGCCAAAATGGGGTCCCTGGCTCACAATTACCGGTTTCGGCAGTTACAACATTGAGAAATGCCTTAAATCGGAAATATTGAATTTCAAAATTGCAGCATTTTGATTCAGAGGGGCTAATGCTTAGGAATACCCCTCTGAATGTGTGACGTCATCGCAGATATCTAACGATTTTTAAATGTTTGACTAAAACGTTTTGTAGCACGCGGTGGTATATGCTGCTTTGCGCGCAACAAATGCCGCACTTTCAAATAAAGTCGCTAGGAACAGCGGAGATCCCAAAAAGTAAACAAAAGTAAAAGTCTAATATCTTGAAAACCGGTGAATATTTTTCGATGAAATTTGGTAAATATTCGTTTTTGCTCTTTCTGAACTGAGCGACATCACTTTCATGCCAATTCATTAACTTTTTTGAAGGTGGGAGGGTCCCTTTAACCACTCCTGACTCCCATGTTTGAGCGTCCAAATTAGTTGATGTTTCCATGGAAGCTGAATACCACAATACGTGTAGCGCACTGTAGCATCGTGCCGTGAAATAAGGCTCGGCCGACGGAAGTTCCGGGGTCACAAAAATTGGTGTGGCGGTGTTGTCGCGGCTGGCGGGCTCCAGCAAGGGGTTTAAGTTTACGACACCACTCTTGTTTCAGGAGAGGTGTCAGCGATTCGAGACTACTTGGGCATGCGGGCAGCGGGGTCGGCGTGGCTGCCTGCGGCTGCGGCCACACATCTTGGCGTCCTGGAGGCGGAGATGCTGATGGTGGCATGAGTCATCACTGGCTGCCCGATTTCCATGCTCCAAGACTCGCCGTGAGGGCCGAGGCGGGCGTCGTGCCGATGGAGAGATGAGGAGGGATGCGCTGGCATCGCGCCTACTGGCGAAGGCGCTCTCCCTCCCGTCGGAGGACCCGCCGCGTCGTGGCGGAAGCCCCCCCCCCCCAACCGTGACTGAAGTCAGTGACCGGCTGGAGAGAGCGCGGGGGAGCGGTGTGGGACCACTGGAGTGGCGCTGCCCGCCGAGGCGCGCTTATCCACGAGACTGCCCCCGTAGACGCCAACAGACGGCGTCACGGTCCACCTGGACCTGCTGCCGATCGGGGCGTCCGCGACAGCGAGGAGGAGTGCTGCGGAGGCGTGACTGGGAGCGCTCCCCCAGCGGGCGACGTGGGCCTGGGTCGACGGGTCTGCGACCGGGGGAGTAATAGGAAGGCGGCGCTGGGGTCCTCACCGAGCACCCAGACAGTACAACATTGGTACTGCGGGAGGCGGCGGGGAGGATTTGCTCCATTTACCGATCTGAGATGGTGGCGCCCAAAACGGCAAAGCAACATCTCCTGAAGCACCCGTCCTTCGAGGAAGACCCCATAATCATTTGCTCCGACTCGCAGGCGTCGCTGGCGACGCCACGAGGTGGACAAGTGGCCCAGACACCCCCCCCCCCCATCATCCCCTAGGTGCCGCCATCTGGGAGTATATGATGGCCCTAGTGGCTGTAGGGGGCCGAAGAATCCACCATAGAAGGAGGGCGGCGATAGCCCGATTAAGCTGGGCGTCCAGTGGAGCCTCGGCTCTATCATGGGCATTGGGCAAGGACTCTGCGAGCACCCCCGTCTCCTCCATCTTCGACGGCACTCCAGTCAGAAAGCTGTCCCCAACCGAGTTTCCCAGCAGCATGGGCCACATGAAACCGAACAGCGCCGAGCCGCTCGACGCTGAGGACCAGGCGAGAGTAACAGTGAAAAGGTGAAACGCTCGAAACGGCGCGCGCCGCCGGCCGAGGGCGCCGAGCCGGCCCAGGCCGGCTGCGGGTCAAACAGAAGCCGTCTCCGCGGCGGCCGCCCAGTGACAGCGACTCGGACTGACGTCGAGGCACCGCTGCCGCCTCCGCCGACCAACCCGCCGCCCAGCAAGGGCAGTTTGAAGGCGGCTGCGCCGGTGAAGGTGGCGCGGCCTGGCAGGGGCCGCGGCCGGCCCACTCCCAGCTACCCGTCCCGCGAGGTGCTCAGTACCACCGACTCGTCCGATTCTGAGGCAGCGCCGTCGGCGGGCCGCCGCCAGCAGTGACGACGACCGGCTGGCGGCGTTCGCGCGGGACTTGTCCGACTCCTGGTACTCGGACTTGCCGCCCAAACTGGACGCCGGCGGCGTGAGCACCAGCAACGCCAATAAAAAGTCCACCTTCATCCGGCTCTTCTCGCACCGTGTCAAAAGGACTACGCCGCGCGGCCGGCCGGCCAACTCGAATGAGCGCAGCGAAGGGCACACGTCCCCGACGGCGGCACTGGCGCCTCCCGCCGCGCCGCTGCCGGCGTTGCTGGCAACGCCGATCCAGGCCCATCGATTTCTACTGTTTTGTTGCCTACGTGCCGCTGCCGCCGCTCAGCCAGCACAATGGCGTGCCGGTGTTGCGCTGTCGGATCGAAAAGCGGCTCGTGCAGCGGACGGACGGGTGCGGCCCGCGCGATGAGCCGCCGCCGCACACCGAGCTGCGCCGCGCGGACGTGAAGGTGGAGCTGGCAGCGGCCTGCTCAGTCCCCTCAACGGCGTCGACCGGCTCTCCGGCGATTTGCGGTCAGAAACGCCGCCGCTTCTGGGACCAAGGTGTCAGAGCGCGGCGCTGCCCGTGAGACGTTAAGTTAGCACAGGCAATGTCGTCTGCACTCCTTGCAGTTCATGTTGAATACACAACCATGTTGCGAAGTAATAGGCGCCGGGTTTTTCAGTTCATAGAACTTTTTCCCTGGCTATTACACCCCACAACCGAACACAGACACCTTGCACAAGTATGACTGTGTGTATGAATGTTAATAAATACATGAACCAATGTTGTGTTTTCGGTTCCAGTACCTTCTTTGGGCACCTCGGCAACAAGTAAGTAATCCGTTAGCTTTGCCACACCTAAGATAGGCTCCCACGTTGTTATTTGCTCCCGGGTTAACATAAACCGGTTTAACGTAACTTTTGCATCCCGGCCAAAATTGCCGGTTAACTGTCCCACCGCTCGAGACTGGCGCTAGGCTGGCCGAGCAAAAAAAAAGTTTGTCCGCGGCTTCGTCTTATTCGCAGCTGCTGGACACGGGGGAGGGGGGGGGAGGAGGGGCTGCATCGGACGAAAAGCGGGCTCTGGTATTAACTGGATTTTTTTTGCCAGCTGGCGCCGTATGGTGGCGCTAGCAGAGCTTCTTACATATCAATGCTAGATATAAAAGAATGAATATTTACCAATCAATTTTTCATTTAAAGCAATTTGAAATATTTATGTCCATCCTACTACCGCGCTTAGGTATATCTAAAATTAAATACCTTTCGTGCGTCGCCAGCTGGCCAGCCAGCTGACGCAATCCAGCTTTTACCAAAGCCCCGAAAAGCGATGACGTGAGCCCTAATATTGGCTTCACCACACAATTTGAGCCCTCAAACTGGAATCAGGTGAGCTCGAAAATGGGGATCAGGCTGAAAACTGGTATCATAGTGAGACTAGTTTTAGAGCTTGACACCGATAATGGGTACTGACTGAGCTCTGTTTCTGCGATCAATGATACCGATTTAAGGGATCGTATGAGCCCATGTGGCGCTAGCTCAGAAAGTATTCTCGAAATGTGCTGTCTGTTTTGAATATGGTACATTAGCCCGAAAACTGGTCTCTGAGCCCGAAAATCGGGACACTGTTTTCTCAGTGTGGTGTGCGCAGTGTGTGCGCAATTCAACGAAACTGACAGCGTCATGGGACCTCAGCTAATGGTGATGTATATTTTTTTTATGTAACTCCATTTCTCCTTATGCATTTTGTGGGTTTGCGTGTGCTATTTGACATTGTTAAATAGCATGTCATTTATTATTTCGACGCGAAGCGAGCCAAGATACGAGTATCTTGTTACGCATTATTTTACCTCTGATCTTTAGTTATTTTGTGCTATACCACTATCACCATGCCTTGGAATGCTAATTTGTATGATGAGGGTAAATGTTCAATCCTGTTATGTTCTGCATTCCTCAGCGGACAGTTTGTCTCTCATTTCGGTCTCAGGGACCTGCAGTTGGTCGTGTGGCATTGCCGACTGTCTTGCTGGCGTGTCTCGGACCAATGACTGGCGTATCCCGGACCAGTAAGACCGACCACACACGTCCAGCCACCCTCCGACGCCCGTGACCGCCGCCTCCGAGTGTAACCTGCGAGCACAGGTCGGCCGTCTCAGACCGCGGCACCACTGCGCGGCCAAATTCCGCGCTTTTGATGGCCACTCTGATTGCCAGGCACGTCTGCAGTTGCATGCAACGTCTGTGCCGTCGTCAATGACAATATGTCACGAGACGTCAAAGAGGCCTGACGTCACTCCGTGTTTGGGAAACGGCACTAAAATGACGAGAATTCGGAGTGGACGTGCGACGCAGGCGAGCCGGTGGCTATGTATGTAGTAAGCAATATATGTACGTGCTTGCGTGTGCTATTTTTAACATCTGGCTGTCACACAGTTACTTTGTCACACAGTTTATTTTGTCTTTGGTAAAATGCATCGACGATACCGTCCATCAATCACTACATCTATCACCTTTGCATTAGTTTACAGCCATTGCAAACGTTATGAATATCGAACAATGGTCAGTGGCTCGTCTTCTTGTAAAGCTGCGCATCTGTTATCTGCCCAGCTATGCAATGACAGCAATCGGCACAGCTGCCGGTGCTCGCACAGGCGAAACAGCTTCCGTTGTCAGATAGGTGCACTGTCAGCAAGTGGGTTACCGACTGAAGAGCTTTGGTGGCCGATCGGTGCACCATAACGCCGTGATGGAAAAATCCTCCCCGAGGCGGCGGCTTCATTCAGGCTCTCAGCGCCACTTAGCAACAGCGTCGGCTGGTGAGCTCTGTTTTGATAGTGTTTATAATACACCCACAATAGCTTCGTGGCACGCTGCACTGGTCCCGAGTATCGGAGTTTATGACAGTGTCACACCTCCCCTGCAGAGAGAAATCTTGAAATGCCTTGTCACTTTCGTGAAGGTCAGTTTCATTGAAGTTCACAGGTTGTTCGTCCTAGGTAGGTACTGATATCAGTTCCTCCGGATTTCGGATGCAACGATCAGAATTCCGCTGCCAGATATCAGCGATTCAAATATGTAATAAAATTCACGCAATATGTCTAAATAATCGGTAAATCAGCTCACCTGCTGCACAGCAGTAAAACGTAGGCACCTGTTTTGATCCATAAGTATGTATGAAACCTGGAGCCTTATTTGGTCTAATGTGGTAAATGAGCGATTGAGAATACTCAACGCTGCCATCACAGGTAGGAATTTCGAGAGCCCTGTCGTGCAATGCATTAGGTAGTTTGTACCTTTTGACCCATATGTAGGTACCGCCGCTGTTTCTCAGTGAGCTCCGTCCCGACCTGCGGAACATATTGCATGAACGTGTTGTGAGCAAGGCCGTGTCTGGCACCCAGCTACACAAAAAACACTTATTGACTCAAGGAATGCAAGCGGAAGTCTCGTGCCCCAGTACCGGAGAGTTGAGCCGTTTCAAAGGTTCGGTATGCTTGCAATGCAACTGAGCATTAAACCTGCATTTTCTTGGGGCATTCAATGTTGTATTTTTGAGATACTATGTAGTGCTTTAAAAACAATGTTGTTGGTTGATATGCCGTCGGAGCACATGCTACTTGACTTTGGACAGATAACTGGAGCACTTGACTGATGAAAAGTGTCGAGTTGGGCGTTTCGTAGAACTGTGGCCGCGGCGTGATAGTCACCCAATTATATGGTACACATTGAGAAAGCCTGGTGTCGCTCCCTCCCTGATGTAACCGGCTACACAAAGTGGAGACAACCGTCTTACTTTGGTGCAAACCACTTCAGTCCAGTGATAGCCGCCTCATACCGGTACAAACCGCTACAATCTGGACTGAGACTGACAGTGACTTATCTGAAATGTTTTGCAGATTGATCACTCTTCTTCCATTCTCTTCTTCTTATCCGCTCACGGCTCAACAGTCATCGCGGAAGAATCCAGATGAGAGAGGTGTTGCCATCCCCGAGAGAAGTGCCTGGATATTCCAGCACGTGTGGTCACAGCGGGGAATATCGACAGCGTATCCAAGATAACAACTGAACGGGGACTGTCCGGATATCCCAGCCAAATCCCAGCATACTCCGGTTCTACATGCAGCTTTCACAAAAACTCATGTTCAGATAGCATCTGCTGTCGAGACAGAAGTGCACAAAACAGCTGGTTCGCCCAGCGCCGTGCCTCAGTTGCAGGCGCCCGAGTCAGGAGGTCCTGGGGAGACCTCGGTCGGACTGGCGCACTGGCCTGCTGGGCTCATAGGGCGCTCGAGATTGACTTACACCACTCACGTATTCCGCAAACGGGCCCCGTCAGAAACGTTTGTGGAACGTGCCGGCCGTCTACGCTGATACGGGAATGCGGTTGGTTGGTCACTGGTCAGTTAGCTTTATACCGTGACCAACTAAGATAGCTTTCCAATCGCCTTTTTACGTAATTTATCCGGCGCAGCAGGACGCACACGAGTTCCTCCTATGCCTCTTGAACTCTTTGCACGAGGAGCTGACCGACGTATCCCGAAAACAAATGCTCAGAGAGCAGGGTAATGACGGTGTCCCAGACTCCCGTGCCATCAAGCTCCTCCAGGACGACTCCCAGAGCAGCAGCCAGTCTCCGATCTCGAACCTGTTCGGGGGCCAGTACAAGTCCACGCTGCGCTGCGTCAGCTGCGGGAACCAGTCGGCGAAGTTTGAGGCATTTTCACACCTCTCCGTGCCGATGCCTGCCAGGGCCAGTCAGTGCTCGCTCCACGAGTGCATCCAGCTTTTTGTGGAGGGCGACACAATCAGCGGCTGGACTTGCCCGGAGTGTCAAAGCAGCGACGGGGCCACCAAGCGGCTTGACATCCGGCGTCTTCCACCAGTACTGATCATCCACATACAGCGCTTCTACAACGACGGCGCGTGGAAGAAGAATCAGTCCAGCGTCCTGTTTCCGCTAAAAAACCTGGACATGTCACCGCATTTGGCTACCGAGGATGCGCACCAACAGCACCACAGGTATCACCTGTGCGGTGTGGTGAACCATTACGGTTCCATGGACAGTGGCCACTACACAGCCTTCTGCCGCGCACCCAATACGGACAGATGGCACAAGTACGACGACCATCAGGTGCACGAACTGAGCGGGGGGAGCGTGCAAAGCTCGGCCGGATACTTGCTGTTTTACTCGGCCACCGACCAGCGGCTGTAGGCTCTGCCACTTCCGCCCGTAGCCGAGCGAACGTTCAGTTCGTCCTCCATTCTTGAGGACACTGTGAGTTTGTAACGTGACTGCAATGATTATGTTATGAAAATATATTTGTGTGAACTTTAAAAAAAAAAAAATATCCGGTTAAACTTCCCAATAAACTAATGATGATAGTTTCATCAACTTCTGTGTGTTATATGCAGATGCCACCAGTCACTGGACTGTAATCGCCACGCCCCGTGTGGATTGTCCATGAAGGTAATACAATACAATACAATACAGTCCCACACGCAAAAACACACATGGCCAGGGCAGCGACTCGGGCCGGCGTCGACAGTAGCCGTTAGAAGCCGAGGAGCCGCCGCGGCGGTCCCACACTCCCGGATTACCTCTCTGAGAAGGTGCCACACTCCTATCATCCTCTCATCGACGGACGTTGGGCGCCGGCGGCGGGCGGGGCCCTCCAACTGTCCACTTCTGACGGCGCCGACGGGCGACGACGCGGCGGCCGCTTCTGCGAACAATTAGCTCGTGGACGCGGCCGGTTGTCGGCGTGTATGCATGTCTCTGGCGATCAAAGGCGGTGGGATGACAGCTGTGGCGTCGGTCGCTCATAAAGCGTCAATCAGAGGACTATGGGTGGTCGGTGCCATAGTCGGTGCTATATGGCTGGTCTTCGAACGGCGGCGGACTGAGGCTGTCGGCCGTGCACAGTGATGCAAATGGGGTTCACGAGTGGCCATAAATACGAAAAAGGCCCAAAATTCAAGTTCATTTAATCGAATAAATCGTAATATGGTCAGTCAGGCAAATGTTTGGGGTGTCTGAAAAAGTATGATTTTAATGTTTTTGTCAAATCCGGCCTCGTGTAGGATTGTCAGAAGTCAGACATTTTCGATGTCGTAAAATGACTGTCAGATACTTGAAATTCAAGTGCCGCTAGCGTGCGTTCATGTCATGCAAACTGCAAAAATTATACATGAAAATGATCCCCGAAACCTGCTGCTTCTAATGCCACGTCATAAAAACCCGTATCTATTTTGGTTCGGCGGTGAGCTAACTATTTGTAATCATGTTGCAACCGCAGTTTTTTACCAAAAATATTTGCTTTCAATTCACCTACAGCACTTCATACAGTGTGTGCCCGTTAGTGCACCATATCATAGCATTTCCTAATCATTTCTGAGTCGCATCGTGAAAGAATGAAGGCGCTAGCACAGGGCTGACCGGCGCTACAGAAGTTTTCGTCCGGCACAGTCGGGTGCCGCGGCGCGCGGCCGCGCCGCCCGAACGCCGCGCGGCGGCACCCACCCGCCCACTGCGCGCCCACTGCGGCACCAGACCACCCGGACAAAAAGCTCTGTAGCGCCGGTCAGCCCTGTGCTAGCGCCTTAATTCTTTCACGATGCGACTCAGAAATGATTAGGGAAGGCTATGGTATGGTGGACTAATGGGCACACACTGTGTTAAGTGCTGTAGGTGAAACGAAAGCATTTTTTACTTAGTAAAAAACTGCGATTGCAACATGATGATAAATAGTCAGATTACCGCCAAAGCGAATGAGCTACGGCTTTTTGTAACCCGGCATTAGAAGGAGAAGGCTTTGGGGATCATTTCCATGCATAATTTTTTCAATTTGTACGAAATGACCGCAAACCAGCGGCGTTTGAACTTGCGAGTGTCTGACCGTCATTTTACGACCTAGAAAATGTCACGACTTCTGACGATTATACACGAGGCCGGTTTTGACAAAAACATGAAAACCATGTGATTTCAGATGCCCCAAACATTTGTCTACTCGGCCATATCGCAATTAACTCGATTTGGTAAACTTGACTTTTGGGTATTTATGGCCACTCGTGAACCCCATTTGCATCACTGTGCCGTGGTAGCGGTGCTGGTGGATGGCGATGTCGGATTGACTGATGGTAAAGATAGGAGATAGGATGGTCAATCATAAGATCATAGGCTCCACCGTCGAGATTCCTGTCTGTCTTGTGTCCAACGGAATAAACCGTAGCTGCTAATCCTTTCAGGGAGAAAGGGCCCGGCTTGACCGCGCCAAGTACCTCCTCATCATGCATTCTCTTCTGTTGGTCCCGTCTCTCGGGGTGGACTCGGGCCGTGAGAGCAGCGTGGCCGTGACCTCGCGTCACCGTGTTGTGACAGTGACGTCATGTCGGGGTGTTGTGACAGTGACGTGACTGGGTTGTGACAGTGACGTGACAGGGTGACATCTCAGGGGTGGCCGCCCGTCTCTGGCCACCGCGCATTTCCGCTGGACCCTGCTCGTGGGCTCGACTGTTTGGATTTGCCTAGGTCACGTGCACCGTAGGTATTTCCTGCATGTGTATTGACTGAGCAGTCAATACACATGCACGCGACACAGCACTGTGTCGCGCTTTGTGGTCAGAGGTGTGTGTATGCTGTCTGTTCAAATTCAGGAGATGGCACTTTGTGGTCATGGACTGGACACACATTGACGATGTGAGACAGAGAAACGCTTTCGATGTTTTATTAGAAACTGAAGGTGTTCTGGGAAGTTTCGCTGCTCTGCTGCGGGCTGTCTTGGAAAACGGTGCTCTGAGCTTCGAATACATTCAACTAAGTCTGCCTGCACCAACGGCCTCTCCCTTGTTTACGGTGTTTTCGATAGGATAATCCTAGAGAGACAAAGTGCCTTGGCCATTGCAGAGATTATCCATACATTATCCACCATTACAGGCTGTCAGTTATTATCAATGCACCTATACATAGGCAGCTAAGCTGTCTTGTGCAAAAATATACCAAACACCAAAACCACCGCTGGATGTTCATTCTATAATTCCTAGGGAAATTGAATGTCACATGAATGTCAAATGAATGGCATGTTTTAGGTACAAACCCGAAAATGTGATTTGGTCATAACACATTAACCGGTCATTCATTGGCAAAAGTGCTCGCCTCGCTGGATGTCCCTGCTATTTTGTAATATCCATGTAGTCTTTTGCAGTTCAGCGTTTGTTACTTTCATTGACAAATCGCCTCTCCTTATAAAAGCAAATGAAAAATGTCATCAAGGTATCTAAGTGGGTACCTACCTGCCTACCGACGTTTGCCTTTGTTGTCTCCATTGGGTAATCTGGTGGTCGTAATGCAGGAAAGAAAAGGAAAATATTCAGCCTAAACCAGTACAATGGCTGTGACAAAAGATTTCTAATTAGGATGACAGCAATTTGGATGTCTCCACACCCATAGCAGGCTTAGTGGATCATGGATCAAACAGTTTAGCAACCATTTTAGTAAGGCGGACCAGATGATTCCCTAAACCTAACTTTAATGTCCCATTCGTTTTTTTTTTCTCCAAAATACGAGCAAATCTCGCGTATGCTTCCGGTTCCACCCACACCCTCTCTTCACTGCCTGAGCCACTCACCCGTCCCTCACACCCCTCCCCCTCCCCCGGGGACGTGCGCAATGGTCGGTCACGTGCCCTTGCCCCCCCCCCCTGTAACGTCACAGCCGAGTATATCGCTCGGAACGGGAGCGCCTCGGCAGCCGCGACGATCGACACGGTGCAGAGGGCACATTCTCTGAATCGCCGCCTATCGGGTGGGTCGGCAGAGAGCGCATTGAGCCCGCCCGACAGCCCTGTCGTCGTCACGCCGAGCACAGGAGGAGGTGCAACGTGCCAGACCCCTGGCGTCACGGGACGGACTAGTCGCGTGCCCAGTCAGGAGGCATTGGGGGAAGAGGCGTTCTGAAGTGGGACTCCTGGCCGATTGAAGCGTTCGGAAGCAGTGGATTGATGTTTGCCGATCACTTGACCTATCGCATGCAAGTCTGTGTGCTTACCTGGAAGGTGGACAAGTTCGCCTAGATCAAACAACCTCGGCCGCTAGTCCAACCAGCTATCTTGCTTAAAATGACTCGCTTTTTCTTGAGCGGGTACGATAAGTCGTGCTTGCCAGTACGCATGACAACTGTGACGTGAAGTTCGTAGACTGTGTTCTATTAATACCACGGCTCTATCGGTTTGCAATTCCAGAAACTGCAGCCTATACGACTGGTGCTAAACCATGCCACACTCGGTAACACCTCCGCATTCTCGTGAAGTACGTCACCTGCATGGCGATGTAGGTTGCAATCGAACTTCTCACTCCGTCCCCCCTCTCCCTCCCCAAATGCTCCAGCTACTGCCGCCCGGTACCCGCCGTTCCCCGTGCCCGTAACACGGTTGACCATGTCGCGATACGAGCAGATCCGGCATGGTGAACCAACAGAGGTGACAGGGACCCACCCGGGGCGTGACGACCAAATCCGTCACCGCACACACACAGCGTGACAGGTATACGGCGCTAAATTCGGCCCCTATCGAAAGGCTTGACTCAAGATTAGCTTGACTGGTATCGGAGCAGCTATTTACGCATACAACGTTCACGGGAAAATCCCGGCCAACACCCCCACCGTGGCCTATCGCAACAGGGCAATTGGCAGCAGTTTACATATGCAATAGGGTGCGACAGGAAGGGTGCAATGCAGCGCATGTGTGTATTTTTCTTCTTTGACGAATTAAAATAGCGGACAGTGTGAACTGAACTATCCGCCATTTCTGCTCCTTTAAAGCGTTGTTCGTCGCCCTTTAATGCTATTGCTTATATGTTCACATTCCCAGATAAGATTGGAAAGTAATAATATTCCTGTCATTGAAATTAGGCCACAGCACTTGTCACTCGCTCCCCAACACTTCAACACCGTTTGCCACTTTTCATCTCTAGATTAAGTCCCACAACGACCGTCTTTGTCACAAGAATATTGTTTATACCGCGTCATCACACACCTGATTGCACGAGAGACAGAGCGGCAGTAAGTTAGTCGCTCCGATGAGTGTCAAGGTCACACCACGGGTCCCTCGCGCCGTCCGACGCCGGCGACCAATCACAGGCCAGGGATAGACTGACCCAACCTGGGTCATTGCGCACCCCGCTCGCGACCAGCGCTTCCCTCGGTGGAAGTGGCCGGTGCTTGCCGTTTAAGTACTTGTTCAACGGTTTGAACCTCCTGTTTTTTTTTTCGCGAAAAGCCACGGTCAGGATATTTAATCGATCAAATATTTGATGTTCATAAGGATGTCTGGATGGTTTATATGTTCAATAAAAACTTCTTTTAAGATGACATGCACGTTAAAAAACTACAAACCCAGGAAGATGCGTCAAATCTTGCCACGCTTGAAATGAAGCAACGTTCAGCCTTTTCCCGTTAACTCGGGTCGCCCTGTGAAGGTCATACTGCAGGCCCGTTAGTCTTCTGTGACATCACTGCCCGGTGTTGCCAGTCCTCACAAGGCCACTCGGTATCTGCGTCCCGGCGGCGGACACAAGCGGTTCACAGTGCAGGATATCCGGCCGACTTTGGCCCCGTGCTGCCGTGTCGGGAACAGAGGCCTCGTTGACGGGTCCGAGACGTGACACGGAACGAGTGCTGGTTAACGGAGCGACGCTGCTGCCGCCCGGTATGTCGGCGCTACGAATGGTCGGGTCACGGCGTGGTGTCCAGTCGGGTCACGGACGGGTCACGGCGCGATGAACGGTCGGGTCAGGGCATGGAATCTGGTCAGGTCACGGTGTGAGCCTGGCTGGATCACGGCCTGGAGTGTGATCAGGTCATTGTGCTGACCACCCGGACGGGTCATTGTGCTGATCACCCGGACGGGTCACAAACCAAAGCATCGGAGGACTACGGGTTCGGCTATTTACGGGTCACGGTTGAACCGTGACCTAGGTCACGATCGTGTCAGGACAGCACCCCGTGAGAGCGTCCCACATCGGTGTAGTCTCTGCGTAGCCACTGTTGTCGATGCACACACACAGATGATAACCTGAGGTTTATAATCAGTGGTGCCATGCGATCCATGCCGCGCTGCTTACCATTACACACTGAATCATGAGACAAACGTTGTAGACGGCCAGCCTGCCTTGCCCTCGTCTCACTATGGAGGACAGACTTCAGAACGCAGTGCCGTCTTACATGTCTGCACATGAGAGAGGCAGCAGTACCGACAGCTCGATCATATAGTTTGCCGAAAATCGCTGCAAAGATCTTTGAAGATGTGAGTATCGTTGAAAATGTCTGACCTCAACCGCAGCGATCCCAACACATTGGTGCTTAACTCAATGTGCGTATCTATAATTTGACATGTTTTCAACTCCATTTGACATGTATTTATAGGGCCAAGTCTGTCAACCACGAATCAGACAAAAGTAATTCAGACGAAGGTGATTTTATAGTGTGTTAAAAAGTAACATTTTTAATTAAACTACAACAATAACTACAACCCATTTAATTTACAATACTATGACTGGCCGTAGATGAATTAATTAATCCGATAAATTGAGACGCAAAGTGCGCGCATCAATTGAATTTCGATGAATAATTCATAGTCGGGTTTCCCGCATTGAGGGTTCCTTCAAGTGGTAGGAGCAGAGTCATCATGAGCAAGAACATCGGGCATTAACAAATCGTCACGCCAAGTCTGCCGTAACTAATTTCATGTGATGTATCGAAAGTCTCGCTCAACGCGTTTCCACACGGCTCTATCGTCTGGGTTTTCCAAGAGATGCTGGTAAACTCTGTCACTCCAGCAAAGCCAAGCCTGAAAAATGGCCTTGTTTTCACTAAAAATTAACGAAGTCATTCTCAAACACGGATCGATCTATTGGAAAGTCCAATCCAATGCTGCAAGCGGCAGGAACTACTGTTGCAACAAATGAGACTCGATAAAAGTCTCCTTTCACCAGAAATGTGGCTAGTTAGGTACCAATGTGATGTGACCTTGCGTTTATTCTAATCTCGTGGAGTTCAGTCCCGTTGGAAGGATGCATATTGCATAAATATATGCAATCCAAATGCAATTGAGCTCACGAGTACATACCTACCTTCACCCTGGACACGACCAAACATATACGTATTCGACAAGATCGATAGATACTTGCCAGGTAAAGTGTCGCAAGGTGACGATGATGTACGCGTAAGAACATAGTTTGGTTGGTCAGTGTGTAAGTATTTTAGCTTTTTTTATCGGCACTTTGTAGTGACAGCTGTCTTATAAGTGCTGACATGTTATAAAAATAGATCAGACGGTTGATACACACATGATTGAAGACCCCACTGACAGCACATCATATTTAAAGTGGTCGTATCATAGCAGGATTCTTTGTTTGACGAAATACAGAAGGTATTGACTGTGATATACGGTCATCAGATATCGAGTGCGTATCGTCACAGCGTTCTCATTCAATGCATGTTTTGTTCATGCATCAGTGGTGGTCTCGGCCGATTGGAATGCACTCGTATAGCGGTGTACAGCCGACCCTTAGACCTCCAGAAGGATTATATACTTCCTGCTATTACAAAGCGCATATTTGAAACACCATGCTTCTGATGTCACATTATCGTAGACATAGCACGACAATCTGTATCTACCCTACTCGTATTTCCGTTACCAGAACTTGCCAAGGCTACATCCTAAAACAGACAAAAAGACAGAAAACGCGACATCACATATTTGCAAAGAATTACCAGTCCGTTGGTTGTTGCCTTTGAAAAAAAATGCAGGACAGTGGACGATCACCGGGTTTGAGCTCAAAATTAGCCGTCCCGTGTGGGTTTTACGCCTGTTCGAACTGACAGTCGACGACGCGCGAAAACAGCGCGGGGGGGAAAGTCGAGTGGAGCCTTTCCGGCGCGGGGCGCCGATTACCGGTCATTATTGGTCGGGAAGTGGTCGGGGTGGCGGCTCGGTCCGACTGCACAGAGGCGCCGACAGACAGGGAGGGGTCGAGAGGGACCACCCGGACAGATGTGCGCTACAGTGCTGGGGAGAGGGGGCGGTGCAGTCCAAGGCTCTGGGCTAGCTCCAGGCTTCTAGATGGAGCGTTGTATCGTACTTTGTCAGTTTGTAGCGAAGTATGTGAATAAGATGAAATATTGAAAATACATATGTAAGCATATGTAAAATACAATAAATATATTGAAATGTGTATGTAAAAACTAAAAAGCACACCTTTCTCTACAGCGAGGGTCGCTTTTCGGCTTAAGTTGTACAGAAATGATTAATGATGTGTCTGAAATGTAGCTGCCTGAGGCAGCTACATTTCAGACACAGCCTGCCTGCCATTTAGAATCATGAGGCAAATTGGGGTAAATGTGCAGATGTTATTTCTGCATTTTTTTATATTTTGCGTTCTGATGTCTATCAACGTCATAGAAAAATTCACTGCACCATTATACCATGAAAAAAGGGCAGCCCACTCCTGCCGATGTCGGACCGTAGCTTCCGGCGGCGTAGTTTACAGACACTATATCACAACTGACAGCACTCTGTTGTGTAACAGAGGTTAGGTGCTTCCCTGTTGTTCGTGTTACATGACTGTGTACATATTTGACATATTGACTGTGTATACAATGTTCTCCCTTCTCTTGGTTGTGATGCTTCTTCTACGATTGGAGGCCGAACAGTGGGCCAATATCAACACTCGTGGGTGGCTGACCCGCTACTTCGGCGCATCACTGCGCGGCACAACTCCAGTCGCCGAGCCTCGGACGCTGCGCGGATCGAGAGGACGGACTTCGGACCGGAGGCAGGTCTTTAAACAACTCTCCGACGGCGTCCAACGGTCTCCGACCCGCTCACGAGGGGCGTCCGACCAACGCCAGAGCGCTGAGAGTGTCCGTCCACCGCCCAAGTGTCGAGTAAGGGACGAGGGTGCCCGATCACTCCCGGAGTGTCATGTGCGGGAACCGAGGCTGATGCTTGACGTGGAGGCCGCCCTGCGGCGCAACGGGAGTCACATACAGTTGCGGTGCCTGTTCTGCCGACTGGTGATTCGAATAACTGCGTGTTGCACATCGCTGTTTATCAGATAAACCAGTGCAGTGAATCTGTGTGATCAACCGTGGAAGCAGATCTGCACAGCGCGGTGACAGCAAGGCTGCAAACCGGCCAGCGTGCCAGCTCTCGCCGTATCGCACCGGTCTGGTTCAGTTATCGTTCCCCGTGCTTTTCACGGCCACGCCGGCCGGGGGGCACTCGTCGGTCGTCACAACACGCCCATCGAGAGGGCCCGACGATCGGCGGCGCCGGCCCGCTCAAAGGCAGCCAGTCGCTCCGACGCCGCCGTCGAGACCGACGATCCTTTCCGTCGAGACCGACGACCCTCGCTGGAGACTGGCCGGCGCCGGCGGCGGGTCAGGGCGGCGGGCCGGTGACCTGGCGGACGGCCGGTGGTGACACCGCCCCTCCAAATTTGGTGGTGTTTGGCTGATGGTGGTGTGAACTCTGAGCTACTCACCAGTGAATCACAGTGTGTTAGGCGGCTCTGGGACTCCGACTGTCCGGCACACCGCCCCCGATGTGAGGGAGGCGCCCCGGCAGATGGGCTGGAGATGAGGTAAGCGCTTCGACTCACCCGGATGATTGCACTTGCCTAATGCTCATTCCAGCCGGCTGAGTAAGGGATCGCCGATGTTTGTTGTTTCAGCGACACAGGCGTATGACCTATGCTTACGTGCATTCGACCCCGTGATAAAGTCCGCTCGTGTCCCCTGGCACGTCATAGAGCTGCATGACATTGGGACAAACATACTTTGCTCCGGCCCGGCCCACCGACTCGCTCGTTATCGTGTGTTTACATACATGCTGAAGGTACGTTTTGATACTCTGATGCATCGCAACTTTCCCTCCCACTGGTGGATCCAGGAAGGCGGTCTTGGACGCTGCGGGGGGCTCACCCCAAAACAGTTTCTCCAATTTCCAAAACTCCCCAGATTCCTTGCGCACTGCTGAGCAGTTAAAAAAAAAACTTTTTTTTACAAATAAAAGTCCTTTTGTTTTCTTTTTATTCTCGTAAAAAGTATGTGCCCGTATGTGCCAGTGTCCCCTACGAACCTACGAAAAATGTGAAAGTCTAGCCAGTAACCACTCAACTCAGTTCCTACCGATGCTTTCCTACCTGATGATATCGAGCCGCAGCGAGACTGAAGCAATAGCCGTTTTCACGACGGTCATCTGGTACACATCTGGTACAGATTAGGTGCAGATCTGGTCAAATCAGGTTCAGTGTGTCGCTTAGCAGCTATCAGCTAGGGTTGCACTAATTGCTTATATGCCTGCTTTGTCATATTATCAGAGCGCATCATCGATTAAAACACTGAAATAAATCCATAAAATGAAGATATTTGCTGTAAAAGAAATTAGGTGCAGATTTGTCAAATCAGGTGCATTCGCCGGATAGCCCGTCGTGAAAACGGCTATTATCTACATAATGGGTTATATTTCCCTGTATCTGGCTTTCCTTACATCCATTCGTCAATGAGTCGCTAAAAACAAAATTATTAACTCCTAAAAACTGACTGCTACGATATGTTGCAGTCCATACATTTGTTTTTAAGTTGAATTGTTGAAAGTTCTGTTGCTGAAATTGAAAATACTGTATCGCTTATTTTATCATCCATGAGTTTTAAAGGTAGTGTGCCACCTTTGAAAGATTTCCCATTTTATTTTTCCTAGGATAAGAAGCTTCTGTTTTTACCTAATATCGCAAAAAAAAAATCAAAAATGGGCCTGGAATAGTGCCTTTTTCGCCTAAAAGTTTTTCGGTTTTTAGATATGTATAACAACTGTAGTGGGCTCACCTGCAAACAGGCGTCGGGCAACAATCGCGAATGCGGCGCACTTGTGACAATAAGCAAAGGTCATTATAGTGTTACGACCATACGACGTACGGGAATGAGTTATCAGCTGTCTAATCGTAGACAACACAATGTCGAGCCTTAAACTGTAAGCCCGTATTGGTATTGTTTCTTTTATTTGGCTGTCGAACATTATTTATGGTTTGAAATATGATTTTATGTAAAATAATTGATATGAAAAAGCCGTCTTATAAGTTATGACCCCATTTCACCACACGCAAGTGGCAGAAATGACCATGATCAGCTGACGCATTTTTCTTGGCCGAAGTCAGAGCGCGCGGCCTGACGCACCACGCGTATTTGGAAATTCCGACCTCGACGAGCATCAGAAGCCACCTAACAGGCGTGTTCGAAACCGCAGGAGATGATGATGAACGGGTTTATCGAAACTTGATTGGATGAGCATATCGGTAATAGCGATTTCAGTGTGTGCATTTATTGTTCATAGTGGTGTGAAATGTGGTTGGGGTACGACCGACAACCCGTCGGGGCGAATTTCGCACTGGGGTACTCAAAATTTGAAGAATTTAAGACGTTTCCATGAGTTTTGAAGGTATGGATAAGTTCTAAAAATCCGGTTCTCCTTATCTGGGCCATTAACTCCATACGGTCCAAGAAAGCTGGCACACTACCTTTAATCATAAAGAAGGTATACTAAGTTCAAGAGTTCACGGTCATTGAAACGTGACTGGCTCTTCAGTCCCCAATTCGCGTATGTCATTGGCCGGTCCTCAGTTTACACATGTGTCATGTCCGGTGCTGAGTTTGCACATGTGTCTTGTCAGGAGCGCGGGATGCGCTGTGAACGTTTTGTTCAACAACCTAGCCGGCACCGATCGGGTCCTCATAACGGAACTACCTGACTGTTGTATACAACGAGGAAGAGTGTCACCGGCAGCCATCAACACGGCGGTGTGCATGGGCACAGTGCTGCCCGCTGCTGGCTTCGTTTGTGTGTTTGTGTGTGTGCAGTGACGGCGGAACACCTTCAATTAAGGGGAGGGGGCACTGCTGACACTTGGTCCCATTCTTTCCATGAAACACCCATAGGGCTAATGTTAAAATGCCAAAATCGAAGGGGGCACGGTGCCCCCCCCCGTTCCGCCGTCTATGTGTGTGTGTGTGTGTCTTTGTTTGTTTGTGTGTCTGTTTAGATGCGCAGCTATATTTTGTGAATACGGGTCGAAAGCTTTTCGTGACATTAGTTGAAACGTAGAAGTGATTGGTCGATAAACGAATTCACAGTTTTATCTAATTCCGAGATAAACGCACCAAAGGAGTTACGAACACACTGAAAGCCATCAGACGAACAATCGCCGTCGCTTTCTCGCCCCTTTTTCTCGTTTCTATTCCTAGTGTTTTCAACTCCGCACCGTCATGGTCGGCCTAGCCGGACTAGCGCAATATCTCAGTCGAGGTCCGCATACATTCCGTTCGGGGGTGGACCTCTGCGATCCCGTATGGATCGCAGGCCATCAGGCAGTGCTACTGAGAACCAGTTGCAGCAGACTGCTCTGGTGATCCGGCTGTTCCCATTGGGACATTAGCACGACATTGTTCGAGCATAATGTGGACCTTCATAACATGATAGCAGGTTGTCCGACTGAAATTGACGCTACATATACGGAGACCGGCGAACTATTTGCGACTCTGATTACTTTCGCCTCCAGGAATTCATTGACTGTGAGGCTGGGGCGGGGTGTCGGCGATTGAACCCTGAACTGCTTACGCCTATTGTGATGCAACCAGTTGCACCAGCTTGGTAGCGGCGTGACCTGTCAGCCGGCTGGGCCTCAGAGGGTGTGGCTGATCAATGACCGACCTCCCACCAAGTTTGACACTGGACTCATCACACGCAGTGCGCAACGGTCCACCCTTTGTGACGTCACTTGTGGAAACAGTCGACCAGCACCCTCTCTAACCGTTACCAGTGCGAGGCGACAGGCAATGGTCCTTTTGACGTCACCAGTGGAACAGCCAGTAACAGAAGTAGTGACCCGTCTTCTCTGACGCGGCACGCGCAGCCGCTGTCGCCTCGACTGACACGCGCTGACATATACGATGTGCTACAGTGCCATAGATTGACATACAGTGACGCATGGCGTAGAAATTCATCAGCGTCGTGGAAACTCGATGCATGAGTGAGAATTCTGGAATGGTAATTTTACCTGGCGCCGACTGTAATATTGTCAGACTACCATCTAAGTACTTACATCGGTGTGACGCTGAATGGATCAGTGAACCCTGCTCTGTGGCCAAAAGTGAGCGAAAGACCATCTATGGTGTGAGAATGGACATTTTGAACTCAGATTTGAGATTGCAGAATCTGCACTTTGCAGGCTGATCACTGACGAGGCCCGACCGCCGAGCGCTGGGGATTGCCCGCGACTTCGGAGGACCCATTTTCGGTCCCGACTTTGAAAGTCGGCTCAATTCATCGTCCTGTAGCTTCTATGGTCTGCTGACGTTCCTTTCTCAGAGACGAGTGACGCACGCGATAGAGCTAGAAGCTACCCTGCAGCCCGCCGCCGTCACCGTCAGGGCTTCTAAGCTCACTCACCGCCGCCGTCGGCGCTTCTGTCAGGCCGCCCGCGATAGCGAACCCCGGGGGTCGGGGCAGGTCGCAGTCGTTCCCACGCGGGTAGCGCCGCGGCGCGATTGTTCCGATGCGATTACCGGCGCTGGATTAAGTGCGTAAGATCTGGTGGTGCCGCCTGTCAGAGCTACTGAAGATAGCGTGTGTCGGCCGACCGAGCCCAAAAGGAGGCCCGTATCGGGGGTTAGAATTTATTCATGTCTTCACGCCGTGGAAATCTACTTGGTAATAGCAGAAATCCACTTACAGGATGTTCTATCAGAGCTGCCCACGAATAAAGATGTGGCTTATTATGTGTGCTTAAGTTATGCCGTGAGGATGGCAAAGGGGATCGGATATGGATCATATAGCTTGTTGTAAAAAAATCGAGAAGGATGTCTCATTTGCCGTGCATGGTCTTAGGGGTACCGCTATGCTCAGGCATACATTTTTCTATGTTCTTATTAGGTTGAGAGTTCTAATGAAGAATGAAAAGCCACTGTCGTGGAAAAATGACGTGGTTTAATTGTAAACCACGACAGCATCTGTTGTTTCATCTACACATGCTCATCCAATATGTATTGCAGTTATCTATTTATCCGATGTGGTTGTTGGGATGTCTATGCAGTCTTTTTTGTTTTGGTCGTTAACCAGTTGTTAGTTAAAACTATGACGCAATTACATGAAGAGGACGCCTTGTCAGCAAAGTTTAGAAAATATAAAAATGCCAACTGCGCTGTTCAGACCTGAACAGTTCTGGATATTTCAAGTGGTTATAGTTCTTTTAAGTGTAGGTATGAGTTAATTCTTCCTTTGCACTCGCCGCTTTTCTTATTAAATGATAAACCATTTGATGAGCACATTACCTTAAACAGACCCACCAGGGATCAGTCACAACATTAACACAACAAAGTCTTACACAACGCCGCCGATCCATCCATCTACCCATAAATCGCATCGGCGAAACCATCCATCACGGCCCTTGTCAATTACGTTTGTCCGGTTTTTCCCTGTCGGGCGGCGGCCTGTCTCGGCGCTGGTGCTCTCGTCTTTGCAGCTAAATCTGCCGCCCACCCTGCCCGCTCGGCTGGAGTCCCCGTGTCTTCACTGCACTCCACCAATCACTGTATCATCCCTGACATCGCTGTGAGGCGACCTACTCCACAAGGACTAACCGAGTGACGGGCGAACCCGCCGACCTTCTGAGCGGCGCCGAGCCGAGCCGAGCTGCTTGGCGACTCTCCCAGTAACAGCGCACCCGTTAGCCCGCGCCCGGCTGGGGGTCCTGGATTTCCACGCCCTGCTGGGGGGGGGGGGTGTTTGAACACCCCCCCTTCTAACTCGGCTCCTGGGCCACGTAGCGATACGCGGAAGGCGGCGTTCGAAAGAGCGTCAAAAATAATGAGGAAATCACTTCGGTCAATTTTTTGGTCAGGTCAAAGGTCAGGTCACCAGAGGTCATTGAAGGCAAATTTTCGCCGATTTCCAGGTCGAATGTCGAAAATTTCCAAGAAGCCAACGCATAACTCGGGAACCAATAGAGCTACAGCGCCGCGGAAAAGCGCATTCGATAGCCCTATTAACGCCCTTTCTGAGTAATTTTCTCAGATTTGACCTAAGGTCAACGGTTTTGCCTGCAGGGGGCAAAAACTGCAAAAATAGCCGATTTTTTCGGAAACAGTTTTTCTGCAATAACTTTTGACCCAAGCATTGTACGAGCTTACTTTTACCGGCATCGTGTTCCTCTCGTCAAGACGCATCGAACGAACTATAATTTGACCTTGAAAGGTCAACTTGAAAATTTGATCTCAGGTCAAGGTCATGACCTGACCGGAAAGGGTCATGTTGCATATCAGTCGATCCGTATCGTCGAGCTGAACACATCTAAGGCGTTTTCATCGCTCTAGCATGCCTCTATCAAAAGTTATTTGCGAAAAACTGTTAGATACCATTCGTGACCTAAGATGACCTCAGGGCATAAACAGGGGTCACAGACACCATTTTCATGTTCAGTGTGTCTAAACCACTTGTAATTCAGTGTTTGGGAGTGTTTATAATGTCTTTCGTCCAAAACAGGCGCATTTCAATTTTCTCCCATTGACTTATAATGGTCAGGTCGCAAAATTGACCTGACCTTAGGTCATCGATATCAAAAATCTGAGATATACATTTTGTACATGCTAATGCTCTTAGCAATCGCTGAAAGTTTCAAAGCGATCGGTCACTCGGTGTAGCTATGACAGACATTGAAACTTTTTATGAGGTGAGGTCACTTCGAGTGACCTGGTGACCTGACCTTGAATGACCTTGGTCTGAAATTTTCACAACATGTGTAGAATTGATGTATGATAAGGTGTACCAAAAACGGCGGCGCTCCGCGCCGCCGTTTTTGAGATATTCGCGAAAAACCACAGGGGGGGGGGTGTTCAAACACCCCCCCCCCCCAGCAGGGCGCGGGTTAATAACCCCGCGGCCGCCAGTGAGACGGCGTTATTTCTCCGGGTGCCATTTGATATTCGGATGTGCTCATGGCTGACAAATGATGTGCTGATCACGCGCGGTCCACGGGACCGGGGGTGGGCGACGCGTGCCCGGACAGTCAGCTCGAGCCGCGCCGACAGCCCGCGGAGAGCGCCGCAGTCGGATACCAGCCGCATATTCAGAGAGCTTACTGGGGATGGTGGCGGCTTACAACGGTCTCACTGAGTCCAGGGGAACTCTCAGTAGACTTATTAGGGTAGTTGATAGCCGTAAGTGGCTTCACGGAAACAGGATGAGGCCCAGAACAATGAAGATTGATCAGACTTCAGAGCCCCCTAAGGAATGAGGATTGAGGATATGAACTCGTTCATAATGTAGGAGCCGGATCTTGCACCTGGCAAACACTGCTCCGGGCTATCTGACCCGGCCGGCCGCCGAGTTCGGACCGTGTGGACGCCGTGACCTGAGCACGGGTCATGGGGGCCGCGGCATCACTCGGCCCCCGCCCACCTGGCGCTAAAGCCGCGCCGTGGCAATCACGACGCATTGCCGGCCGGTCAGCGGCGTTGATGGCGCATTCTCAGCCGGTCGGCGGCGCGCAGACAATGGTGGCGCGGGTGGCATCGCGGCGCGGTCATGGGGTCCGTGAGGGGCTCCGCCGCAGCTCCCGCCCACGCAGCCGTTGGTTTAATTGGCTGATATCACGGATCTGATCGACGGATCACGGATACCACGGAATGGCCTATGTGCTTACAGTCGCTCAGGTGGGATGCGAAGGGATAGACCACGCGGAAACTCGGGGCTCGAATATCTGAGCACTTGATATTGTTGGTGACGAGGTCATCAAAATGCTGTTCATTCGTTTGCTGTTACCTACCTGAAAACTTTTTTTTTGGTCCTTATCTGTTTTATGTTCGTTATTGAAAAATTTTGATAGGTGTTGGTGTACATAAGTTGTTCCTGACTTACATCTTCAATAACGTTTCAATGCCCGTATCTTAGTAAGTTCGCCTTTTATGTGGGCATTTTAAATTAATATTTTAACAAAAATTATTTTAGCGTAAACCAACTACCTATTTGTACCTATTTTAGCTTGATTGCTGTTTTGAGTTTATTGTTTTGGCGTAAACTGTTATCTCCATTTATTCTTAAATAGGGGAGAGTGGGGCAAAGCGGCCACCCTAACGCTTCTCACGATGCCAACGCTTGATTTTTAAACTCGGAAAGATTCTTTCTATACCAATGTGATCCCTATTAAGTTGCCTTTTATTTCAACTGCGTTTTATTTCCAGAGGCGTTCACATATGGAAGATATTGACAAAACTTTAAACCTATGCATATTGGCCACTTTGCCCCATACCCTGGGGCAAAGCGGCCACCGGTGTCTTCTCAAGTCCCGATATGAGAAACAAAATAGTTGCCTCGTGTACGACTAGGGTATTTGATGGTGACAAGATTAAGCGAGGATGGATGTTTACTTTATCATCTTCCACCTGTAGGTAAACAAAGAAAGGATTTTCTTGAAAAAAGAACATTTAATTGCATTATTTGGTAACTCATGCAACTGAAAAGTGGCCAAGATGAATGCATGACGACACATTTGAATGTAAATAATGTTTTTTATCCAGATGGAAACAACTTATGGCCAATTGGGGGGGTGGCCACTTTGCCCCGGCCACTTTGCCCCGCGCATACCGTCCGAGACAAAAATATTCCAGCTTAGCTATTAGTGGGGTAAAAAAACATTAAAATTGGTAGAATACATGTACGATAACCATGCAATGCATGGACAAGAACGCTTATAAAAATTCCGAAAGGTTATGGAATGACATAACATTTAAAAATTGTAAACAAAGTTGGTAACCTGGCAAGAAATGCTTTTCCGTGTTTTACAGAACAATGGTGATGGGCCTGAATCCCCGGTCTGGCTCATTTAAGCGACCGTGAAGAGAAGCATAATTGGAAACCATAAATTGGAACTGACGCCAGCTATGAAGGGCTAAAACGATGGGTGGCCGCTTTGCCCCGGGTGGCCGCTTTGCCCCACTCTCCCCTACTTGCATTATAGAAGTATACGGGTATAGTCTATGAAGTATGGTGAAATGTCCTTACCTTGCACGTCTAGGCATACCGCATAGCCAAGTATCGCCAAGAGAATATGTTCTGCCTGCTTGCGGGAAAGCACTACCTACCTGTAGGATCCTTGCATATTTCTACAGAATGGTTTTAAATATAGGTAGATAGAGGAAAAGCTGTTACGTATCTAATACCTGATTATTTTTTGCGAAATCCTCTCAAATATATAATCCTCTCCTCTCCTAATCCTCTCAATAATATCAAATGTTTATCAGTTCGAATGTTTTGATTCATGAAGATTTGTGGCAATGCACCTAATGTCAGCATCGCCGATGGCCGTAATGCCAGCAAACGACAGCCCTGCTGGCTTCCAAATGGTGGGATCGGTTGTCGCCACGGACCACGGGCTCTCGCATAAGACGGTACGCGCCAAAAGCGACAGAACAAAAACTTCTCATTTGACCATCTTTTGACATAAAGAAACTATTTTCCTTTTTTATTACAGGCAATCTAAAAAAGCCCTCTCTCCATTATAGCGAAAAACGAACCACATGATACTCGGTCAATCTTCGCTGTAGCCTGTACCTATATTCGCAGCATTATTTGATAATATTGGCACGTTTGGTCATTTATTTTGCGATTTGTTTTTAACCCCATTATGCAATTAATTTTGAAAGCATTGATTAATATGTGCCTCTGATGTGCTCGGTTATCACAATAGTGAACAAAGCACTTTGACAAATCAGTGTTTATAGTTTACAAATGACGACACCTTTCGTATGCAAATACAAATTACATGAGCTTCGCCCATGAATACAGCGCGATGCATCGCCGCCCACCGTCGACGGCGTCCTTGGCAAGGACACACAGGTCTTGGCGAGCCGATACCGTTCGGAATCGGAAACATTGCAGATTAGCTGTGTTTGTCGGCATGGTCATGACGGACGCCACAAAGGCTCCGCTACCGTAGCCATGCGTCACCGTCGCCGCCGCGTCACATCTGAACTTATCACAGCGCGCCGGCCGCAGTCTGCATGGCTTAGCGCAGAGTGTCCGCGTGTGCGCGTTGCCGCGGATCGCGCACCCATGCTGTGCTGTCTCCATGGCGGCGGTGAAAAGTCAGCGGTGCAGACTTCACGGCCGGCTGCCTGCGGCGGATCCCAGGTACGCACTCCCTGCCCCGTCCCAACGCCTGGTAATCGCGCTCGGCCACGCGCCGGCCGCCGCCGACCGGCCGACCCGACCAGTGACCGTGCCCTGCGGCGCTGGCGGCTGACCTGACCGGCCGCTGCTGCCCGAGCGTCCCTCTAGCTTCCCCGGGCCGGCCCGTGCGCCGCCGGCCGCCGCGCCGTCCCCCAAAAACCCCGGCCGTGCGCCGCGCCCGGCGATTGGCCAGCGGTGGTCACGTGACCAGACGGATCATTTAGCGTGCCAGTCGGCCGGGCGCGCTAGTGGTGCGGTTGGTGTCGAGCCGGTGGGTCGTGGCGTGCTCCCCGTGCTGAGCTGACGCCTGTGAACGGGAGAGGAGCTGACCAGTGGTGTCGGCGGAGATACTATGTGCTGTGCGGGACCGGCGGTAGTGGACAGTGACCCCAGCGCCGGACGACGCACGCCCTAATGAGGTGTAACGCGACAACGCCCCATGAACATATCTAAGTAGGTCACGTTTTATATATCTTTGTCTTTTCACGTTCTTCCTCGTTTTCATTTTTATGTATCTGTTTCTATGTCTTCTCTCCCATTTTCCTGTTTTCTTTAAATGTGTCATCGGTTATTTTATCTTAGGTTTTCCGTTCTTTTTATGTTTTTCATAGTGTTCATTTCTAAACTTCTCTTTTTCGCTGCATCACAATTTTCTGTCCTACTTGCCCTGCAAAATGTAGTGCCTCGCATCTCTGCGTCTTGTTGTTTCATGTGACTGTTGATTTCGTGGCCGCCTGAAATTGCCATTTGTCTCGCTTAAGCCGTGAACCCCTTTGCTCGTTGTGGGGATGCGCTCGATTTGGCTCTAAACAGACACTTGCCACTAAAACGGCAGTAAAACCACTCA
This sequence comes from Amphibalanus amphitrite, assembly GCF_019059575.1. Lineage (NCBI taxonomy): Eukaryota > Metazoa > Arthropoda > Thecostraca > Balanomorpha > Balanidae > Amphibalanus > Amphibalanus amphitrite. Next base: position 197,100 of record NW_024882056.1, read on the forward strand.
AGGCAATCAAATAAATCACTACCATAAATTAGTATAATTGAGCTATTTGGATCGCCGGTCGGCTAGGGACGCCCGCGGCCCGCTGCCTCTGCACGGCCTTGCCATTATATTGTTGTGCGCTGTCGGAGGGCCGATAGCCGATAGCGCCGCGTCCCTATCACACACCGGCGGCCCCAGTGGGCGCCCGTGCCGCTGCATCTGATGCGGACAGACGGACACGGCCGGCCGGTCGGTCGGAGCCGCGCTGCCCTCTGCCGAGCACCGCACACATTTGTCCGCGGCCCGGCCGGCGCCCCCAGACGTGCCCTGCCACCTGGACCTTTCCAGGTGGACGCTTTGGCTACAAATCGCCTTATTCCGTACTGACAAAGCCCGCCGGCGGGCGGACGGGCGCGCTTGGGTACCGCGGGCGGGTCGGTCGGCTGTCACCTCTTGTACCGGGGATGCGCCGGTTCGTTACCGGGCTACTCCCGATCGCTTTGGAAACCAATAATTTCCGCGGCGGCGGCGCCCCCGCCGCGCTGAGCCGCACGCCCCTGTCCGTGGACGGACGGACGGACTGGGACGGCGCCCCCTCTCACCTGAGGTTAGGCGGCGACTCGCTCCGCGCCTCTGCCCTCCTCCGTCACTCTCCCGGTCACCCTCCTGCTCCGGGGGCGCCGCGGCACGCGCGTTTTACGAGCGACACTCGATTAAAGACAAGGGCGCGTCTCCGACGCCATTATAGGCCCACGGCGTTTGTCCCAGCAGGAATGTTAAGTATCGTTTAACGAGCAGCCAGGATTAGGCGCCGGTGCGGGACCTTACCTGGCGGCCCTTGCTCAATACCCCGTCATAAAATGTCACCATTGTGCGCGACCGGGACCCTGTCAATCGGGCGGCCCGGCTCGAGCGGTCGCCAGGGCCTCACAGGGTCCGCTCAGGACCCGCATGACCCTCGCTCGGCCCCGCTTATCTCCCTGCGGTCCTCGTTTGGTCCTCGCGCGCCGCCCGGCCTGCTGGAAACGGCCGAGCGGCCGTCTGTCGGCTTTCTCCGTGGCTCTGCGTGCGCCGTGTACCGAGCCGCGCGCAGGACAAGCTCTACCCGCCCGGGGGACAGCTCGGGCGGCGCGCTCCCCGCTCTGGCAGACTGCCGAGAGGCGCAGCTGGATCAGCTGTGAGCCGGCCCGGTGGAATGCGGGAGCACGGGTAACACGGAACAACTTACGAAGCGGTGTCGTGCCGGCTCGGGTGACGGGGTGGTTAGCACGGACCGCCGATATCGGCCGATCGTCGTCTCCCGGACCCGGAGCGGACGGCGGAGTCCGTCCTCCGCCGTTCGCCGCCGCTGCGCCGGCTGCAAGCTCTGACCGAATTCCATGGCTGGCGTGGCTGTCTGGCCGGCCGGGCGTCTGTTTATGTCTCGGCGGTGATGACGACGCTGAGCAGCTGGACGGCTGCGCCGTGACGCGGCAGCTCGCCGGCGTCACGGCTGATCATGCAGCTGCACGGCCGCCGGTCAACCGTCTCACTCAGCCTGCCGGGCTATTTAGGTATGCAGACAGAATCTGGGACTCCCGCGCTGCCTGCCGGCGATAGCATCGTCGGCAGAGACGGCCGCATCGGCATCGAAATGAAACTCATCCCGATTGGCATCGAACCAGCCGCGCCCGACCGTGCCCAGTAATTACTTCAGCCGCTTGACGAAACCATTTGGCTGACCAGCTCCGCCGCCGGAGAGGGGCGTGGAGACTAGAACCGGTATTGGACCTGAGGTTGGGTTGGTGTTGGGCCTGGAGCCGGTGTCTGTCCGATCGGCGCAGCGGTCTGCCTGTCGTCGGCCGTCAATTCGCCGGCGCGCTGTCCTGTCTGGGTCAGGGCTTCCCGTACCGTCGTGTGCCCCTGATCTTTCCGTATGCTCGCCGCCTGTCATGTCCCGGTCGCCGGTCGACACGACAAAGCGGCGGTGGCTTGTCTGTCCGATACGATCGCTGGTCGTCTGTGCCGGGGCGTCGCGGCCCCTGCAGCTGTCACATTCACTTGGCACGTACCGGGTGACCGCCACTGCTCCGGCGGACTGCGCGCCCCTCGGCTGTGTGCGTTCGACATTAGCGGCACCGGGGGCGGTCTCTGGCGCTGGTGGGTGTTTCCTGTCTATAGAGGATGGAGCTCACCGTCTGCAGACAGTGTCTGCGCTGTCTGCAGACAGTGTCTGCGCTGTCTGGGCTCGGCTTGCCAGCGCGGCCCGTTAGACTCTCTAAATGCCCCCAGTAGCCGGTGCTGAGTCCTTGCCCACGCTAATGCCCCGACCGCCGAGAGGCACCCACTGCACTGTCGTCACATTTACATCAACGGAAACAAGTTCTTTTATTATTATTTGCCAATAACTTATCGACGAGTGGCTATTACGCTAAGCGGGTAGCGGGGAGCGGCAATTAATCCATAAATATTCGGCTCACGTCAGTTGCACTGCCGTGATTGCTGTTTTGCGCCGGCGCTGTGCAGTCCGCCGGCGCCGCACGCGTCCCCGCCCGATGACGCATAGCCCGGCTGGCTATATGATCTTCGGTAATGACCGCCCGATGAGCAGCGGCTTTGGCCAAGCTGTTCATCAAACGGGCCGCGCGGAGCTGCCCGCGCCGCCGCCGGCCGGTTCGGGGTACCGCCGGTACTGCGTACCGCATACTCCAGTACCGGCCGCAGGGAGAGGTGTCTGAGATACCGAGTCTGTGGTGCCCTGGGTGGCCTGTCTGGTCTGTAGTCCCCGAGGGCAGTGTAATTCGCTCTCTCGGCGGTGTCGTGATCAGCTTGTCCGACTGCCGCGGCGTGTGCTGTGACTGAGGTCAGTTGTGAAGGTCAGTTGTATCACTGAGCAGTGACACTCACTGACCCAGTGGTTGTGCCCGGTGACCCTGACGGACGCTCCGACCTCTCTCGGTAGCAGCTTTTCGCCGACCTCGACCGGCTGCTGCTGACCTCGATTTTGATCTTCAAATCATCGACTAGCCTCATCGATCTCTGCTTATCTATATTGACCTTCTTGGCTGATCTTTATAGGCCAGTGCTGATTTTTACTGATTTGTGCTGGCTTAGCTGACGTCGACTGGCGTTGATGGCCTCCACCTGTTACATTTTATTGATATTGACCCCCGCATAATCATCTAAACGCTTCCTACGTTCGTTGGTTTTGTCCAACTTTTGAAGTTTTTCTCGCAACTGTCGGTATCTGCCGTTGTGGGTGGGTGGTATCTGCTGACCTCTCTGACCTCTGGTGACCTGGGCCGGCGTGCTCCCCTGTCGAGGGGGCGGTGAGATAGAAAGGACGCTGTCCATCGGCCACCCGGCTCATCAGGCGGCCGGCGGGCCCCCGCTGGCCTGTCGGCCCCTGTCAGAACGCGGCTCGTTAAAAACGCCACCCCTGACAGCCGATGAGCTTGCAACGACGCGCCCGCCTCCGCCGCCGGTTTCGAAAGTGCGCGGCCGGATTGGCGGCGCCGGGCCGCTGGCGACTAACTGGCCCGCTTTGAGCGGCTGCGACGGCCCTGGGTGGTGGTGGGTGCTGGCACCGGCACGAGCCGCGACGGCTCCGCCCTCGGTGCCGCTCCGGCGGTCCCCTGGTGTGGTTATCGGTTCCCCGGAGGTGTCGCTGCCCCGGTGATCTGTGGTTACTGGCCCATCGGCGGTGTCGCGACGCGGAAAACAAACGCGGCCTTTGTTTATGCATACGGCGCTCGGCGCGGCGCGGCGGCCGACCTTGTCTGCATAGCGGAGTAGAAATTAACCTCTGACCCGAGAGTGGCGCGCAGAGGTACTATTATTTATGGTAATCCCGCGTTGGCCGCGGTCGGTTGATCGCCGCTTGGCGTGGCCGGCGGACGACGAGACGAGACGCCGCTGTGGTGACACGCGCACAAAAAATCGTTCGAGATGTCCTGGGGTGCCTGTCTACATCAGCGGGCGCCTGTCCCCTGGGTGGGGCGTCGGTGCGCTAACGGACCACGTCGCACGACTTTATGGGCGCTGTCAGCGACTGGAGGAGCTGCCGGCTCGTCTCAGGTCACCTGCTGTCCTCGGCTGCTCCTCCTAGGGCAGTGACCTCCTCCCATGGCAGAAGCACCCTCCTCCCAGGGCAGTGTCGCGGGGACGCTGGCACGTGTCACACGGTGGCCGTCTCCGCCAGTCTCCCGGAACATCAGATGACCCCACCGGGAGACAACGCCTCACGGCAATTGCGAACTCCACTTTTTAACGGTTACTATGCAGTTTAGACCCAGACGATCGACATTGAACCCTCGGCTCATCACGATACGGCAGAAGCTGCCAGTTTTGTGGAAACCTTAAGTGCATCACGTATGTCTGCGGTTGTGCACGATTCGCTGGAATCTGACTAGCGTAACCTGGGCGCTGAGTACGATTCGAAGTCTGGGAGTCGGTGCCGGGCCTCCAGTGCCCTGAGGCCGACCTTTTGTGACATCCCTACCGCCAGCGTCAGATCGTATCACCAAAGGGGCGTGTAGTGCGCGGCTTAATCGCCCGCGCCGCGTCGATTCCGTCCATCGCGGTGCGCCGATCAACCGACAACAGCGCGCGCCCATTTACTTTATTGCCGGCGCGTCTCGGTGGCTTCTGACCGCACCGACGGCACTGACAGCCCGCTGAAAGGGGTCGGATTGTTAGCGGCCCACGGCCGTGAAGGAATTTCTCAGTGGCGAACCCGCTGACCGCTGCGCCCGCCAACGGTCGGCGGCGTTCGAAAATTTCACCCGGATCAAAAACATCTGAATGATTTCATCTTACAGTGTTGTACCATTTGACCATTGCTTGGTTTTGCGTCATTCGGAGGCTCCAACTCGGATGTTGCAATCTCGGCGATAGCTGCAATGATTTCGCGTGACTCCGGTTTTCGACTCGGCTGCCCCCTCCTGAGGCGCCGTGGGTCGTCTGCGGGTGCCGCCCCAGCTCCGCCCGTGGAGCCATTAGGCACGGGCGCGGCGGCAGGCGTGCATTATGACCGTCTCCGGCGGCTGACACACGCGCCGGGCACGCCGCCTCTCTGCTGAGTAACGGTCCCTGGACCGACTGCAGTCGCCCGCGATCACCTCCGCTCGGCCCCGACTGCCGCGTCCATCACCGCTGATTGACTGGTGACCGGGCCCGGTCCGGCTCCGGGCCCAGCCACGTCCGGAGCCGGAGATTTACACCCGTGTCCTCGCCCGCTCTCCAATAGGTCCACGTGCCCGGGAGAGACCCTCGGAAATGACCCTCCTCCGGCCGTCCTCATAGACGTCTATTTTTATTTTCATTTCTCCTTTTGTGCGGCGTGTCGTAAATTCGAGACGGCGCCCCGGTTCTCGAAGAAAGGTGTCGATAATCACCGCCGCCCTGGTTTATATGATTATAAAGTTAAATGCCGGTGTCTGGCGGGGATGGTCGCCGGGGGAGACGGGAGGCCTCGCCCGTCTGCCCCGGCCGCCGCGGTCTGAACCCGAGAGCGACCATAACGCGCCCGGCTGCATGATTGCCGACTCGCTCTGACGCGATGGCCCATTGCGATGCGGGAGCACACCCGTCACGGCTCGGTATGTTGCGCGCCACGTGCGGGCATGGCCGTGCTCGGCCGCGGCGGGCACGGCGGCGAGCACGACCGGCGTGCTGCCGACCGAGGGACCCCGCCGCCGCCCCTCTGTGACCAGCGCCGTCTGACGCACCCAGTACACCCGACAAAGCGTATCAGAACAATGGCTCCAGCAAAAAGTGACTGCGATGGATTGCGGCGGTGGCACATGGGCGCGCCCGGCCGCGGCGCGGCGGAATGGCCGCAGCGGCGCCGGCGCGGCGACCGCCGGGTCGCGCCCCGCTGACCGGACGATCAATAAGGTTTACCGCGACCGGTCGCGTGCCGCCCAAGGTCGCGCGGGTCGCCGCGCCGCCACCGTCGCTGCTGCCGGGCGACGTGCTAAGCCTCGATACGAGTCGGTCGGTCGGCCGCCTGCCGAGGCCGGCGTTCGAGGAATCGGTCTCGGCCGGTCGCCGCTATCTATTCCGTGGGGCGCTCGGCAGGCGACGAAACCCCGGGGAGCCTGCTCTGAGGGGCGCCAAGCGCCTGTCGACTGCTAACAGCTGCCACAAACACAACTGGAAATAGCGGCCACTTAGCGGCCGACTCTCCACCTGTCGCTGTGTCCGCCTCGCACGCATGCATTAGGTCGCAGAGAAAGCCAAACAGGCCATTGCGCTGTCTATTGAAATGCATGAGTTTCGGTGCCGGTCAGCTGTGCGCCGGTCGTCGGAGATCGCGATCTCGGCGCGGTGCGGCCGACGCGGCGCACTCGCTGATTGAAATGAATTTAATTTGCGACCGCCGGCACCGGACAATCGATGGCGTTATCCCGTACGCCGGCCGACGCATAAAATTTTCACACGTGGAGCCTCGCGGCGGTGTGCCGGCGCTCTCTGCGCTCCGCTCGCCTGCGCGCTCTCATATATTTCGTCTGCGCCGCGCCGCCGTTCGTCTCGATCGGCTGCAGCGACTTTTACACCGTCCAAAGATGGCCGTCAATACGTACGAGTCGAGTTTCATCGCGCCGTCAGTGGCTCCGATCGCTCGACACGGGCTAATTGCAGGGTGCGCGCCATCCCATTCGCGGGCGTGCTTTCACGAGTGCACCGCGTGCAGACGTTGATGGTGACGACCATAGCCGATCTCAGACGATTGCTAACGACAGATTTATAATAGGATTTGACTGGCCCCGGCCCCGTAGACAGATGTCGGCCGCTGCCGACTGTCTACCAGTGAGTCTCGTCGTTTGCGACTCTCCTAGCCCTCGCACAGCGCTCACAGCCCGCGTAGCCGCTGTCGGGGGCGCCCCGAGGAGAGGTCTCGTGCCTCGCGGCCGCCGACAGCCCAGAGTGGGCTGGAGGCCGTGACACGGCTACTGCGTCTGCGGCTCGGCCGGAGCGGCTCGATAAGATAGCTGTGCTGTACTGTCGGTATGCGGCGGACTTTGGCGCAGCGTTTCGCCGCAGCCCGGCCGGCGCCGCTGAGGGGAGGGGCGCCGCCTGAGGTCTCCCAAAACTGTCACTGCAAGTACACTGTGACCCCGGCTCGGCTCGGCCCGGTGCGGTACGGCCCGCGCTGCGGTCGACCCCGGCGAGGGGAGCGACCGGGCGCCGGCGGCCAGCCCGGCGCAAACGCGCCAGACGCGCGCCGCTCGAAAGCTGCGCAAATATTTGCCGGCCTCTCCAAGCGCGCGGCCATTTTGTGCGTCGATAGCAGTGCGTGCGGTGTGCGTGCAAGTGGGAGCGCGCAGCAACGCGCCGGCGCCTGCAAATGGATGATTAAACGAATCTGTGTGTGACTGTGTGCACTGTGCGCCGACTGTCGGCCGACCGTGTCGCTCCGGCACTGACTGATCCCTCCCCTGTGACTGATTTCCTTGGTACTGACTGATCTTTCCCCTGTTGCAGGCTTGGGCCACAACTCGTTTTAGTTGCAACTCTTCTGATGATGGTAAGTGCCTACCAGCGGCGCCGGCCCGGGCTTCTCTGGAAGCTACTTTGGTGTCTGGTATAGTGGGGCCGATTGCATCCGTACATGCTTGTCGCTGCTCAGATGACAGTCGCCAAATAAGTGCTCCTCTCTGATAAGCACGGGACTGTTCTGAGAACCAGCTAGTGCACTGGTGCTCATGCACCGTTTGGAGCTGTATCCGACTGCATTAACAGCAGAAACCGCTCATAGGCTTGCATTGAGACTAGACGGGTTTAAGAGGGTCCGGTCTGGGTTAGGTACCTGTCGCTACCCAGACAGTCGATTGATCGACGGTCTTTGTGACCTGTAACTATACCTCTGACAGCTACGTCGGTGACCCTCACTGTGACCTTCTGTTATCAGTTCTTGATGTGACCTTGTAATGTGATGTGATTGAACTCCGTTATGAGGCCTCGTGGGGTGACCTTGTGATATGACCTTGTGGAAAATCGTGTTTAGGCGAGAACCTGTGGAGTGTCCTTGTGATATGGCCTCATAACTGGTGCCCGACTACTTCAGATTGATAAATTCGAGAGTTCAAAAGAGGTTAACGTCGCAATACAATGCATACAGAACCTGACCCGTATCAAACAAGTCGAGTCAATACATGGAGAGCTATGGCTGTAGTGGTGGTTTTGCAAGCTTTCGCTGTGGATAGAAACAGTGGCAGTCATGTGTTACCTAATCGTTTATCGTTGCGCGGCTATCTTAGCCCACGGTCTTATCTCGCTCCTCGGCGCAAATCGTACACTCTCTTTAAACCCATGGTGCACTTGGACTGTCGACCATTTTTTGCGTTCTTCATAACCCTCACCCTGTGATCCCCTCGCCTCACGATGCTTGAACCCCTTTGTAGTGCCTCTGACCCCTACCGGTCAACGCTGACCCGAGTCCCCTGACCCTGTCCCTCCCCTTGTCTGACCATCCCCTGACCCGTGACCCCTGACCCGTGCCCCTCCCCGGTCTGACCTGACGCCGTTGGCCGCAGTTACTCACCGTCGGGTGCTCGGCGATGCCCTCCATTCCCGACGATCACAACCGAGCGTGTCGAAAGGCGTCGTGCACGTACGCCCACCTGTTCGTGCCACGACGCTGCAAGTACGACAGCCTCGTCTCAGTCTACCGAAATGGCACGGTGGACGCCAGCTCGCGCGAGAAAACCCAAAACAGTGAGTGACGACTGGCGGGGCGAGCTGATGGGGTGGAAAGTTGGGTGGTGTAGTTAGGTTTGGTGTGATGGTTGTGGTTATGGTGAAGTTCGATGGGGTCTGGGTCGGTGATAAGATGATAAAATCGAAGAGATGTCGCTTGAGGGCTTGTCTGATAGAGTGGGCTGTGGAGGGAGTTTTTTATAGGCCTGTTTGATGTGCTGTTGACGTTGTGATGGGCTGACGCCTATTGTTGATTTGAGGCGTCATATAAATATTCTAAATGCTTGGGTGAATGTCGTAGCTGTTTGTAGCACGAGATGGATTACTATTAAGTCGTTCCGAGACTTCTCCACATTACTCTTCGACTGATGTTCTCTTTCAAAACTGTCACATCACTTCCTTCCCCACATCCCTCTGAAGCTGCGAAGCCGAGTGCAGGTGCCCTGTGGTGCCCAGTCTCCCGGTGTGTGTTTAGCCCCCACCCGCCCAGCTCCACCCCTCCCGCGGGTCCCTCTGTGAGGCCGAGCCGCTCTGTGTGCCACGGCCTACCACTAGGGCACTGTTCGAAGAACTCCTCTATCGGAGCAGACAGAGCGGGCCGCCGACGGGAGCCGGGACAGAGCGGCGAGAGCGGCAATCGCGGCGCAGAGATAGCGCGGCTACCAATGTGCCGCGGCCGCACCGTGTGTTGACTGAATGGAAGGAGGCTGGCGATGGTGAGCGAACCGCCGCGCACCTGGGACACGATAACGACGGAATTCGCCGGGATAAAAAGTGAAATGGCATTCGCTCGGCGGAGCGGGAATGTGACAGAACAGCGATACGGTCGCGGTGAGTGGTGCGAGGAGAGCAGAGAACGCGTGTCGAGAGCACCTCGCCAGACCGCTGGGACGCGACGAAAGCCGGCGGCCGGCCTCATTACGTAAGGTGGCCCATTCCCCGTTAAGGGACAACAAATGCCTTCATCTGGGCGCGATTCGTATGCCCATTTAGGACATGAATCCATTTTCGTGCAAACGGTTTTATATCCTGTGCCGACACCTCCCTGCGACTATTAATTTGCTTTAATATCAGACGTAGCAGCCGAGGCAACTAGTTACAAAGTAGCGCCTGTCTAGCCTAAATATGGGTTTGTATGCAAATACGGCGCCAGTCTAGAATTAATAGCTTCTCGTCTCTGAAGGGACCGACCTTAGGCTTAATTAAATCATGCGACCGTTTGGCGGCCTTACACTGGTGGGTGGGATGGGTTCCCCGCCCGCACCGTCCCGTCAGCCCCGGCGGCCGCGTGTGTTTTGCTCTCTAGTGTCGGCTCTCAGCTCCGACCCGTTTCCACCTCGGGTTTCTATCCTTTCTCGCGTGTGGATGTGTGCCCCTTGTGCTGGTATCCATCGCTAACAACAACCGTAGTCTCTATATCGATCGGATAGCGGTGATCGGCACACAAATCTGGCGCACCAGAATCGCTGTGCGCAGCAATCGAATCCCGTCTCACGTCTCACGACCTTGGCTGACCGCCCGCGAGGTAAACAGCAGCTAGAAAGAAACACCTTCCCAGCCTTGGCTTAGGACGGGCCGGCGGCGGCTTAACACCCCGCGTGCGAAAGACCGGACAGGCTTGAAATCTCTGCCGGCTCCAGCCCCCGCGGCAGGCGGCGCCGGTCAGCCGTGGTGCCGGGGCCCGGCTGGGGGTCTGTCCGCCGCCGCCTACTGCTGGCCAACCGGACAAAAACGCACCACTGAGTTACGACTGGACCGTGCCGTTTGCCATGCCGAAATGGGTGCCTTGCATATTTGCCGATCTGTCGAGGTGTCCGGTGTCTGCGGGAGGCGGCGGCGGCGCCGGGGCGGGGCGGAGTGGCGCGCGCGCTGCCCTAGTAATCGAATCACCCCCGCCAGGCCGGGCGAATGGGCCGGGCGCGTGGCGGCCGCTCAGCACCGGTCAGGGGTCCGCTATTTCCATAGGGGCGCACTCCGTGTCGTAATCGGAGTGTTAGCGCACGCTGGGTGCACCGCTCATCGGAATTTCAAGTCGGAAATGTAATGTAGCAATTGTTGTTCTCTGAGCGGTGCGCAGCGGGGCGCCGTCTCATGGGTTTATCGGCGCTGTGACCGTTTTTGCTCGGAGGTGATTAGCACCGGTGAAACCTTAGCAGCACGCCATCAAAGCGGGTGCACCGCCGGAGCAGGTGCAGCGGCGGCTTACCGGGAACAGCGCCGGCCGGCAGCGAAACTCTGTCAAACCCGGCAGATAGGAGAGGTGCGCGCAAAAAGCGTCTTCCACCTGTCGTGTCGATTAGGTGACCTGTGCGGTGTGCGGCGGACGGACGGCGCGGAAAGACGGTCGAGAGGCCGCCAGAGCCGGCCCGCTGGAGACGAGGAATGTTATCGGACCGATGGCAGATCCGGACGGAGGAGCTGCAGCCGCCGAGCGCGATTACATCCCGATAGGACGCCTTTCGGCCGGTGCAAATCACACGCGCCGCCGCCGACGTCGGCGCGGCACTGGTGCACGAGCCTTCGTGTTCTGTTTTCGACGGCACCGGCTGAGTGTTTAAGAAGCGGCCGGCTCCTCTGTTAATTGCACTCTGATTCGTTTGCTCTGTGCCCTTTTTGTTCGCGTTCCGCGGCGCAGTTGCGCTGGCAATGATGTCGAGTCACAGCAGCACACAGCGGATATGTTTCCAGTGGCCAGTGTGTGCTCTACGCTGCGTCGCGCTCGACTGGTGCTACCGCCGTGTGCGACCATGCAGTCGCCGCTATCACCACGGGCGCGGGTGCTGGCGCCCGCGCCGCGTCGCAGTCTCCATTCATGTCCGGCTACTGGCGCGCTCAATGGTGGTTGGCCGGCGGCGGTGCCGACTCCGTCTGACGTACTCCGGCCCTGGCACTGTTTGCTCTCCGCTGTGTCAACACGGGCCGCCAACAGGCTGACGTCTGTTCTCTCGGCTCCTGTTACCGCCCCCGCCCCCGCCCCCGCCGCCTGACCAGCTGCGTCACTGACGGTAGGAAGCGCGAGCGGCTATCCGAAACGCATCGGCTTTTTGCTGCGCCGTCGGAGGTCGTAGCTTGCATGTTGGACATTGATGTGATATTGATCAGGCGTCGACACGAACGGGGGGTGCCGATCACCGCTTACCGCCCGCCGCTCCCCGCCCACCGCCCGCCTGCCCTACAATCCACCGCCCACCACCCAGCACCCAGCGTTCCGTAGTCCACCGTCCTCACTCCTCGCCCAGCGTCCAGCGTCGGTAGGATTTTGCTTCTGTGCGGTGACTAAGAGCGGCACGCCGATGGCCGGTAGCGGCGTGTCTGCGATCACGGCGCGGCGGCGTTAGTGGCGCAGCACGGCGCCAGTTTTTGCCACACGCCGTATCAGCGCAGAACGGCGGCTCGTCAGCGCGCACAGCTCACGTGACGGACGAAATTACAGGGCCGCGCCGCCGCGCCGGACGTCGGTGGCGCGATGGACAGAGCACTTAGCCGGCACGGACCCCACCCGGCGCGGGACGACGGGCCGGCGGTCCGCGGGGCCCACTGACGGCTGTCCTCTCTGTGTTGCAGATCTACTGCGGTTCCAGACCGATATCAGCCAAACGGAAACTCAGGAGCAGGGAAAGCTCTTCATTCACATCTACAACCAGAGGGCGAAGAGGTACATCTGCTTCTCGCGCTCCGGCAGAGTAAAGACCCGGGTGAGTGATTCTCTCTCTCTCTCTCTCTCTCTCTCTCTCTCTCTCTCTCTCTCTCTCTCTCTCTCTCTCTCTCTCTCTCTCTCGCTCTGTCAGCGGGCGGCCGGACCTCGTTCGACGGACGGGGGCGGGTCGGCCGACCGGCCGTCGAGGCTAGATCGAGTCGCGTCGGCGAGAGTCAACACCGGAGACGGATGGCCGGCTGCCGAAATTGGCCACCGGTCCGCCCGCTCTGTTTGTCCCGTACGCTAATGGTGTTTGTATGTAGGAATGTATGTAAACCGCCCCCCCAGTGATTGACTGGCGTCGGACGGGACGCTGACCCGCGCGCCCCGCGTCCTCTCGCCGCGCCGCGCACCGTTTGCCCACCGCACTCGACTCCCACGCGATTAGAACGGCTATCTCAATCGCTGGTCAGACGGCGCGGCGGTGACGGACGGCCGTCCACGGTCAATCTGTAATGGGCGCTGTCCGGGCGGGCCGGCCGAGACTGTCCTGTTTTAGGGCGGCACGTCTCGGCTAATGCGCTAACTGGCGGTGTGGTGACGTGTTGGAAATGAGAGGCGACGGCGGCGGCGGTGTCGGTGTCCGGTTTGATCTGGCGCCGCCGCGGTGGTCCCAGGCGCTAATTAGACGACCAAACTGAGCAGGGAGGGCCGCGCCGCCCGCCCGACGGTGCCGTCACCGCCGCAGACACGTCCGGATCTCAGAGACCGACAGAGTCTGCGGGTGCGCCCCCCCCCCCCTCCCCCGAGCTCCACCGGTTCATACCCTGGCAATCACAAGGGCACACTGCCAGCCGAGCCTTCAAAGCAGGAGCTCCAAATATCCACAGTTGATGGTACGGAGACTTTACGTCTGTGGGTCATATAGGACGGGATGTGGCGGAAGAGACTGGGTATCTATCTGGTGACCCCTGCTCTGGGACGACTGTTTACCGTCGCCGCGCTGTCTGCTCGGGAGTCACGCTGCGTGTCGTGCGTGTCGAGCTGGACAGGCGGGTCGCCGTGTCCCGGGTCAAACGGACGCACAACGACGATGAATATGCAGTGGATGTACTCCGGGAGAGGATGGGAACGGGAGGAGAGGAGGAAGGTTGACGGGAGGAGGGGCACGAGGAAGGGTGTGAGGACTGGGAGGAGCGGCGCGGACCGGAGGACGACCACCCGGGTGTCTGTCAGCGGCTCGGCCGCGCTGCTCAGAGCTACCCTGTGATTTGGGCCGGCCGTCGGGGTGGCCGACCGCGCCTCCCCGGTCCAACTGACACCGGCATGACGGAAAAACAGCGCCCACCCGCTCATTACCGGCAAAACACGGCTGTGCCACGGCCTCGTGAAATTAACCAGTGTTAATTACCCGAGCGGACACTGTGGGAAGCTGCTGTCGACGCTGCCGAGAGAGCAGGGGAGAGAGAGTTAAGAGCAGAGGAGAGAGCGAGGGCAGCGAGAGAGGACGGTCCAGGTCCGGACGGTGGGACCAGCGGCCTCCACCTCCTGGGCCCAAAGAACGCTGACGCGCCGTCAGCGCGACCCGACTCCAATGTCGCTCCTCGAGCCGCCCGCGCGCACCCGGCCATTTGTCCGTGTTGTCCCCCCACAAATAGCCGCGTTTTTGCATGTCGCATTGTCTTTGACTAATTTTCCTTTTCGTACAATGAAGAAGCGACTGCCCCTTGGACCTGCCAACTTTTTTGGCGCGCCAGTCACGGCGGCAAATATTGACACGGTAGCTGTTCTGTGAAAAGGCGATCCATCATGATCGCCGCGTGTCGCGCGAGTCGCCTCGGTACGCCGCTCACCTGACCCCGGGCGCGGCCGCGCGCGCGCCACCTGTTTGAGGTACTGTCACCGACACTGTCATTAGTGGGAATCGCGCGCGGCGCGCACTTAGCGCCGCCGCTGAGGGCGTGAAAGCGACCGCTGACAGACGGCGTCGCGCTGTTGTGATGCGGCCGGCCGCCGGCGGCGGCGCCCGCCGATTGAACCAATCGCCGGGGCGAGACGGCCGGCCGGTCGGGCGGCTTCTTTATCGATTGTATCCGGCACCTGATGATGGCTCGATGGCCGCCGGCGGCGGCTGTTGTTGGCCGCCTGTTTACACCTGTCCGGCCGCCTTATTGATCACGGGCGGCCACTGTTTTGATGTCGGCACACAGTCTGTGACGATAACGACGCTCAGATGCGCCGCCGTCGCCGCGCCCCGCGCTGCGTGCGCCAAAAGTGGCGCACGCAGCTGTCGGCGCAGATGAGAATGACCCAATTGTGCGCCGTTAGGAGGCTGAGGAGGGCGGCTGGCAGTTGGCGGTGGCTGCGGCGCACGCACACGGTGCTTCGGTCAGGGCGTTACCAGGAGAGCGCCACGGTCGGCGCCGGTGCGCCGGTTTCACCCACGACCGCCTGTGTACGCGCACAGAGCGCCGCACTTGACACCGCCGCGCCGGCGCCTCACGCATATAATGCGCCACGCATATTATGCCCATCACATCTGCATGTGAATGGTGGAGTCTGTAGCGCGTCCGGATGACAAAGCGGACGTCGAAACATATCTGGCCAATGGAGACGGAGAGGCGTGGGAGGCGTCGGCTGGAGAGGACGCCGTGACAGCCGGCGGGGCCTTTCACCGTGTCTCTGTGCGCCGCCGAGCCGCCCGTGCCGGCCGGTCACAGGGCCGACCCGGCTGCTGAGGTCTTCGCCGAACAGTCGCGCCCGACCTCTCGATGTCCGTGTGGCAACGGCGCGCTGACGTCCGACAGCCGCCCGAGTCCGACCGACGGCCTGCAGAATGGCAAGATTTTAGTGTTTGGACAATACCAGAGCAAACACTCGTTGGCGTTTGCTCAGACTGCGCTGGCGCCAGGGAGGCGGTGGCTGCGGCGGCTGTGTAGACTGCGGTGGTGGCGGCTCGCAGCAGTGCTGCCTGGATGGGTCGCCCGGTCCCTCGCCGCGCCGCGTATCTAACAGCTGGAACAGGACGTGCCGGTCGGTGGTATTTATGCGGTTTGAGGAGCTCCGCCCTTCGGCGCGTGCCGGGCGGACGCGCCGTTCCATGGCCGATGACAGCCTGGCCTCCGACTCGGTACCACCGTGTGACCGTCACCGTTTCCCGGCATGACACCGCGGCCGGAGCGGCGGGTCTGCGGAACGGAGGAGTCCGCCGGTGCAGTGTCCTGTCATCTCACGTTCTACGGGAACGTCTGACGAGCTGGCGGTTCGTGCTGACCGTGACCGCGTGCGGCGGGCATCGTGAGGCGCTCGTCAGGCCGCCGTGAGTCGTGACGCGCGCTGGTAGGAGCCGCCCGCCGTCAGAAAACTCACCACGTCATCACTGTGGGCAGCGCCGGCGAGAAGAGCAAATGTTATCGAAATGTCAGCGAGTTCGCAGAACCTCTGCATAATGAGGCGGTGAAAACCATATAGACGCTCACTTAGCTGCCAAAAAGGCTATCGGCGCGGTGATTGTTGGGGAAAGTCCAAGGACGTTAGGTACGCGCAGGTTGAGAAACTCACAAAAAGGGGCATAACTCTAGCACTCTGGACGTAACTCGGCCGGTGTTGCTCTTCTCGTTTTGCGCGTAGATCAGGCTTAGCGCGGTGGAAGCGATGAGTGTCGCACAACAGGCTCGTAAGCCGCGCGGTCGGAGCTCGGGCACGGCGGCTCGCTAAGCGTGACAAATCTGGAGAGCGCCGGCGATGTGTATCACTTCGCGGGACGGAGGGGGGGGGGGGGGGAAGGGAGGAGTGTCATCCGTTCCACTCGACTGTGCCGCTGTCCGGTCGTGTGTCTGTCTGTCTGTGTATGTTCACCAACCCTGTCGTGCTGGCACCTCTGACCGGTCCCTCTCTCTCGCTGTTGCAGAAGCGGTTGCCGCCGAGCGGCCGGGGTCGGCACAGTCGGCTGACGTGCCGATTCGTGGAGCAAATGCCCAGAGACGAGAGCGGCCACCTGTACACCATGTACGTGGCCGACGAGCCGCGCCGGCCCAGCAGGCGGGAGCGCGTCATTGCCTTCTGCAGCGGCGGCCAGGCCAGCCTGCTCAGGCTGCCGTCCGCGCACCGCATGGCCAGGAGACGTCTGCGACAGTGTGACGCGCGCCGGCTGGCCGGCAGGCGCGCCGCGCGGCGGCGACACCGGCAGAAGCGCGCCGCCGCCAACCGGCAGCGCCGGCGGCGTCGGCAGCGTCGGCAGCGACGCGCCCAGTGCCAGTTCGTGTTTATGAAGCAGCCGGTGTCGTCGTACCGGGACGCCGTGCGCGCACTCTGACTGCCAGCCGCGCCCAAGCGCGCCGTGCCACGTACAAAGGGTGATAGGCGGCCAGGACTTGTGGCGGCCATTGTTATGTGACTGCGTGATGCGCGGTGCCATGTGTTTGTATGTGAATGTGCGTGCGGCGCACCAGTGCGTGTGTGTCTGTGCGTGCGCGTGCCATCGTTGTTTCACTCATTTGCTCTGTTTTGCTCAAAGCCATCCGATGTTTGTCCCAGCGCAGTGGCGGACCAGCTCGTTAATAATCATTACACGTCATAGTAGACTATCGCACTCGTCGGCTTTGCGCTTCAATGGACTCTTAATTTCATTACTTCCCGCCAGGAACGGCGGCTGGTTGAATTTTGGCGCGACGGAGCGGTGAATTTGGCGCGCCCAGGCCAGGTGCCGGCGGGAATCAATTTCCACCTCTCGACTGCGACGCCCGTCAAAACAAAACCAAATTAGCCGGCTTCCGCACGGCGCGTCAGCTCTCCGTGCCAGATGGACGGGTTTAATTAGCGAAAACAGGGCCCAACTGCGCGGCGCGCGCGCTCGACCGCCGCCTGCCGGACCCCTATCACCGGCCATCTCCCGGCGGCCGCCGCGCCGCGCTGTTAATAGCCGATTAACGCGCGCGCCCGCGACACCAGGACGGCGCGCATCGTCCGTAACAGCTCCATCGGCAGCGGGGCGCGCCCGTCGCCACCGGCTGAGCGTGCGCCGCCGTCAGAGCGGCCCGTGCGCGCCGGCGGCCGCCGGTCTGTCGTGCCGCGCCCCGCCCCGCGCCGTAATGTCAGGGTGTCGGTGGTGTAATCGCCACTGCGCCGGACACCGGCGCGGCGCCCGGCATCATTATAAATGACCGCCACTTCCTCCGGTAAACAGGGCTGCGGCAGCGGTCCACCGGCCCTGCCCGCACCCGCCTTCCTGCCGCTCGCTGACGTATCAATTCACACGCTCCGCGCCGCCCTGGTTCCCGGCTGTCCGCCGCTCAAAATCCCGTCATCGCTCTCTCAGACATACCGCCCGACTGCCTTACTCGCGCCGGCAGGGAGCCGCGCGCTGGCCGTCGGTGCACGCGCCGCAGCGCGCTGGGCCGTACCCGCGCCGCCGGCGTGTCGTCGGCGCTGTGTCGCTGGCTCCGAATGGAATCTCCCACCGTTTATGCACGGTGCTGTTGATGTGCGTACTGCCCCGGCAGTCCGGGCGACCCGGGGTCCGGGCCCGCCGCGCGCGCCACGCCGAGGCGACTCGCCAGCCTCTCGGCTTTTAGGGTTGGCGTTTTTACGCTAAATTGCGCGATATTTTATGGGTGGAGGTGGTGGTGTGGTGGCTGTGACGCCTGGCGCGGCGGCGGTGGCGGGTCAGCGCTGGGTCACTGTCAGGTCACTGTCGGCGGCGGCCTCGTGCGTCCCGACCTCGTGTCCTGCGGCAGTGACCGGCGCGCATCCGCCGCCGCCGCCGCCGCCGCCGCCACCGCCATCACTGCTCTCCTCCGCGAGCACATAATCAGTATTTATTTCTGCTCTCGCAGAGTTGTGTTGTAAGGGTCACTGCACGCCGACACTTCCATTCAACACGCCGACACTTCCCATCCAACATTCCTTGTCTAAATATTGCGAAGATAAAATGTGGCGTACTAGTCAGTTTGTGTGTTGTTGGGAGTACCTCTCCATTTACGAACAAGGATGTGTATCTGATTGTAAATAGTTTTTTTAGTCATTTTTGTAGATGGATGTTTCATTATTACTTCTGTAATATATTTTGGCACTAACAATGTAAAATAAAATAAATCATGTCAGCGTGTATCCGTTTGTTGTTTTTCGTCCTGAGGAACTCGGACGATTCGCGAATGACGAAGGTGGAACGTGCACTCACGACGCATGACAACGTGCGTCCCGAAACACGGCTTTATTTGAAAATACAAACCCTAAATACTTATATCGGTATAGGCTTATATTTAGACCCACCATTTACTTTATCCAATCTACATCAGAGGTCACAGACAATAAGGCCACAAAGAGTTCGTTTCCTTATTTTTCGACGTACCTCAACCGTGAACATCACCGCTCTATTTTCTATAAAAAAAAAACAGCCCCCCCCCTCTCCGACATCACACGAAACATGATTTAATAATCCATTAACTGTTTCCAGAATGATCAGGTCTCCCACCGATAGGTAGGCGACCGACGGCCTGTTTTTTTTTTTTCTAGCGAAGTGATGGGAATTTTCGGCTGACCAAGTGTCAGCCTGTGGTGATTTTTCTCGGCGGTTCGACCACAATGGTGGCTGCCCTCCCGTTCGCTCACAATGGCCGGCGGCGCGTCCAGCCGCCCGCACCGACGCATTGTGTCGGTAACAATGTCCATTGCTGGTAATGGTTAGCATTGATCTTCAGCCCGAGTACCTACCGCAGTGGACGGCGGACGGCGATGCATTCAATTTGAATATTGAAGAATGCCGGAGTGGACGATTAGCAGTGGTCGTCGCTCGCCTCTCCTGGCTCTCGGGATCCGCCCCGGCGGGCCCATTTACATAATTGGTCCACTCGGGTGTGTCCGCGGGTCTGTGTGAAGTGGACTGGGCCGCCAGGGTGGCCCGGCTGGCCGGCCCGACCGTCACCCCTTCCCGACATGCCGATCATTCTGTCACCGGTCCGTCAGAGGCGCGCCCCGACCCGTCATTGGCCGCCGGGTCGGACGGCCGCGCCGCGACGACCGCCACCCGGCACCCTTTAATTACGTCCCGGCGAGCGCGGCCAGGCCGATTTCACGCCACCTTCTTGGCAACAGGAAGTGTCCGCCGGGCGATAAATCGGCCCGGCGCCGGCCGCCGCGCTCAATGGCTCCACTGGGACGGCATGGCCAATCGGCGCGGCCACCGGCGACCCGTGGAAGGCGCCCCGTTTTTATCCGGCCACCTTCCAGTCGGATTACAACGGTAGCGCAGCTGAAAAATGGCCCCCGTCCGGCCTGCAAATTCCTCAGACGCGCCGGCCCTCCACGATTTAGCCGTTCCCCAGGCCGCAACTCAATTTCTAAACCCTTTGAAGTAGATTGATGGCAGCCTCGAATTGCTTCCCTTTGAGTTCAGCTCGCCTCATTTACTTTTCTGGGGATAATTGTGAAACGTGCCCTGCTTTTTATCCCAGCGCGACCGCGACGGTTCACGCAAAAAGTACGCGCGCTCGTCCCAATAACCAAATCGAAAAGATCAGCGCGTTTTTCAGGTCAGACCCTGCTGAGTAAATAGTGAGTCGCCGGTGGCACTGGCTGTCTCACTGTCCCGGATAGGCTGGGACGAACGGCGCAGGGGCTGCCGCTCGCCCCTGTCTGATACAGCTCTATGTCCTACAGGTCTGTGGGTATGTGGACACTGCATGTTTGTTGGTCTGAGACTGACCCGGAGCGCAGCAGCGTCACTAGTTAACAGTACCGCCCAGACTGCCGGAAACATCACGGAGCTCAGACAAAAGCAAGCGAGGAAAAACCATGTGGGTCATGGCTGAAGATCACCCAACGCAAAGGCTTGTCAGAGCGCGCGCTTCTATTTATCTCCAAAGAGAAATGGTGCCCGGTCCACAAATGATTTTGCACTTACAACAAGGGGTCGATAAATCTCTGGTCTTTGTCGCCCATTTAGAGACGCCCGAACGTCTCTATTCTGTGTGAATACAAACGGGCCGTCGATCACGTGACTATTTCGGAACAGAGGCCGTCTGGGCGCCGCGAGACCACGTGACTGGGGCGGACGGCGGTGGCCGGCGGGGACAGGAACAGGGGCGCGCCCGGCCGCCGTCGGACAGAAGCACGGGAGGACACCGCGAGGAGATGTGGCCGGAACAGCACTGTTCTCCGGCGGATTAATGTGTGGAAAGTGAGCGGCAGCGCGGGCGTGCCGGCATACCCAGTGGTGCAGACGAGGCCGAACACGACCGTACCTACGTCCTGACAGAACGGAGAACGGATCACAAGGCTGGGTCAAGGTGAGCGCACAGCTGCTGAAAATAAAGAGCCTTTTGCCTTGCAAAATTTCTATAGATAAACATTTGCATAACGTTTACCTATCAGTTTTATTGATAGGTTCCTATAAGTATGCCAGTTTAAAATGCAGGACTCTCCAAGCTGCTCTCTCTGCCCTCTACCCCACCTCTCTCTCTCCCTCTTACCCCCCCCTCTCTCTCTCTCTCTCTCTCTCTCTCTCTCACACACACACACTCTCTCCTATATGACGGTCCGTTAGGAAAAACGTGACCCCTCTCGCTACCTCACTTGACTCCGGACGCACTTTACCTAATCCAGATTAGTGGTTCCTTCAGCGCAGCATCGTTGCGCTTTATTGAGAAACCGCCATGGACTCAATTTGCATTTCAAATATAACCGTAACCTGATCCCTGCAAAGCGATTGCCTCTTTTGAGCCTTTCATGCATGGCTGTTAAAATCACCATGTAACGAAGCGGTGGGCTTATAACTCAGCTTCCATTCACCCAGGAGAGTCGTAAAAGTTTGCGGTGGAAGGCCAGTTGAAATGAGAACCTGAGCCATCAGTGTAACTGACGCGAACATCACATCAAACACATACCTACTCGACCGTGCCGACATTTTATAGCTGTCGAGATGTGCATTCCATTTTCAAGCATGGAGGACAAGAGCAATGAAGATGTCCCACTTTTCGATTGGGGTCTATTAGAAATTGTAACACATTGATGGTTGCTCGCAACGGATAAATTCATCGAGCGTCAGTCATGGTCAACATTTTAAGCAGTACAATATTCGTGAAGGACTTGAATCGATCAAAAGCGATCGAGTGCTGAAAGTCCAATGTTCCGATACCTGAGTAGGCTACAGTGACCTATATAACTAAGATCGTTCCTATTATTTTTTAATTCTTTGTTAAAATGTTTTTTCCTTTTAATTAAGCGCTTTTGAAGTTTTCAGCTCTTATTTTTTTTTTTTTTTTGAACAGTTTTTTATCTTTATAACCCTTGAAACGAATCATGACGTCTCTTCGTCACAACTTTATATGCCTTAAAAGCTACGGACGTACATAAGACCTGTTTGTTTACCCTGTGGCTTTCTGTGCTGATCATCATTACAATACGCCATTGATGGGTGTATCGAAGGTCACACTTACGTTATCGGCAGCTGGCGCTAAGAAACGTGATCGAGATTTCTGGGCCGATAGCAGCATCTTCAGAGGCTGTCACCGGGCGCCGCGCAGGGGGCCAATCGAGATATCGCGACTCAGCCAGCCGCGACATCTCACTCGGAAGCTAATGGATGGCATGTAAGAAGGTATGTCACTCTTCACATGTGCGCTACACAAAACGGTGTGTTACCATGTCCAACGAGCAGGTTTTTGCAGTTGACTGTACCGAAAAGGACCTTGAAGTGGAGGTTTGATATCATGGATGGCCTACATTAGGGTCTGTTGGTGATTATAGTGACACCGTGCATACCTAACTAATGACACTTTTCAACATGTCCCAAACTGCTTACCGGTTTGAGCTGGCGTAGGTCTGTGAGCGGTTGGTTCGGCACAGAGCGGGTTGGTGCCGATACCTAGGTACACTATCTGAGCAGTGAGACGTGGCCTCAATGGGCCGCTTTACACTAGAAGACTTACAATTAGATTAGGAAATTCTATGCTTAACCCATGTTTTAGTTCTCGTACGGTTATAAAGAGTGTCAAAGCGTCGTAGAACAATATTGTGATGCATCCTCTCTCTTTGTAGCCGGAAAGCATTGCATAATCTCTCTCGTCCGATATGGCACGCACACATAAACAAATAACAATGCTCTATATGCATGACACGGTTGACCAATGACCATACATGGGCTAATAAAAAACACACATGCAGACACACATTTGAACATGAACCTATTGATCTGAGTCGCCAAATTTGCATTATTGTCATGAATCGCAGTATAAGTGAGCGATAGTCTGCATACTTGGGGGGGGGGGGGGCTCGGCCGCAGTCGCCTGTCTCATTCGCGTGCTCCGTGCAGTGACATGTGATGATGAATGAACCACTGGTGCTTTTTGTATCTAAACAGCCCCGTAAAATTGTTCGATTCGTGCAGATCGCAGATCAGTGTAGACTTTTTGATATTTTTCATAATCAGCTTGACATGCTGCAGGCATTAATGGATAGTTATGTGTTGCACGATGCGTGAATTTATTGGCATTTATCTATCACTGCCAGAAACTTCTGACACAGCCGCACGAAAGTGTCTACATTGGCTTCACCAACCATTCGTTGTTTCATTATTATTCACTTTTTCGACGCCTGAGCAGCTATTGGCTTATATAATTACATAAGCATTTAAATTTTCAAATCCTCGATGAGGCTATAGAGCACTGGTGACGAGAGTGAAATGTGACTTGTTTTTAAGTCTCATTTCGAGGACGGTGGCTGCCCCACCAATGTGGATGGACTACATGAAGCGAATAAATAAATCAATATATGAATAAACAAGCCAGTAAGAAAAATAAAACACCAAAATGCCAAAAGGTAATTTTATGCTGAGTCATGAATGTCCGTCACCTGTACTTTGCTTAAAATGATCACGCTCTGGCAGCATGGACAGCCCTGATGCCAAATCGGGATTGCGGAGGGATTTAGGTCAATGATCCTCGGTGCAAGTTTAATCCGAGAGCTTTAGTGTTGACTTAGTACATCAAAGGATACTTACGGTTAAGTCGTATCGATGATATTTCTGTGATACCTGAACAAGGTACGGGTATGGGTAGGTACTTATTTGTGGCACTTCCGTTCTACTGAAAGCTTCAACTGATTTTGCAAGTGCTCCTTGTGAGCCATATACCCATACCTACAATAGCAGTGGATTTATTGGAGTTCCCAAATCTCGCAAGTGTAAGTAGTTTGGCAAGAGTTGTGCCGTCAAACATTTACGTCACGGCGGTCCTTCAGAGCGGGTGAGATAGCAGTTCAGAGCCCCTATCGAGCCGTAGGTCCGTGTTGGGACACCACCTTCGTCCGGCCAAAGCGGATACAGCGGACAGCGCTGCCATTGTGCGCCCTCTCCGTGCGTCAAACGCACCTTGTGTCGCGCGTTTACCGTGTACTCTCCCACCTCAAACCGGCAGAGGTCCGCAGCTAGCCTCTGCGCAGGGTGCCGGCTGACGGATCCGCCCTGACACGGATTCTGGGTTCGTGGCACTCGACGCGTCCTCGTCCCTATCTGTATCGGGGGTTACCGCGGCCACCGGCCGGTTAACCGGACCAAAGAGATCACAAGTGTATAGGTCCGGTATAGGAGAGTCGGTGATGGGCTGGGTCGGGGTGTGGGCTTATGGCCCGGATGTGTGTAGTGGTGCATAGTGCAAGGACATGCAGTGTGCACACATCCTGTCTATCGATCACGTGCGCAAGGGACGGAGCTGATATGTGAATGTGCAACTGATGATTGTTCGACACCGGAAGGCTTGGTGCAGTAGGTAGGCATCGGATTAATTGTCTGTAAATGTAACACAAATATGGCAACTTAAAGCATATGATAATATGCTTTAGTAGAATTGTGTTGTCTCACTTTTGGTAGAGAAAGAATAATGCTATGCAGGGTGGCGCCGATAAATGAAGAAAAATGTGCTCCACACAATATATATATATTTTTTTTACAAAAGTCAGTACCTACATTGGATGGAAGCTTGGGACTGGGGTGACTGATGGCGACATAATAGCCGTTTTCACGACGGGCTATCCGGCGAGTGCATCTAATTTGACTAAATCTGCACCTAATCTCTTTTACAGCAAATATCTTTATTTTATGAATTCATTTCAGTGTTTTAATCGGTGATACTCTCTGATAATATGACACGGCAGGCATATAAGCAATTAGTGCAACGCTGATAGCTACTAAGAAACACACTGAACCTGATTTGACCAAATCTGCACCTGATCTGCACCAGTTGTGCACCAAATGTGTACCAGATGTGTAATCGCCACGCCGATTGTGGATTGCTCTTGATCGTCAATACATACATACAT
This sequence comes from Amphibalanus amphitrite, assembly GCF_019059575.1. NCBI lineage: Eukaryota > Metazoa > Arthropoda > Thecostraca > Balanomorpha > Balanidae > Amphibalanus > Amphibalanus amphitrite. The sequence goes on from NW_024882056.1 coordinate 221,710, forward strand.
ACATACATACAGATGACCGTCGTGAAAACGGCTAATATAACACATTATATAACACATTAACTCTTTTACTGATAATGAAAGGACACATATTCAGCAACATTTTTAGGTCATATGCAATTTGGTTGTGCAACAGCCCTAATTCATTTTTGGAGCGCTCTGAAACAATTGTTCCATGTCATCAATGTCCAGGAGGTAGGCGTATGGTATTAACGGCTACCATTTAAGCAAACATGGCAACCCCTTTCAATCTTATAGCTTTCCTGTATTTACGACCCACACAAATCATTCGATTTAATTTTGGCAAATAGTTGCGGTTTGGCACGTCACCACTGCATACCCATTACGTTTGCCTCAAACGAAGCCGGCTGGCTGTTTCTGCTCCCCGGTGCTCTATAACTGATAAACAATCCAATAATCAATATCTAATTAATAGCCAATTCTCTATCTCTGGCCTTCATTAGTCGTTAGCTGGCGGGGCCGCACCCTCTGCCGCCTCCCTCAGGAAGTGATGACCGGCTTAGCTGGTGAATTTGAACGGTGTGGAGGGGCGCCAGTCAGCGCGGGGCCGGGACGGGGGACTGGGAAGGGGACGGGGACGCCACCCACGCGCTCCCACTGTCAGAAGAGGTGAGAACACAACACAGAGCGGCGCACAGGCACTTCCGGAACGCGCACTCGACCCCCTGAGCCTCTCTGAGCCGCCAGCCGGTCTGTCCCCGACATGTTTGACCGGGTCGGAGGGGAGGGGAGGAGAGGGGGAGGATGGAGAGGGCCGCTCCACCGGTCAACACCTCTCAGGTGCTCTGTGGGGTCGCGGCGCGTTCAATGGCCACCGCCGGCCGCCTCCTCTGAGGGCGGCGCTAGGCGGCTGTCGGCAGACTCGGTAGTCGTGTGTGTGCCTACACGGCCCGGCTGCAGCGGAACAAACAGACCCCAGTGTCCGGCTTCGTGTGAGCACAGATGAGACAAGGACCTCCGCCGGGCGGCCAAACGCCAGCGCATGCCACTGCGGAGGGGAGAGAGGAGGGAGGGAGGGAGGTGGATCTCCTGTGCCGCCGCTCGCGTCTGCCGAAATACAGAGAGACGTATGTGAAGTGTCGAGGTTAAATTGTAAAACTATGGACAGCTGAAGAAGTTTGATAAGAAACGAAAAGAATGCAAGCCAGCTGAAAATCGTAGCCCATTACCTCGTAGTGGCTCATTGCCGTAAACGGCGGTAGGCAGGCGGTGGCACCATATTCGAGCGATGGCCATTTACAGAAGTTCATTGCCACCCAGAAACACATTACCATCAACAAGAATCGGCAGCGCATACTGCCGCATTTGACCGGCGACCATTGGTCACCACATTCCACGGGCGTTTGACAGAGTGGGCGTTCACGGGGCGCTCGTTTTGAACAAGAGAATCTCAAACAGCATTGTGAGGCTGTTGACAGAACTCACTACTTCCCGGTCTTGGCCACTCCTCGAGTCCTAACAGCCGTTTTCCGAAACGAGGTGCGACCTAGCGTGCTAATGGGGTGAGCGTAAATGGCCGCCGCGCGCGCCTTTTACAGTAGTTGAACAGTTTATTGGCGGGGAATGGCTTTAAACATTCCACCGGGTGCCATTTATGGGGCCAACTTACTTACCCTTACGGAAAACACCCTCTAACGCGCCGCGAGAAACGGACAGGCCGTTCAGATAAGGAGATAGGTGTCATCCTCCAGACAAGTAGCAGGTCCTGAGAGCACGGTGGCCCCAAACCGTTGAATCGTCCTGAGATGCAAGGTGCCGCCGATACAAAGCTTCTTTCTTTGAGACAGTTTGCCATTTGGATATTGGTATGGGGCACTTGAGCGATTAAGTTGATTATCTTCATGTATGTTGGTGAGTGGAGCCGATTTTGGCTGGCAATGCTGTCTCAAAACATGCACTCTGTCCAGTCACAAAGCATATAGAATACTATTGCCTACCTAGTAATCGTCTACTTCCTGGCTGAAAAAGACAGTTCATTTCTAAATTACAACTTAAAAGAACAGATGGCATTGAATTGGAATTGGCCAGGAATCTGGAGCTGCACAAAATAATTGCGCTTCATCGACCACAATAAGTCAGCATTATTAAATCAACACAAGAAGTACGGCGGTATAAAAATATCATGTATACTACACCATCAACAGCACGTGCCACATGTATGTACTTTGTATTATGGAAGTCCAAAGCCACTTAGGGAGCGGAGAGCCACTGTTTAAACCGCGATAAACCTCAGATAAGCCGCGGATGGCACATACTCCGCATCATGTTGATATGCTCGATGAAAGCAAGGCCAATGCCACCCTGCAGTCTGCACTATCTTCAATGTTCAATTGCACATGCCCTCACGTGGAGAGGGTTTCAACTTGACGGCCGAAGATCGCGTCATTCACTATCAAACGACGACTGTTATGCAATCGCACCGATTCTGTCCGTTACGGATCTGGGCACGGCGGATATTGATCTAAAGATACCCTCACGGATGGAGATGCTGAATATCAACCCGCTTATATTACTGACAATCATATCATTCAGTACCGGGGCCGGGCTAGCAGTGCCGTGTCAATAGCCGTTTTCACGACGGCCATCTGGCACACATTTGGTGCACATTTGGTGCAGATAGGTGCAGATGTGGTCAACTTAGGTTCAGTGTGTCTTTTAGTAGTATCAGCTAGGGTTGCACTAATTGCTTATATGCCTGCTTTGCCATATTATCAGAGAGCATCATCGATTAAAACACAGAAATAAATTCATAAAATACAGGTAATTGCTGTAAAAGAGATTAGGTGCAGATTTGGTCAAATTAGGTGCACTCGCCGGATAGCCCGTCGTGAAAACGGCTAATACGCACCCGATGGTTTGGGGTGCGCCCCGCTCGACAGGGGCCGGGTCGACGTGTTACTAGCGATCCCCCGGCACAGCCCGTGGACCAGCCGGTGCACCCAGCAAATGTCACCATCCCGTGCAATGAACAGCGGCATTCCGTGTCTATATCAACTTCCCAACAGAGCCAGTCAGCTGTCGTTACGTTGAACAGCGTCGTCCAGAGTTGTTGAACAGAGTTGTCCGTGAACTTCCCCGACTCAGTTCGTGAGCCGTCCGTGATCTGTGTGTCTTAGTCCGTGATCCACCGCCTGTCAGACGAGACATCGGTGGATCAAACGGTCCTCGATTTTAGACTTCAGGCTACTGATACCCTTCATGGAGCTGTCGTGAAGGGAGCTCCGATATTTTTAGACGCCGCTTTTACCTGGCTTAGTTAGATCTGTCACGCTGGGGCTTGCAGTAATAATCCACCTCCCGATATACCCTCTATCGGTTGGTATGTGGAATCTGTAACCCGCTGCTTTACGTCACACAGGGAGGTCAAAAGGGTCCACAGTCGGCACAGGTCTGTCAATTCTCAAAAGTGCATAGTCATTTTCTGACAATGACACACTTTGTGTTTGTTGTCATCATTTTTTTACATTAAATCAAACGCCATATCTTTGTGATCAATTTTTATTTTCAAGAGACCTTGGGGCTCTACCGTAGGAGGAATATTAAAATGTAATTTAATGTGAACATAAACACAAATGTATTCATTTCTGTACCCATAGGGTTCTTAGTTGGTGCGGTCAGTGAGCCTATATTTGCATTGAAAGGTGGGCTTTCTAGTCCGAATGCAGTTATTTTTACTTGCATTTCTATTTCTTCTTTTTTAATTGGATTGAGATCATAGGCGGTGGAACGGGGAGGGCACCGGGGCACCGTGCCCCCCTTTGATTTTGGCATTTTAATATTAACCCTATGGGCGTTGCATGGAAAGAATGGGACCAAAAGTCGGCAGTGCCCCCCCCCTTAATTGAAGGTGTTCCGCCGCTACTGATTGATATGAGGTGGTTCATGCGACCGTGCTATACATAATACATATACCTTAGAGGGGTTGATGCACATGCTTAGATCGCTGCAATTATACGGTGGATTAAATTATGATCGTTCTTAGACATAAGGCGACACATCGCGCTGGTAACTCATAATCCTAAACAGTTAGAAAACTGACCATCTTGAAAGGTCATATATATTTCTAAGAATCAAATGTTTAATGATGAAATGTTTCTAAGCTGCTTCTGGAAGCTGGCATCCCATAAGCTCCTCGAGCCGCAAGATCAACATTTTGACGTCACGCCGAACACGACGGTGTCCATTGGTGTGACCGCTGCCATTTGTTTTAATCCACGGCGGCGGTGTATTAGGCTGAATTATCGATCATTTGATTGATCGCTGTGGTCACTTATGACAAATGGCGACACGGACGGCTAGCTCCGCTGCATTGCAGATGTGCCGATTACTTTAAAACGTGGATTGATTGCTTCTGTGCATATATCTGCACTGTGCATTCGCTGCGAATTAAGATGATGAATGTGAATGGGATTCGGCTGCATTTAAAAGAAGATGAAATAGGTAGGCTTTAATTTTTAGATGAATGAAGCGTATATCGATAACGCCGAGTTTTATTTTAAGGTGCATGAACATGTCGTGCAGGCAACAGGAAGCATGCAAAGACGAGCTGGACTGGGTCGTGAGTGTCACAAAAGAAAGTTGCTGTGCTGCATTTGTATATTTTATCTGAAAACGCTAGCAATTTGTTTCACTTGAAGCTGAAATGGCATGTGATATAGATAGGTACTTCATTTTATATGCATGCGCTGAATCCTTAATGTGGTAGTTCCAACAATGATGATTTTCTTCTCACCCTCGGATCTATGACGGTTACGCGCCGTGATAACGTCAGACAGACGTCCACCCCACTAGCGGTACGGTCTGACGGACTCGAACTGAACGTATCGCGTTCATCTGCCTAACAGAGCGTGGCGGATCAGACGCCGTTCGCAGCCGGTAGAACAGCTCACTGCGCCGACAAGATCGCCGCCTCCGCTACATGGTCGAGGCTTTTCGCGCCGTCACTCACATAGACAATCGAGAGACCCGATCGGGACCGGGGCGGGCGCCGAGGGAGCAGCCCAGCGCTCCGGAGCGGATCGCTCTCCGTGTCAGCGTGCCATCGACACAGTGTCAACGTGACAGTGGCACTGTGTCAGCGTGTCATCGACACTGTGTCAGGGAGCGTATCACTGGTGACTCAATCGGTGACAACCGTGACATTCTGGAGTGAAACGAGCTCCAGTGTTGGCGGGGAAGAGTTTTCAGGAGGCTGGGAGCTTGTAAGGGGGCTGTGGAAGAGTCAGCCACTCAAGCCGCCCTTTTCCTTTCCTCCCGACCGCTCTTCGCCGGCTCATCGGCCCTGGGGCCGCAATCCTCCCATCTGCAAACACACGCACCTTCAGTGCTTAGCGGAATTCGTCGTCATTAACCGGTGGGCGGTTCGGTGGAGAATAAACGCCGTTCAGGCGGTCATGCGCTCGTCTCTGTGGCTGGTCGCCGGAGGCGGGTCATCCCGCCCCGCTCGAAGCCGGCCTGCACAGCCGACTCGGCGGCCGCTTATTAAATTACACCGAAACCGCCGGCCACCTTTCAACACCGCGGCCCGCCAGAGAAACGTGCACTGTTACCGTCGGCAGGGCAGCGCCGCGCCGCGCCGCCACAATCGCCGCAATCGCCGCAATTAATTAGCACGAATGGCGGCGGCCGGCGGCCCTGGCGGCGGGGCGGCGGCTCGCGCCCGGTGGTCCGCCCTGGGCGCCGTCAGCTGACCTTTGTGACGTCACAGAGACGATCCGCCGCCGGCGCGGTGGTCGGGTCACGCTGGGTCAAGGTCGTGATGGGTCGCGGCTGAGGTCATGCAGTCCTCAGGCCCCGCCCCGTGCGGCTGCTGTGCTGGTGAGGGAGTCTGCCGAGCGGGAGGCTGCGTGGGCGGAGGGCACAGGAGCTCCGGGCAAACGGCCACTCGGTTAGAACTCAGGTGAGCTCACCGGCATCTGATGTCAGTTGCCGTGATATCATCACCGCAGAGATGTAGGCTGATCCTCTCGACTGAGGCGGATGCGGCCTACCCTTCTGCCGGCCTTGTCCCACCCCGTCCGTGCTGCTCGCCCCCGCAGGGTCCGCGTTATGTCATACCGCGCCGCGATCCACCCTGTGGGAATTCAGACTGCGCCCGGCACCCATAGCGTCCACCCCAACCACGTGGCTGGCGTGCCGTCTGCAAATGATGACCCCCGCCTAACACCGGGCCGTATTTTACTACAGCGCTTTGCTGATTGACGGCAGTTAACCATGCCATAGATCCACACCTGAAACAATGCTCTTCAGCGCCGCCTTTCAACCCCGCTCGTCGATGGAAGGCCATCAACCATGTCTACCCCTTGCTCGGGCCGACAGGCGCGCGGCGGCACATTACAGGCACCTCTGTCGCGCTGCAGTACCCTCTCATCTGACGGTGAGTGGCCAGCGCCTCCGGTCAGTGTAGCGGGCGGGGCGCCCGGATTGCTGCTCGTGTAGCCGCCGGAATGGGGATAATCACAGGCGCATGTAGAAATAACGGGGTCGGTGGCACTGATGATTAGTGTCGGTTAAACTGATTAACCTAAGCGCATTAACATTATGGAGTACCTACAGCTATGCATTGAACGGAAATGTCAGCCACAAATGCCTTGGAATGGGTTTACTTTGAATGCAGTTTTTGTAATTAATGGTATCCGAAAATGGTTAACTCACGTCTTCTTATGTTCCTAATGCTGTAGTTGAGTTAAATGCTTCTGGGAATTGAAACGTTGCATCCAACCGATTAATAATGCCAGTTAAGAATGATGCTTTCAAGATTCATTGGCAAGCCAACACCGGCCATGGGCTCTTCTCCCTCCCTCAACGATCCTGTCCCTCGTATTGTGACACCACTTGGCACCGATCACCGACCTCCGAGCCAAACCCGTTCGGCCGCCGAGCTGGTGGCGATTATGGAGAGGCTCCGTCTGACACTGCGCGATAGGAGGATCAATCCAAACCGATCTGTCGTCCATCCATCAGCGGCTGGACCGTCGCCGGCCAGAACATCATTCATCATTGAACGGCACGCGACCGCAGAGGGCTGTGTCACAGAGCGGTCGAAAAGTCGGCGACTGCGCAGGAGGAGCCTCGTCGGCAGCGCAGCCTGCCCTGTAGCGATCCCCGGCTGATCTGTGGCTAAAAATGCGCTGTCAGACAACGAGATCAACTGTGATTTGGGCCAGCTGTCAGGTATGTCGTGCAGGGGGTATCGCAGACGGAACAGGAAAAGGGTGACTGATTGTTGGTTTCATATTAATGGTTTGCGCTGTTTGACATCGTTTATCAAAGCTTGACAAATAGATTCAGGTGCGGAACAAAATGCATTGAAGTGTAATGCGATTTGTTTTCCGCCACTATAAAGTCGACACATAGTCTTTTATTGGTCTTTTATGAATGTCAGTCAAGACAACCCACAGTTAGTCCAGATTCAGCCCGGGGTCAGTCCAGATTCAGGAAATCTCAAATCAAGCTGAAACTTTCACACAATAGAGGCCGTGACAAACACAAGCTACAGCCCAGGCCACTCGGTGGCATCCCCAGTGGTTTGACCTTCAGAGGTCAGCAAAGGTAACGTGACCCAACTTTGCACAGCGGATTGTGGCCAACCCAGTAGAGTTAGAGCGATAAAAACAACATCAAACGATTCACCAGCACCTAAACTTAATTCCTATCAGCAATTTGACCTCTCAAGTTCATTGCGATGACCATAAGATCATTTGTGGGCTATGTCGAAAATAAACTTGCACAGCGGTTCTCGAGTATAAGGATCGGCCGAATTCCAAATCAGAGCACATCATCGGGTAAGCCGTAGTAAGCCGTAGTAACTTTTCTCCGAACCGCTTATTCTCCGCTTCTCGATGTATGACCCCGTTTGACCTCGGCAGGACACCATGTAAGTACATTTTACAAACACTTCCGTGATTACAGGGATTTCAAATGACAAACATTTGTTGGGCGATTGAAGTGTGTCTTCGGAGTTAATCAATCTTCGAATCTCATTTACTTCCTTTTTAGTAAATAAATTATATAATCGCTAAATTTCAGTGAATTCGTTAATATTTAATAGCAGTTGATTCTGATTAATGGACTTCAAACAATATTAAACCGCCTTAACCACCATAACTTCAAGCCTTTCCTATAACACGCGGTTGCCATTCTTTCCCTATGTAATAATTCCACCATGCCACTGACACTGGATGTGGGTGGGTTTCGCACGCACATGCTGTCAGTGCCGCCGCTGCCGTATTGTGCGTGTTTCATTGGACCGGTCGCGTTCGAAGCGGTTTGGCAGCGGGCTGTCGATGTTCGACATCGCCCTGGGTGTAGCGGGGCCGACTGCGGCAAGGCTATCTGATAGAGGCGGCGTAGCGGCACGGTGCGGCCGGCCGTCCCGTCAGCCTGCAGCGCGCGCCGGGCGGGGTCGACTGGAGTCGGCGCGACGGGTAATTGGTGCTGTCAGGTCCCAAGGTGAGACACGTGTACGGACACCGTGTACCGACACCGAATACTGACACCGAGTACTGACACTGACACCGAATACTGACACTGCACTGAGAGCTATCATCAAATATTAGCATATCGTGCCATGACACTGATCGTGCCGACTGCCGACACTGACCCCGTACGCTGACATGTAATGACACTGACACTGTATATTGACATCGCGCTCTGACACTGCGCCGTTCTCAGGCCTGTCTTGCAGCACGCTGAAGTATGGTCACACTTTACACCAATGGCGCGCCCTCGCCACTACGCGCAGAACAAGGCCTCGCACTATATAATCTCTATTTCATTATTTCATTTGTCGGTATCTATTTATATACTCGTTCATTTCCATGTCATTAATAGTCAATACATGTGACAGCGTGTCTACGATAATGTTTGCTAATTTATTTATAAGTGCATTATGTTATAGTTTGAAAATATAATTAATTGCCAAGCAGTTAGCAGGGCGTGCGATACTTTGATAACAAGATAACGACACAGTAGCTCAGAGTTAGCTGGCATCTGATAAGAGCTACCCACTGGTAACAAATTATATGAGTATAGGTCAGCAGTAATTTTGTACACAGAATGATACGGTGATTCATGCTAAAAAGGCCGATGTGTTTTGGACTACAGGTCTAACATGACTCACCACACCAGACTTCGGGAGACCGACACTCGACAGTCTCAGAGGACTCGTAGACATCGGTAGCTTCAAACCAGAGTTACCTACAGACCGATAGCGCCTTACCCTGGAGCAGACCTCTGGACATCCACAATTAGGTATACATAGGTAGGTACTGCAGCGTGAGATCAAACCCAAGTCTCAGACCAGACCCCCTAACTACTACTGACCAGAGCTGCGGCCTAGTAAGTCCACTGACCGGGATGCTGCAGACTTGGTCCGTTATATGCTATGAGTATACATGGCGCAAAAATCCCTCGCTTGAGTCCGGTACATGCCATACAACTCTTTGGGAGAACCCCGGACATGTTAACAGTTCACAGTAGACACTGTCCGATCAGGCGGGTGTCGACTATTTAACAGCGGATAGAAGCATGGTGATCCGTCACCCATGTCTCACTGTCCCATCGCCCGCCATGTCTCACTGTCCCACCGCCTGCAGTCTCGCTGTCCCACCGCCTGCTATGTCTCACCAGCGAGAGAGACACCGCTGATGAGATGTTCTGCAGTCCGTTGGAAAACTGATGCAACCCGTTCGGCTCTCCCCAGCTGTCTGTCGAACTGACTGGACCGTGTCGACGGGTCGGCCTGTTGAGGACTGAGAACATCGGTCAAGGCGCGGCCCGGTCCGCCTTATAGGGTCCCGGACAGTGTGCCCGATAGCGGTGACACGCCAGTCCAGCCGTCAGCACCAGCTGGGAGATGCGGCCGTAGCGACTTGATACGTCTTTATCGTCAAGTGCCGGAGCATCTTCAGCGCTCACTGGCGGTGCGCGCGGCTGTCAGCGGGACGGTTTGAGTATGCAAAAGATCGACTTTCAGAAACGACAAAACCATTAATGGAAGTGGAAAGCTTGGATGTGGTCGGTTTTTGCTCCGCCTTGGGTCATGATCCTTATGTGAAGCTCCTTCCCTTCAGTCTTATGTTGGTCTTAGAAAGGTTCGTTGGCTCGTGAGGGAGCCCCCATCCCCGTTCCGCAGACCCGGGTCGATCCGGACGCAGTCGAGCGCGTGCGACAAATGAGGCGCTCACGCCGAACAGGCGGGGGATAGATGACCGCTCCACCGGCCGGCCGAGCGGCGTTTTAGCGCTGAAAGGCCAACGCTAAACTGGCATCATTCTCAGAAACCTACCGACGACCGACGTGGCTCTGGTGAAAGCGCCCAAAGAAAGAAAATGTGTTAAATATATTTGTCCATCGGTAGTGTTGATGTGAGCGGTATTTAGGATACACTGAAAAAATCAACGATAATCGCTCAGTGAATGCCATTTATTCAGCTTGTCAAAGTGAGTAAATGGATTTCTTTGACATTGAACAAATATTTTTTTCAGATCTATCTATGTAACGGAATCAAAATGGGTGCAGCTGAAGGGAATGAAGTCCAAGAAACGACACTCAATTGAGTTATAAGATATAAATAAAGACAAATTAAGCCACTAAGCCTTAAGGCAGTAAGCCCCTTGTCCCTAGCTGTAAGCGGCAACTTGGTTTAAGGATTACGATTTCCTGGGAACAAGGGCCGGGGCGTGATATACATGTAAAACCGCATAGATCATCACGTAACAGGCTGAATTATCGTGAGATAGTGCATCTGGATCATGTGGGCTGTAGGCTGTTTAGTGAGATGTTCGTTGAAAATGATTACCAGCCGAAAAGTCCGAGATGTGGCACGCCACACCGCCCACAATAGCTAAGACTTGAACCACTTTAACCTGCCCACGTCCTTCCACAATCTAAGTCAAGCTGCTTAGCCAGGTTTGGATGGCGGATTTCGACTCAGCGCGTTGCCAGATCTCCTGACACGGGATTTGCCCCAGTAGCTGGGATTTGGCATGACTCGGTGAGTGCTCAGGGAGCTTACTGACCGTTCCTGTTTTGTCCAAACCGTCTATCGAAAGTAAGCATTGTGCCCAGTGCGCGTCCATCATCACGAGCCAAACTGCTCATCTGAACCACGGCAGGACACCGCCGGCGCCGGCTCTCCACCGCGGCGATCCATCTGACCCCGTGGGCGGTTCACCTCTCCGAGAAGACGCCTCGCCGGGCGCGTCGGCGGGCGTGGGACCGTCGGCGAGCTTCTGCAGCCGCGTGTGGCGCCCTCCGACCTCGGCCAACTCCGGGCCACTCAATTACCGGCCGGCGGACTCACTGGCGCCGCACCGCCAATTAATGGATTCATTGATTTCCATAAAGCAAATACCCGGGCCGTCTCTGGCGCTTTTTGGCCGGGCGTTACAAAACGGCTTGAGCGTGCAGCTGGGACTGGCGAGCGAGGCGCCAGCCCGGCCACCCGTCTGGTCGGACGGCCTCAGGTGAGACGCTGCGCCGCCAGTCGACCCGAATAATCGCCGAGCTGGCTGTGACGCCCGGCGCCAGCGGCCGGCCCGGTAACAGGCTGCGGTCGCCGAGCTGCCGCAGCTCTCTCCGCCCAACTCTGCCTCTCCTCCCGCCCTTTCTCCAAGACCCTAAAGACAGTCCGGAGCTTGGGATGTGGTGGCCACAGGGAAGACAAAGGGTCAGGAAGAGGAAGGCCACTTGACTTGGAGAGCCTTGGATGTGCCTGAAATCGGAATAGATAACAGAAAGATGTAGTAGGGCAGCAGCCGGTGGCAAGTGCGAACGGTGGCTGAGGCAACGGCTTTGCCCTACACATTACATAACGTTTTGTATGACCGTCTCGCGCCCTACCACGAGACAAAAAAAGCATCGCTAGTCCACGGTACAAGAGCTAAGCATTCATACTTCCTAGTTCCTATTCGTCATGACTGGTTCTACGAAAAGCCGCTGTGTCATAAATATTAATCGATCTTAGAACTGAAACTTATGATTTCTTTCAGCGCTTACTCAATAACAAATAAAGTTTCTTCTCAAATATCCACGTCAAGAGCCACTGTGTGTTCGTCGATGTCTTTGAACGGCGTCACATGTGTCGTTTAATATTCACTTAAAATGTGACAACAGAAAACTATAGCATCGTGATTCGTGACTCGGAAGCTATTTACACATATCTAAACACAACTAAGCCATTATTCAGCATTTGTCAAAGGCCATATTTTACATTCCAATATCCAACAGATTTGTATTTTTTTGTGAACTTTATCTCACTGCACGCCGAGCTATTTTTGGTCATGTTATGCACACCGCATATGCTATATTTGCACCGTATCCCGGAGACAAACAACTATTGAAATGAATGCATTGACTTTTGAACCGGATTCCAATATTTCAAAATCGTCTTCAGCCCAGAGAACATTATGTCTCACTGATATCGCCGTGCCGCTACGCGATTCCTCTCACAACCTGTGAATAATGACACAGTTGTTCATTTCAGCTTTGCATCTGAAAGCCGAATGAGCAACTGCACACGACGCCGTGTTGCTAATTTGAGCGAACAAACACAACATTCCTATTCAGTCCAGCCTCGGGACGACGATCGCTGCCCAGTACGTCACCGGCTACGCCCAGGACGGCGCGGGGAACGGCCGCGACCCCTGCAATTAGCCCGGGACACCCCGGATCCACCGCCGTCCCTCAGATCGCGTGGGCGTCCTTCGATCGGCCCGCCGCGGCCGACATGAGAGCGGCGCCGCTGGTCGTCTCGGTGACCCGCACGCGTCCAGCGCCAGAACTGACGGTTCTGACGTCACAGAACCGTCAGTCTTCAGGATGCAGCAGTGCCCACGGCGTGGCTCCTCAGCCGTTTAGACACTAGTGACGTCATCAGGGCCATAAAACAAACTCGATAAACACACGGTTCGGACGTTTTATGCAGCGTAAACCAAACTGTTGACTGACGGTGCGAGCCGTGGCGGAGGGCCGGTGAGAAAGTTCGCCACGGAGAGGAACTGACACGCAGATAAGATATCGGAGAGTTCCTTTGTATGGTTTGACGTAACGCAAAGCTACTTAACGAATGCTCGTATATTTTCATTAGAACAGCGAGTGCGTAGGTCGTCTGAAGGTCGCTGAAATCAGCTAACGCCCCGTCCCCCTTTCCGAGCGCTGCTTTCCGCATTGTTCTGTACTTGGAGTCAGGGTCACCAGGCGATAGATGGATATCCCTGCAGATTATGTTTAGCAGGACCCGGCTGGAGCGAGGGTGTTTCCCACAGAGCTGCAGCTGCGAGCGTCTGCAGCCTTGCCCTCGGTGTGCCCCCGGGGTGTCTGCTGAGCGGATCTGCCGCCACGCGACGTCCCCGTCCTCGCGAGGTCGCGCGACTCCTTCACCTCCTCGCCGCCGCGGCAGGCGGGTGAAAGCGATTGGCCGCCGGACGAGACTGTTCGTGTGGGGCGTGTGCCCATTGCCAATTTCACAGTGTCATGGCGATTCGAATGAGGGATGGGGGCGATTTATCTGGGGATGCTAAGACAACGGGCCGGTGGGGTGGAGGGGTGGCGCGCTGATCGTTGTGGCTGGTCTGGCACCCGTGGCAGCTGAGGCCGAAATAGCTGAAATTTCCCTTTACCGTACGAAGGGGATTATGACTACAACGCTTTAGTGACGGACGCAAAGTCGGCTAACACGGTGGGAATTGATCCCAGAAAATCAGACAAAATCTCCTTCGGATCTATTGCAGCACGGCTTGAGGAGAGGATTGACGCTGTCTTGATGGGCGAGCGCGTAAGTTACGGGGGGCTAGTCCGAGATGCCACCCGCGGAGAAACTGTCAGCGTCAAACGGTGCCACACTGGAAGGGAGGGAAGGCTTCACAGGCACCGCCAGGTCTCATGTCGTAATGTGATAGCTCGGAGTTGGAAATAATCGCCTGGCAATCGGGAATGAATGTCATGCTATCGGCTGCGCAGCGCGGCTCCAGCGGCCTGACACATTGCCGTCCGTCTTGACCTTCCCTTGCCGTCATCTGCAAGGAGCACGGTGCATCGGTGATTGGGCTCTCATTGCTGCTGCATGCTACCAAAACCTTTTGATGTCAGGTGCTGTATGTACATTTGATAGCCTTGCTACTCTCGTAAGAACGCATTGATTTTCGTTAAGATGGACATAGTTAGTCGGATCAGTGAGTTATGTCGCGTCTTGTTGCCGCACTTTTATCCACCACCTCCATGGTCACTCCCACTGCACCCCAGTTCGCCTGCGCCATTTCAGATGATCCCAGGCTTGGAAAGCCCTCCCCTGCTGTCAGCCCTTCTCTGAGACGCAATGTTTCCACGAATTCGCCGCGAATATTCAAGAGAGCAGCAGACAGGCGTGGGCGGTCGGCCGGCGGGGCTGGGTCACTGCGCTGAGGCTGCCCGAGGTCGGCAGGTCACTACGTCGGAGCTGGCTGGGGCCAGAGGGTCACTTCACTCAATACCTATGCTGTGTAGAATTCAACCTGTGCGTCAGACCTGACTGTATGCTATGCTGCAGTCTGCAGACATCAGACCCCTAGCGCTGCAGACAGTTCCTCGAGAGAGCAGCTCGCCGTGCCCGGCAGCAGCAGCGACATCTACATCTACATCGGCAGAGAGCTGCTCCGAAACGATGCGGCGCTGGCGACGCTCGGGCGGCGACGATAGCGGCGACGGGACAACGCTAATGAATGCGTCTTCCCGGCGCCAGCCGCCACCCGGGCGCCTCGTATTATGATAATTGGTTTTATTTAGAAACTCAGCGCGAGCTTTCGACAAATTCCAGCGAAGGCCGCGACGAGCTGCGAGATGTAGATGAGCATCCCGGCCAGCGCTGGGTGGTAAATTAAAACAAACATGAACACAATCGATGGTCGGTGGGTGACAGATTATTAATAGTCTTAATTACTTGGGATAGCCGTTTGGCGCCAGTGTGGTCTGCGGGATACCCCAGCGGTGAGTCAGCGATTTTTGCAAACTGCAACTGGACGTAAATGCGGCAAAAAGCCGAGAGGCTCGCTCGGGTGGAGCCGGCCGGCCGGCGCCCCGTGCTGCGCTGGTGCACCGTCATGCGCCCCTCTCATCTCAACCCCCCCCCCCTCCTCCCACCCCACCCCACTCCTCACTCGACGGCACGAGCGACCAGTCTGCTCGGGAGCGGTCATAACGCTCGACATCGTGACAGCTGTGATTGTCACAATATTATGAGACGTGATGATATGTTTGCAGTCAAGTTTCATGCATGAATCGGCTGTTTAGCAATGTAAACGGTTCGCCTCTCGGGACTACCGGAGGGAGTTTTCCCGTCCAAAGGTGAAGTGAATCTCCTGGCCAATTTCACTCTCATGCACAGAAATGAGAGTCATGGTCGTCATTGGCAGTGTTGACTACCTTTTAACAGGCCACAATGGCCCGACATTTGTCATCATTATGACACAAGCGCCATACAATAGTGTGCCAAAAGCCAAGGCACAGCAAGAAGCGTTGACGGTAAAAACCTATCAGACGACAATAATGAATAGCATGTTTTGAACTTTATCTGCTAAGCAGCCTCTGAGAAATCTTAGACGGTTAATAAAGCAACTTGGTATTTTTGTACTTCTTTGGTTTGAAACGCTTGCACTCTTTTGTTTCTGTGCAGGTTCCTCCCAGCCAACAATTCGCTTGACCTGAAGGGTGGCAAACGTCGGGTAGCTTGGGCTTAGCATTGGTTTGCCCACCTTGATCAAAATCAATGCATTTTTTTACTACGGCTAAACTGGGGCAGGCCACGGGAGTGCCCTACATAATGTGGCTAGCAGCAGTTCAGCCCGACATCCACCCTCGCAACCAAATCAGGCTCAACCTGTGCGGAGTGCGGGCTGATCAAGCTGTTTCCTTCGGCTGACTGGAGTAAAGCAGGAGCTAAGCCATGCTTGCTCGGCTGTTCGCGGCTCGCGCATGCGAATTACAGCGTCAATCAAATGCAGCGTCGGGCTTATAATGGGCTAGAACCAATCGTCGCACAAATAGGGCTAAATTACGGCCGTCCGTAGCTCGCAGAGCGGGCATACCTACCTCTGGCATACCTTAGGCTTTAGTCGGCGTTTTGTGTCATACGCCGACTTTAGCCCGAGCCCTAGCCGACTTAACCCGCGCATGACTGGGGTATTTTCCATAACCCGAGTGACTGAGGGGGCTCTCCAGAGCCCCCCTCCTATCTCCGAAACTACTGGGCCGATCGTCAAAATTCAAACGGCGTCTGATAGCCCCGGAAAAACTGCCGAGCGAAACCTATTTTCATTGACCTCGAGGTCACCGATGACGTCACAGGTCAGGTCAAAGTAAACATTATCGGCATTTTTGCTTGTTTACAATTTAGGCTCTGGCCGCCGACTGCCAAGTCTGATCAGGCTCATTTTTGGTTTATGTACTCCTTGATATATGAATCAGATACCCTGAGGGTACCGAACTTTCACTTCGAATTTTTCAGGTCAAGGCCAGGTCATCCTAGGTCACGAAAACTGTATATCATGTATCGGTCACGTGACGCATGTTTGCATGTTTTATGGTCCATTCTACACGTAGATTTCGAAAATAATGTCGTCTGGGTCATTGAGGTCATTTTCAGCTGAATTTACCGGAGGTCAGGTCAAGTTCAGGTCAGAAAAGGTCAAATTTTGAAAATGTAATTTTTCAACAAAAAGGGTGCCCATCAGATGCTAGTCTGAGCTCAGAAGCACGATGGTGCCATTTCTATTGCTGTGCGATGTCAAAAACGTACTAAATATATATATATATTCGTAAAATTTTGACAATAATGCAAATAACTTGGCTATTTTTGAAGATATTGGGCTAACACTTGCTAGAGTAGTTAATCAGTGTGTGTTCTATCACAAATATTCCGTTTTTTGCGTAAAATCAAAAACAAAAAATCAAAAAAAAATATTTTTTTGTAATTGTAAAAAAATATTTTTCAAAATTTTCAAAAATTTCGAAAATTCGAGATAGCAGTGCGATAGCTAAGTGTATTTTTAGTCCACTGATGCAAATAAATTGGATCTAGCTTTAAAACTAAGCTCTTGAGAGCGTTTGCCGTAATTCAATATTTTGCATCAAAATCGGCCGACATGACGTCACTCTAACGTCATTCCTGGCCAAACTATGGTAGCTAGAAAGTTGAAATTTTAAAATAAGGTGTCAAATTGATGGTGCTGAGGGTACTGCAAGTTTTGTTTTGATCCGTGAAACGGTTTAGAAGATATTGCCGAAAAACGGGAGGATGGCTCTGTAGAGCCCCCCCCCCGTCATGCGTGGGTTGAGCCCCACTAAAATCTCGCGCAAGCCCCACTTAAACTTCCAGGCGTGGGGGGGGCATTTTTGCCCCCCTCCCCTTTAGTTTTTTTCGCTGTATCTCCAGAACCACTGCGCCGATCGTCATCAAACCCTACTTTCCCGTGAATAGCTTTTACACATTGTGACAAAAAAAAATCCAAAGGCTATGATAGTTTGGCCGCTAATGACGTCAGAGTGACGTCATTTCTGCCATTTTCCATAAAAAAAAACGCGGGAGGAGCTGTCAGGTCTATGTACAGCTTTAGAGATACAGAAAAATAATGTTTTAGACATAAAAGGTATGGAATTAATAGGGCTATAAAACTGCCATCTCGGATTTTTAAAATTTTTGAATTTCAACGCCCCAAAATCGACAAATATATTTTTTGAATATAACAGGGCTGTTATATTCAAAAAATATTTCTCGGCTCCGAGAAATCCAAAAAGTTTTTTTTAGATTTCGAAAAAAACGGAATATATGTGAAGGTCCCTACCACTTTCTATCAACATACCAAATTTTAGATCGATACCCTTTATTTGGCCAAGTTATAGCGAAAAAAACTGATCAAAATTGATGACGTAAAATTTTCAAACTCAATTTTTAGCAATGCTAGACCACGTAGCGCAAAACAAAGATAACCATTAGACTCGCCGTGATAAGCTGCATCGAATCATTACCCGTCTTATGCAAAACTATCAACTTTGAAATTTAACATTTTTTTACCTGACCTTGACCTGACTTCCACCAGAATGTGACCTAAACCGTACCTGATGGTCTTATAACCAACACCATTGAGTTGGAAATGTAAAATTGGCTATAAAACATGCATCGCACAACCCTAGTAAAGTTGGGTTCATGTGCTGACCCTTGGTGACCTGACCTGTGACCTGACCTGGTATTATCAGTGACCTCTAATAGCAGCATATGTGCTAGGCAGTTGACGGCCTATCGCTGATTTTCGACAAAATGCGTTTTACTCGATGCTATAGCTTATTCCCTAGAAGACCCGGGTGGAGTTTCACCGGTGATAGCAGCACGCTGCTATTCTGCTGACGTCACATTTGTGGTAGTATTGGAGCAATGGGCTTGTTGACGTCTCCATGGAAACCCAATTTGACACGTGTAATAGCAGCGTGCTGCTATCACCGGTGAAACAACACCCCGTGAACGGCAAATATTTTCATCTTTGACCTGACCTGTGACGTCATCGGTGACCCCGAGGTCAATGAAATTTGATTTCCCTTGGCAAATTTGACAGGGCTAAAGAACGCCGTTGGGATTTTACGGATCTCAGGCGAGTAGTTTCGGAGATACGGGGGATGGGGGCAAAAAATGTCCTCCACCGCGCGGAAGGTGGCCGGGAGGCCCACCGCCTGCCGGGTTAAGCCTGCTTGGGCCCGGAGTTAAACTGCTTGCTGGGTCGTTTAATTCTTTGAGTCTTCATGTGGGCTTTATTTACATTATTTAATTAACCAATATAGATAATGATGATAAGTTGATACTCATCGTGTATAAACGTCGATAATTATTAATTAGCATCATGTTCATAATCATCCATGACGAATTCAAAGGTGAATTAATAAGTTCGGGTATCGGGTACAAATACCTATAATCACCGTATCTGTTCCAAAATGAGGCATTATGAACATAATAAATGGCGTATTTTCAACTTCTTTTGCTAAGAAAAAATAGAAGCTTAGACAATTTAATATTCTTGATTTTTTCCTATTAGTTAAATTCTTTCAGTTTTTCTTGTGCGCTTTTATTGACATTGGCATATCTCCTCCCTGCCACGCATTTAACACACGTCGCATACTGGCCAGTGATGTCATTTTCACTTATGAGACGAGAGCCGTGCTTGGAATCTGTGGCTGCTGAATGTGTTATAAACAAAGAACTCAAGAGCCAAATGTCTCTGACAGAGCTAAAGATGCGATTTTGCACAGGTGACAGGGACCTATAAGGGCCTTGGCCTTGGCCTCGTTTTTATGCACATAAAGTACAATGGCACTGAGCTAAGATGATTTGGAGCATAGAGATATAATATGGAGACGGAGTGCTTAGCTGAATGTCTCAAACCGATTCCTTTTAGAACTGCGAGCTGTCTTGCATTCAGGGCTGAACCGGATTTCACTTTGAGTAGCACATTTTAAGAATACCTAACCTAACATCCATGACCTAACCCTAACCAAGATGTTGCACCAGCCTATTGCATGAATTAATTTTTAAACAGCAAATGTTAGAAAATATAGGCAAATCATTGTCCGGGGATGCCTTTTACAATGTCACGAGACCGTAGCCCCTGAAAATCAAACGCATAATACACGCAAGAGAACAGACTTTCCCGTTTCGGCGGTACGCTTCGACCGATTTTCAGCAATGTCAACGTTTACTTTAAAATGAAATTGTAAGTAATATGACGGCAAAATGCTTTTGAAAGTTCCCAATCAGCGTTACTCATTTCATGAATGCATATAACTCACTGCTATTGATTCTCGAAAATGAAGGCCTCAGCTGCGCTAGCGTTTATCGGAAGTTTAGCGTTCGTTCCGTTAGCACTGCTACAGAGCGAAAGCGAAACTGGAATCCCACAGGAACAGTTGTTTGAACGCGAAGGGGGCATCAAACTTGGTGAAGAAACAATTAAGAGTGACAAGTTTTTGGAACAAAAGGTGCTTCCTGTTAACTACTGGAATCCTCCCAATAAAGATGTTGAAGAGCTTTATTACAAACAAAAGGCAATGCAAGATTTCAATGAAGGACTTTTAGAAGTCAGGGGGTTTACAGACACTGACATTATCATGATGAACAGATGGCAAGGACTGGAAGACGTTCACAACCTATGGGAAGCCGATATGATTCTTTCGCCCAAGCAAAGAGCCATGTATACCAAACAAGGAAAGATTTACGGAAATTTCGATAGTCTGGTGCCGAACTTTTCTCATCCATGGCCGAAAGGTGAAGTGCAATTTTTCTTCGAAAACGAGGGAGCTGATGAACTTTCAAGCGACCTACAGATGGCGATGAGCGTATGGGAGCATGCTCTTGGATGCATCAAATTCAAATTGGTCAACGTAGAGGCATTCATCAATTCAACAACCACTGAGCCTGCGCAGGAAAGTCACGAGCATGCAGACGTCGCCCAAACCATCGATCTCCAAGAGACAACCCCGTCTTCGTCCAACTTCAGCAGCAGCGAGTCCAGCGATATCACCACTGAGCCGCCGCCCCGAGATCTCTCCGGGACGTCGCACCTGCTTCGGGTGACGGTCGGAGACGGCTGCTACGCGTCGGTCGGCTGGCAGCTGTGGAGCACCATCGTCATCAACGACCGCTGCTCGCTGGGCGTCCTGGTCCACCTCCTGGGTCACGTGCTCGGCCTGCCTCACGAGCACTCGCGGCCCGACCGTGTCCTCTCCGTGGACCTCCACACCCAGAACGTGCGCACGCACGACTTCCTGTTCCTGAACCTTGCGGACGGCGGTGGAGAGACCTGCTCCGAGGACGGCTGGTACGATGTCCGCTCCGTGATGCACCTGGATCCGTTCGGTCTGTCCGCCAACAACCTCTCGGCGCTGACGGCTCGCCACTTCCCCGACAGCGCGCTCATGGGTGCCTCCTGGCGACGACCCAGCTACAACGACGTGCTGCGCCTGCGCTCAGCGTACCCGTGCCCGCAGGAGGCGCCTGAGGGGTGTGAGGAGGCGCCGCCCTGTGTCGGCACTCTGGGAGCCGACTGTTCATGCTCACCCCCGGAGGGCTGCTCGTCTCACCGACCTGCGGGGGTCTGCGGGGGCGACCTGCAGCTGCCGGCTCCGGAGGCGCCACCCCAGCAGCTGGTCGTGCCGGCGGTCAGGCGCCGCGGCCGCGTCTGCTCCTGGAGGCTGCGCGCCGACTTCGACTGCGGCCGGGCGCGCCTGACGCTGCGCCTGAGGATGGAGGAGGGTGTGCGCGTGGCGGCGACGGCGCTGGGCTGCGCGCCGCTTCAGGTGGAGACGTTTGACGAGGACCCGCTGGCCGGCGGCAGGAACATGAGCAGTGTGGTGTGTCTGAGCGACTTCACGCGCTGGCAGCCGGAGGGAGCCAATTCGTGGGTGGCCACCAAGGAGGTGGTGTCGGCCGGCCCGCAGCTGAGGGTGGTCATCAAGCAGTACCCGGTGACCAGCCTCGAGCTGACCAGAGTCCTGAAGAGCTTTGAGGTGCGTCTGGAAACCATGGTGGATAAATATTGCCACTGTAGCCTGGCGATATGACCAGGGTGTGATGTAATTTGAACCTTATTGTCAATGTGCCACTTAGGGACACATTTTCTTTCACTGGTCCTTTGGCCTTGTTATCGTTTAAATTGAGAGTTGTGTATTATTTTCCCTAAATCGCAACAAATTGTTCGTAAGACAATGCTCGTTGTTAAAAAAAGACATGCAATGTAATGCAAATCAGATAAATAAGTCAGAACCTAAGAGCATGTGAAACCCCTAAGCCCTAAACCCTAAAACCGACTCTGCTCGGTGGCCCGCTCCCCGGAGCTGAGAGTCCCTCGACAAACGGTCAGAGGTGGCGCTGAGGTCACCCGGCAGGTGGCGCTGTATCGACCTCTCTGTCCTCTGACTTCTGAGACGACGACCCTGCCCGGCGAGTGCTTACAGAACTGATATATGACAGAGATGACTACTGACACCGACACATGGTAGTGGAAATGTCTCAGTCAGCTTGTCTGAAGATCGCCTTATGCCAGGCCAGCAATCGCCTTATCATTCCCTGGCCAGTGCCTACATACACTCCTGTACCTAAGGCAATAACGGATAACCCATCATAGGTATATAATTGCCTTTGATTTCAGGCCTCTGATCATCCTCGATACACACTTATCCATCCCGGACATCAGAACTTCTGTTCCATTCTGGACAGTTACCAGTCACCATTCAACGTGAGTAGCTCCGCAGGAGAAGGCTCACATTCTGTGGGGGGGCCGTTGGTGCGGCATGTCTCATCGGACAGGCACAGCTGCAGCGGCGGCTGTGTGAGGGTTGTCCAGATCAATGTCTCCCCTGAATCCCAATATCAACTGCCATTGGCCCTGCAATGTTTCATCACCGAAAGCATACAAAAATAATGAAGCAAAAAATCCCCTCACGATAGGGGAAGTTGGGGCAATGCCGGAGTTGGGGCAAAGCCGAAATTAGAGATATTTCGAAAACCGTAAGACATGGATGCCACCTGTCAGTGATGCTCTGAAGCTTAAGTGACTATGACAGAGATGACTACTGACACCGACACATGGTAGTGGAAATGTCTCAGTCAGCTTGTCTGAAGATCGCCTTATGCCAGGCCAGCAATCGCCTTATCATTCCCTGGCCAGTGCCTACATACACTCCTGTACCTAAGGCAATAACGGATAACCCATCATAGGTATATAATTGCCTTTGATTTCAGGCCTCTGATCATCCTCGATACACACTTATCCATCCCGGACATCAGAACTTCTGTTCCATTCTGGACAGTTACCAGTCACCATTCAACGTGAGTAGCTCCGCAGGAGAAGGCTCACATTCTGTGGGGGGGCCGTTGGTGCGGCATGTCTCATCGGACAGGCACAGCTGCAGCGGCGGCTGTGTGAGGGTTGTCCAGATCAATGTCTCCCCTGAATCCCAATATCAACTGCCATTGGCCCTGCAATGTTTCATCACCGAAAGCATACAAAAATAATGAAGCAAAAAATCCCCTCACGATAGGGGAAGTTGGGGCAATGCCGGAGTTGGGGCAAAGCCGAAATTAGAGATATTTCGAAAACCGTAAGACATGGATGCCACCTGTCAGTGATGCTCTGAAGCTTAAGTGACTACAATTATCGCATGTTTGTTACGAGTCGTCATTCGGAATACCTCGGCTGTGAGGGCGCCAAGAGCGTTTTCAAGGTACGCGTTCCTTGTTCTACATGCGCCTTTGAAGCTGCATTTCTTACTCATTATGCTACCGTTTGTCTGGCCAATTCGGTCAAGTAATCTTCAGCATGTCTTTGCATAAGTGTGCTGCCTATTTGAAATTTATACGGCACGCATAGGCGCGGGAGCCGGGGGGGCAGTGGGGGCAGCTTGCCCCCCCAACTCTGGGGCCGTGGGGGCGGTGCCCCCACAGCTTTGAGACGGAATACCACACTTTTTTTTGCAAATGTTTTCTTTTTTTGTTGAAAAAGCCGAGGGGTGAAAAATAAGTGGCCTAAAACCGGTGAGAAAACTAGATTTGGGGGTACCCTAGGTTGATCTCTATTATGGTGTGCCCCCCCAGTCGGAAAGTAGTTCCCGCGTCGGCACGTTGAAAAGTTATGGGCCTGCAAATGAAAGTATGGCTGGCTGGGGTAATGCCGAAAACGTGCAATTACGCACGTTAAAGCACGCTACGTGGACTTTACTGCTGTAGAATAGCAACGCGAATTTTTAGTCACACAAATTACACTTTCAACCGACACAACGGCCTGTTACCTATAAGGAATTATTTACCTGGCATTTTCTTATCATGTCACACAATTATAACTTCCAGTGGACCAAGCGTCCTCAAGCTCTTAAAACGCGTGTCAGCTTTGATAAATTCTGGATAAAGTTTGAGATAAAGTGGCAAAACATCAATGTCGGCATTCCCCGTAGATCATTTCTCCCATTTTCGGCTTTCCCCGCAGTCCGGGGCAACGCCGAAAAAGTCACTTCTTTGATATTTTTAGTTTGTGCGCTTAACGGTATGCGAATTCATCAAATGCGCCTGGTATGTTTGAAAGGCAAAAGACTGGCCTCTCGAATGACGCCAACAAGAATAGCTTATGTTGTCTACCTTGCGTGCTACGGGCGTCATAAAAAAGTATTCGGCGTTCCCCCAACTTCCCCTACATTCAAGATCATGATGGGCGGGATTCCTCACGGTCAAGAGCAAATTAGCAATGCTTAAAAATTATGTGAGTAGTAATTAAACAAATACAAGGAGTAGATGCACGCGTGGATTTTAATTTGTTTCTCATATGTTTCATAGTTATTAAAACATCCATGACAATGGCTGGTCCTCGTCATCACCAAGCCCAGCCAATAAGACAGCACCAAAGTGCTCCCGTCAAGTGTCACATCACGTGGTGTTCGATACACCGACCCCTAGCACGGGCCCTCTTTGTCCGGCTATGGCACACTTCCTCTATTTCACAATGCACGTGTCGCTAACGGTAGACTCTCACCGACCTGCCGGCAAAGTTACGGGACCTGGCTGAAATAACATCCCTCCTTCCCGATTCTGAGGCTGGCGTGGGCTGAGAAGGACGGTCTGCTCACTTGCAGTGTCGCGTGTGGGAGGACGCGATGTGGTGTCGGTTTGCCGGGTTCGCCGGGTGGCCTGCCTAATGTCTGCGGGATAGTCGCAGCCAACAGTCCTATCGGGCAGTTATTTTACTCGATACATCTCCTCTCACTGAAAAAAGATGTACGGGAGAGCTGGAGTCATTGTGACCTTATATGATGTTTTCTTTTCCCGAGTATTAACAAAAAGCTGCCTGCATATTGATGTCACAACGTCCTAGATAACGTTGTTTGCCAATACGTGGGTCTAAAAGTGCTGCATAAGCAAATAAACCTCTGGGAGGCTCACAAAACATGGACCGAGTATAGTTGGTCCTTGTATCACAAAAACTATAGCGCACTTCACCACGCTCTCTGAACCCAAGTAGCTCCTCGAACTGAGGAACGACACGCTCCTTTCTTCGTGTGACAAATAACACCATGTCACTGCCCTCACGCCATCCTGTCCGTGTCACGCTGCGCCAGTCATTAATTAATGGAGCAGCGCCGGAACATGACCCCTCCCGTGCCATTATAATCACGAGCGGTGGTCTCGTGACCTGTCTCGCCGAGCCGGGACTCTGTCGGATTTCGACTGACACGGACACGGTGTCACGGTATGGGACATATGGCTCGTCTGTCGTGATGGTATGACAGTGCGGGAATAACGGTCAGGGAAGCACAGGTTCGGTAATGTGGGCCTAGAATCTCTTATTAATGATGGACGGGAATCGCTCCGAATGCGAACACAATCTGGTGCAAAGACAGCAGGAAATACGAGTATGTAAACTGAAACACATAATAAAATTTAAAACGGATCTCGGCGCTTCGAACTGATGACTCCCCATAACTGATTGGTAGATTGTGCCGCAGGACACACAACTGGCTGGTACAGTCGTGTACAGGTTGATGGTCCCCTACTCTTTATCCACCGGGTTCCTATGGCTCAGCATTGGCAGCAGCCGCCTGGTACCGGTAGGCTGTGCCGCATGACCCGAGAGTGAAGCGGCACAGTCTACCCACGCTGTTTGACATCGGCTCGGGTCGCCGGGTGGAGCGCTTTGTAGACCAGCTGTCGCGTCAGACCAGCGCGGGGGAGGGGCTCGTCTCGGTGGTTGGCGTGGGCTGGCGAGTGGTGTGGGGCGTGTTGGTGGACCATGGGGGCTGGGCGGGTGTGTGTGGTCACTTGCTGCATTGCACATTTTGCGTCACTTAACAATTGCATTCCTGTTTTTGCTAAGCACAATGCACGGAAGACCCAGCGAATATAATTTACTTGTGCATTGTGCAAAACGTGATTTGGCACGGTATCGAGGCAACCATAGGTCTTGTGCCACATATATGCATGATATTTAGGCAATACGCTTATGAAAACGGTAGATTGATCGGATTGATCCTGGATGTCAATTCGTATGCTAAATGTCGACATGTAATAAATGAAGGAATGAATGAATCAATCAATCAATCGACAATCGACATGTAGATATAAAACCGTATAAATGGCTCGCAACCACTAAAATCAAACTAGATCCTAACTCGGAAAAGTAGCCGGAGCCCCGATGAGGCTCGAACCGGGACTCCACGTTGAAAGTTT
This sequence comes from Amphibalanus amphitrite, assembly GCF_019059575.1. NCBI lineage: Eukaryota > Metazoa > Arthropoda > Thecostraca > Balanomorpha > Balanidae > Amphibalanus > Amphibalanus amphitrite. The sequence goes on from NW_024882056.1 coordinate 247,955, forward strand.
TGCCAATGATCCATCATCATTCCACCAAGCTAGAGCGACCGGCACCCGAAACCACAAAAACATTCATTGACTTTGTTGCCGACCTCCCGGCCCCGCCGCCCGCCCGGCCAGACTTTGCCCCGGCCGTGGCCACCATCCGGTGTAGCTCAGCGTAGGAGTGCTAGACTGTCAAATTGACCGGTGTGAGAGGCCCGGTTCGAGACGCTTCGCGTGCTGGATGTTTATTTCTGTGTCCGAGGCTATGCGATTAGTCCACTTTTCAGAAAGATTATTTGGTGACAGGTCTGTTTTCTTTCTTTGCTGCAATTCATGAGGAGACCGTATGGACCCTTACCTGTCCTTCCGCACCCCACTTGGGAGATTTTGTGAATATCTCAAAAGCGAATTTTCGGAGGGTGGATTACGATCGGTTCTACGCGACAAGTGACCACTCACACCCAGCCCCAGGTCCGCTCACTCCCTCCCCACATCACCCCCGCCCCACACCACACTCCAGACCGCCTCATCCACCGAGCCGAGCCAAATAGACAGGTCTGACCCTTATCCCCCCTCCCCCAGCCGGTGTAACGCAGCGTCCGGTCAAATCGCTCTACCAGGCGACCCGAGCCGGTGTCATACAGTGTGGGTAGGCTGTGCCGCTTCACTCTCGGGTCATGCGGCACAGCCTACCGGTACCAGGCGGCTGCTGCCAATGCTGAGCCATAGGAACCCGGTGGATAAAGAGTAGGGGACCATCAACCTGTACACGACTGTACGGCTCTCGCGAGAATAAGCGGTAGGTTTTGCACTTTTACATTTCCGGTTATGTCTCAGAAACTAATCGATCTACGATGAAACCATTTTACACGATCGTGGCCGGCTTGTGAACCAACAAGTCGATCGCATCTTCAACACTTAAAAGCTTAAGACGACGAAGACATAGCCTGAGGTACACTAAATTTTCTAGGTGCAAAACCTACCGCTAAAACTCGCGAGACCTGTACATTATACCACACTAAACATAACTGTACCGCATTACACCCGACTGATTGGTAGACTGTATGGCACTACACACAGTACTGACTGTTAGACTGTACCGCACTACACACAGTACTGACTGTTAGACTGTACCGCACTACACACAATTGACAGGTAGATTGTACCGCATGGCACACACAACTGACAGGTAGACTGTACCGCACTACACATACAACTGACAGGTAGATTGTACCGCATGGCACATACAGCTGACTGGTAGAGTGTACCGCACTACACACACAACTGACAGGTAGACTGCACCGCACTACACACACAACTGACTGGTAGACTGTACCGCATGGCACATACAGCTGACTGGTAGAGTGCACCGCACTACACACACAGCTGATTGGTAGACTGTACCGCACTACCTACACACACAACTGACAGATAGACTGTACCGCACTACACACACAACTGACAGGTAGATTGTACCGCATGGCACACACAACTGACAGATAGACTACTGTACCGCACTACACACACAACTGACAGGTAGACTGTACCGCACTACATACACACAACTGACAGGTAGATTGTACCGCATGGCACATACAGCTGACTGGTAGAGTGCACCGCACTACACACACAACTGACAGGACAGGTAGATTGTACCGCATGGCACATACAGCTGACTGGTAGACTGCACCGCACTACACACACAACTGACAGATAGACTGTACCGCATGACACACAATTGATATAGGGTTTGACAAAAACCTGCTGTCCGCATTCGACCATATAGAAAGAAGGATAAATGCTCGTACACATGAAACATTTGCATGTGCCGATCGACAAAAATATCCGTTTGCCTGGGTGTACACACAATGTTCTAGTGCTAAAAGCTCGACAAGTATAACAAACACACAGATGCAGCTTGATTATTCGATGCTCACTGCCCAGCCTTATAGTGCTCGGCATCGATTTGCGCCATCGCATTTGTTCCGCGGGCCGCGCTGTTCTGCTGGTTGCCCTGACGACACCCATTCAGCCGGTGTCAATATCGTGACGTCATTAGCCCACTGAGCGCCGCCGTCAGCTGATGTTTCTATTGGGACTGTGACTGGCAGATCCGGGAAGATAGAGGGATGCATACGGACGGCGTCGGACAATGTTCTAATCAACGATCCATCCAGATGCAGTACCATTGACTTACATACATAGCAGTAATTCGTTGTCTTGATCCCCCCCCCCCCCGACCCCCGAGATCTCCACCTCTGCTTTATCGATAAAAATATCAAGGCGCTTATTTCAAATCTTTCGAATAAAAAATGTGTTACGAAGACTTAACAATGATCAGGCATATTGGTTGATCAGGCATAGATTGGTAAAATGGATGGTTGGATGATGTATGGAGGTAAAATGCATAGATGAAAATATTTAGATTTACAGTACAAACAGTAGTTTTTTGTATTTACAGTACAAAAAAAATACCCATGAGATGATTGACCTGTGCGAGGTATATGTGTAACAAATATAGAATAAATGGCTCAGCACTTTTTTAGTTCTCGCTTCTGGACCTCGCTATACTTTTGTCATTTGTGTCTTCTTTGTTCCACGCATTGGCCTTATCCGAGTGCTAAGCTCGCAGTATTGCTGTGATACTGCGTTATCATCGTCATTTCAAGGCGAGTGACTGTTTATCTCTCTCTGTGGGCCGATTGACTGCTGACGGGCCACCTCGGCCGCTCGCTGGGTGCACAAGTTTGCAGCTGCGGGTCCGGTGGAGGGTGCTGTTTGTTTGTTTCGGTTCGCACCGCCACCGACGGCTGATCAGCTGAGCGCGGCACTGGGCCCCGTCAGCGCCGCGCCAGACCCTCACCGGTATACTATTCGCCGCCATGGACTGGATAGTCGGTCAACTATTGCTCCGTAGAGGGCACCGCCAGCCTCGGGCATCGATTTTCTCCGGCCTCCTGTTTGCCTTGGCGTGGACGCCGGCCGGAGGGTCGGGCGGGCGACATGTGCTATCGATCAGCTGGCACGATGCGGCCGGCTGCAGCTCGGCTTCAGTGCGGCGTGCACGGCAGCGGCCGGTGGCCGTGTGCGGACGGTCGTCGTCACGCTGCGCCTCGGCTGTGACCTTAGTTTTTCCGGCGGCGCGCGGACAAAGGCCGGCTGACTGGGCTGACTGCGGCGTGCCTTTGTCGGTGAATATCAGCTGAGCGGGAGCTCCGGCGTCAGTTCGCCGCGCGGACTGGTAGAGTGAAGACGTCTACAGTGGATTTTTCGTCTTCCAAATCAACTGCGACAACGTGTAGCGATTCGACAAAATAGATAAATGGTTATATTTTGTGCCTTATCTCGCTTTCGACCGACGTGAGGTGTAAATTAGTTAGTCGGCATGAGTGGCGGCGAGTCTGCCGTCCTGAGGTCAGCCAAGCCGCATGTCGGCAAAGAGAACTCGATGCTTCCGCCGCTGACATCGCCCAGCCGCGTCCTCTCCCTGTCCAGGGGGCAGAAGTTCGCCAGCCCGAAAGCCGGCCCCGTCCGCCGTCCAAACTCGGAACAGGATGCAAAGGTGAGCTTATATGTGTTCAACGATTGTTATTGGTGTTAAAAGATTAGGCCAAGGCTGTTAAGTTAACTGGAGGGTACGTAAGGTGTAGCAAAGAGATCGATCATTTTTATGTCGCTTCTTTGTAATAAACTTTAGGTATAATGTAGATAATGTTCGCAAATAATGTACGGAATGCACTTTTCATTCGTTGTTTGGATATCTGTAGGCTACACAATTCATTAGGTATGAGAGAAAGGCGCAACACCTATTGTGCAGGATGCTGTAACATAAGCTCATTAATGTATTCCAAATGCGGTATGCTATTTAAAATAGCTTGAACGTACGAGCCTTTCAGCTACCAGTAAAACACTGAAACACTACGTACCTACATACATTATTTTGATTGACACAAAACAGGAAGATGTCGTGCCCATTTCCTATCAATGAATCCAACAGGAAATGCTCGTTTGTTACCTAATCTGTATATTTTACGATTACGTTTTGCGATGCCTTTTACGTAGGTCCATCATTATAAACACAAATCATAGTGTTTCTGCCATTTTAAAGCTGACTAAATATTTTTTTTTCAGGTCCACAGAGCTACTTCACCGATAACAAATGCGTCGCCCGAGAAAACGGCTCCAAATCAACAGCGGAGGATACAACAACTAGAAAAGTCCATCCTTTTTATGCGAGAACATCATGAGAAAATTGTGTCGGCATTGCATGAAGAAATTGAAGAGTTAAAACGAAAAAATAAAGGTAAGAAACATGTCCTACCTTACTTTTCACACGAACTAAGCTTAAACGTATGGTTGCCTACTGCTATACCTACATACCTATACCTATAGATCGGGAATGCAATGACCCACTTTAAATTTAGGTCCATCACATTGCGAAATTGAGGCACATTTCCTCAATTGTGAGCTCGTGTTTACATAAGTACCTACAACTTACTATAATAAATAATAAATATGACGAACAAATCCCTTTATGCATTTCTTGACAAGCTTTTGGCCTACCTTGACCATTATGAGTATCGCAGCTTTCATATTGGGCACATCTTGATCTTGATAATCCAATATTCAAAGGTTATGCATACACGAAAAAATCATTAGTGAGTTTCCGTTGTAGCGCCTTTGTCAAGCACGGCAGATTGCGTGCCGAAAGACCGCCTAATAACGATTCGACTGGCCCAACATATCCGGGGATAGTGGGTCAGACCGTCTGAATTGGCTGAATTGTATAGCATACATACTACTCATGTATAGGTGTACTCATAGATCACTACCGATATATGTATGTATAGTGGTCTCATATGGTGTATTATATCTAACCTTTTGCGGCGATTCGCGCTAAGAGCATGTGTTGGTGAGGCCAACACTGCGCGTTTGAAGTATGACGGTATGGTGTATGAAACTGAAGCTGAGGTATGATGTATGGAGACAACCGACGAATCAGCCCGTTAAACGTACCCACGTTGACGTTTTCCAGAGAAAAACGACCAAAAACATTCACCTGTAGTCTGATTTTCATGCATTCCTTACATGCAGGCATAGGTACAATAGGTAGGTAGAGTTCGTTTCGGACATAATGTGTGCACTTTGAAAGTTCATCACACGACCTTCAGAGATTAAATCGCTAATGATTAACCCTCGCGGGCCCGGGGGGGGCGTTTTTCGCCCCCCCCCCTGGCGAATATTTGCGATAACCCCCGAACGCTTAGGGATAGGAAGGCGAAACTTTCAGTACCTTTTCTCCCATCAATTTGACATCTTCTGAAGTAAAAAATTTGGACCTAGCTCCCTTGATGACGTCACAAGGTCCATTTTTCTAGACCCCTGCACGGCAAACTTCGGCGTCACAGACGTAAACTTCAAATAGCTGCTAAAAATAGAGTTTTAGAGATAAAGACAAATTACGAGCACGGCTGCGTAGCGTTTGACCTAGAGAAAAATAGAAAATAGTTTTGGTGACCTGAGGTCAGAGGTCAGGTCAACGACCCCGAAATGTGGTTTTAGTTTTTCGCAAATAACTTCGACAAAAATGGTCCTAGAGCTACGGCAATGGTACCATCGCATTCGCCTTGTCAAGCCGCGTCGAATGATATATATTTTGTTCGGAAAAGGTCAAGTTTCATGTTGACCTCATGTGACCTCGAATGACCTCTGGTTGACCTTGACACATGAAAGGTCGTTTATGATGGATTTGTACCCGCTGATCACGAATCTGGCATCTATTTTCCTCTAAGCCTTCATTTAGAACTTCCGGATGGCAAAATTGTATTATTTATTATTACTAACTTGAATCAGTGAAATAGCCTCTAGCAGGGATACTCTTCTGTGACCTTGACCTTTGAGTAGCCTTGCATCGTAAGATGAACCACAAATAGGGAACTGATAAGCCTCAAAACATTTCAAAACATCTTGGAAGTTAGCACGCAAGATGTGCGAAAAAGTGCCAAGTTTGAGGTCAATTTTGAGCGTGACCTTGACCTTGACCTTTGATTTGGAGCACATTTTCAGAATCTTTAGACTCTCTTCTTTCGTTTGACACCCAATTTTGCCGGTTTGATGCAGTCTGCCGTCCTTGAGAAGGCTTACTTTGAGATCACTACACATGTGCCGGTTTTGGCCTTTGACCTTGACCTCTGACCTTGAAAATTGACCTGAGGTCAAAAATTTTAGGTGCATTAGAATTGTCTCGTAAGGACCTTTCGTTTGGTATCGCTTTTGTTTCCGTAGCTCCCTTATTTACGGAGTTAGACAGGGGGGGGGGGCGAAAAACGCCCCCCCCCCGGGCTGCGGTGGTTGGGATTACCCCCCGGGCCCGGCCGGGTTAAGAAGGTAGGTAAGTTTAGGTCAGTACAAGCTGTTGAGTGCACTTAGTTATATGGACACGCTGTGTTATGTGTAGGCCACGATCTATTGCGCACCTTTCAGTCATGTGACCTTTGTTGACATTTGCATGCTGATCGGCTAGAAGTGCCGGCGCACGATTCAGGCCACGACTATCTACTTTGAGGATTGTGTGTGTTTTTTTAAAGCATTTTGCAGGTTTCAAGCCGATCGGAGGCGCTAGGAATCTGTGTTGAATTGGAGCTAAGTATCTCTACGCCTGAACTGGAGCTGAATGCCTTGAATGACATCAGGGTTCGGTCTCTCCAATGTCACTAGCCTACCGGAATTTGAGGATTTCGATTGGTCCGTATACATATGTGACGAGTGGCGGCGAACTGTTCACAAGTATAGAGTCGTCACGACTGGCGGAATAGAGACGCGAGAGAAACCGGATATCTTATTCAGGACCCAGTCGAGCCGTGCGGCTGCAGCTTTTATTAGAGGCCCAGGATCCATGCCCAACTCATTTCTGACCGCGCCAGTCTCAGACTTTGACCTTCATTCACCCAGAAGGTGGAGGTTAAAGTGGCTCCCTGGTGGCCCCTAGTTGTAGTGGCCCGGGTTTTGGCCACCCACAGAGCCCCAAAATGACCCGGCGGCGCCGCGGCTGACCCTGAGGGCTTCTTCAAATGGCCGCGGTGTGCCGCTGCCAGGGTTTCGGTGCAGCCACGGCCGGCCGTTTCCACAGTGGCGGTCACCATTGATCGGCCGCAGTGGAGCGCACACAGCCGGCTGCGGGCCGGCCGGGCACGCGAGCCGCGCGGGGCGAGGTCAAACCGCCCCGGGCGCCAGGGCACGCCACCACAGCTGACCTCGTGACCTCTGTGGTTTGAACCGGCCGCCGAGGGTTGGATCAGGGACCGTTGAGGTATGGAGAGGTTATCGGGCCATCTACATGGAGAGAGACGTAGTGTCCCTCCCTGCAGGTTCCACACGTGTGAGACGTTAGCGGGACGGATGTGTGGGCGAGGAGAGAGGTCCTGCGCCACACGCCGATGGGATTTGGTCACCAGAGGGGTGTATGGGAGGTGGCCGCCACCGTCACTCGGTGATTCAGATATTTGGCCGGCTGGAGGGAGGTGATTCACCCGGTGGGAGGGGAGGGATCACAGGGCCACCCAGGGGTCAGGGTGGTGGGGACTGGGGTGTGTCCGCCCGAAGGGAAGACGCACCACTGCGGAGTGGCTCATGTAGGAAACACAGGCTGGGTATCCAGACAGCACACTGATATCGGGCCGGTGTGCCGTTGATTGGTCATTTGTCTCCTCTCTGACTGTCTGGCTCTCCCCGTCTTTCTTTCTTTCTTTCTTTCTTTCTTTCTTTCTTTCTTTCTTTCTTTCTTTCTTTCTTTCTCTTTTTCTCTTTTTCTCTTTTTCTCTTTCTCTCTCTCTCTCTCTCTCTCTCTCTCTCTCTCTCTCTCTCTCTCTCTTTCCTTGCAAGTTGCAAGAGTGGCGGAGTGCGAGTATGAGCGCCGCGTAGTTCTGTCGCCAGCGGAACAGAATGCTGTACTCGTATATAGGGTGTCGTCCACACCGATCTGAGCGGAATATTAATGCTCTGCGCTCGGCCACTGATGGGTGTTTTGTTTGTCTGCTGACTCCCCGCCCCCTCAGAGCGGGTGACCTCGAGAAGCAGCAGCCGTCTCTGTCTGTCTCCGACACGGCGCTCCAGGTGATTGGACATCACTGTCTGTTGGCGAAGCGATGCTATCGGCCCGTATACGGCCGCCGACCGCCGGGATGTTTTGTTTTAATTAGTCGTGACCTTTTATGTGACCTTAACCTCGACTAGAACATGATTGCAGTTTGTTAGTAGAATATATGGCAGTCTGGCTACCGTCTTGACATGTGGTTTCAACATTCATCCTCGTGGTATATTGTGAACTTTGTTCGGCCGTATTCATGACATGACTTGCCATGACGACGACACGACAGCACTATATTGCGGTTGGAGTCCAGGCCACGAAGGCCATATAAGCTGACTCTGAATTCCTGCAGCTGTCTGCCCCGTAGAAACAGCCCCATATCACGTCTCCGGTGGGCGGTTAACATCCGTATCCGAGGGCCCCTTCTGACCGCCCCTGACTCAGTTATTGGGGCCGCCACCGCAAACTGAGAAACTTTTGGCGGACTTCTTACGAGAGCCAAATTCATTAGCTCTCCCGGGCAGCCGTCGTCCGCTGAGATACGATCACCGTGACGAGCGACCGCTGCAGACCGGATAAAGCCGGGCGAGTCCCGGCGACGGTCCAAATACAACCTCGCCAGAAACTTCCTCGAACCGTTATAGCATTCTGCGCAGTCTAACCATGAGCCAAGCCATTCATAATTCCCATCGTCTAATGGGCACCTGGCCCGCCCATGTATAAGACCGCTGCCACCACTGTCTAACTCCGTATGTTTTCCTCAGAGCTGAATTACAGACTGGTGATGTCGCCTGCCAGCCTGCCGGCGCACCTACTCAGCCCTGAGGAGGACCAGCCGCCGGCGTCCTCTCCGCGTCACCAGCCGAGCCGGGCGCCCTCCGCCGCCGGCTCCGGCCACCCCGTCCAGCTGGAGCTGCTGGAGGGCGAACTGAACGAGCTGCGGGAGACGCTGAGGGTCGAGAGGGAGCGTGGCGACCGGCTGGCAGCGCACCTCAGACAGGCCGAGGCTGCTGGGAGGTGAGACGGGACAGAGGGGGTGAGGGTGGGACACTGAACTCTAATATATACTGGGAGCATTGGTGACTTGTTTTTGTCTATCGATTTCCGCCATGTTGTGTATACCAGAAATATAAATTACATGTACGGTAGCAGAGGTGCAGTTTAGTGAGAGGTACACTACTCAAAAGTGCTGCTGCTTCATGCTTGCAGTTTGATTGCAGTGATCAACTTTTCAAGACTTTGGTATACACAACATGGCGGAAATCGTTAAACATTCTGGCCCATATACGGCCAAGGCGAGTGCCTCCCCCTGGGGTGGGAGGTGTAGGAAACAGAGAGGATGAGGGTGCAGGCCCAGAAAGGCGAGGGGACAGACAGGCAGAGGCTGCTGGGAGGCGAGGAGGGGACAGAGGGGACGAGGCCGGGGGGTGAGGGGGACAGACAGGCAGAGGCTATACTAGGAGGTGAGGAAGACAGACAGGATGAGGGTGGGAGGTGAGGGGTGAGGGTTAGGGTCGAGGGAAGACTGAGGGGGCGATGGTGCTGGAAGGTGGGGAGGTACAGAAGGGTGAGGCTGGGAGGTGAGGAAGACAGAGTGAGGGCACGGTGACTATAAATAGGTGAGGGGGAGGGCGAGAGAAACAGACAGGCTGAGGCCTGGGGTAAGGAAGGACAAAGGCCGAATTTCAGGGGAAGGCTTTAGGTACTGGCAGGTTGGAAGGTACGGAGGCAAAGACAGGGAAAACAACATAATTTAAATGCGCAGGCCGAGGCAGGCATGTAGAGCCAGAGACAGGCCGATGCTGGGAGGCGATGGCGACAGAGATGGACCGAGGCTGGCAGGTGAGGGAGAAAGAGGCGGACCGAGACTGGGAGGTGAGGAAGAAAGGCGAAGTCGTCTTCAGTGCTATTACCGACAGCCGCCCATTTCTCACAGCCTGACCCGTCCCTTCGTCCCCAGAGAGGTCCCGTCGTCTCCAGCGTCGTCACCAGCAGACGTGACGGCGCTGGAGCAGCGTCTGACCGCTGCCGAGGACACCATCCGCCAGCTGAGGAAGGAGAGGGACGACTGCCAGCGCGAGATCCAGAGGATGCGCGGCAGCGTGCAGTTCCGGCCTCCGTGGAGAGCAGGCGGCCAGCCGGTCCGCCCGCCGCCGCCGCCACAGACCAGCCGGTCAACGACCAAGGCGGCAGGCGCAGCGGCGGCGCAACAGCAGCTGCCGAGACTGCCGGCGGCCAACGGCAACGGAACGGCAAGGTGAGATGGATAACGGCAACGGAGCGGGATAATGGCAACCGAGAAACGGCAACGGAACGGCCAGGTGAGAGATAACGGCAACAGAGCGGGATGCTAGCAACAGAGTGAACGAGATGACAAGTGCCGTATTATCAGCGATGATACCGGTAGCGCCATATACAATGTCGTTTCTTTTCCGAAATAGCGGTATGTTGCCGGCTTCTGAAGGCAAGTGGCAATCGCATGCGGATTGCGGAATGAGGATAAGTGTGGAGTATGGCACTGTGTTAAAATAAGGCTTTTATAGGACTTGCTTTGCCTGTCGGAGGCGGAATCAGTGCACTCGGCGCGAAGCGTCATGCGCTGCTATTTTCACCGCTAGATGTCAGCAGTGGCATGCGCCGTTAGTTATGCTGTACCGCACGACACCACGCCAGATCCCGAGTCGGACGGACTGCAATACCGACGGCATTTCCGATGATCATAAAGATGAATTCAATAACAGATTCAGTGTAATTGATAATTTACTGGATTACTGGAAGTCTTACCAGTGCCAGTGCCTTCTCTTAGTCTTACTGCCGGTTTTCAACTGTTGTTTTATTCCTGCAAGTGTGAATCGTTGCTAGTCTTGTATTGGCACCCAGTCCTATTGGCAGTGTCCAGTCCTACTGTGTGCTACCGCCCGTGTCCAGTCCCGTTGCCCAGTAGCACCCCGTGTCCAGTCCCACTGCCCGGTACCGCCCGCTGACCCCTCCCCTCTCCTCCCCCAGGCAGGACGCGGCTCGAAGCAGCACCGCTCCCGGCCGGGCCGCCGACTCCCGCACGCCGTCCCAGGGCTCCCTACCGGCCCTGCCGCGCAGCCGGGGCCGTCAGAACCAGCCGCCGCCGCCGCCGCCACCCAGACACGGCAAACCGTCGCAGTGACGCCGACGGCGCCGTGTATTTTGTACCGATTCCGCTGTCCGCCGCGCCATCCGCAGTGGCGGGCCGGCCCGTCCGCCAGCCGCGCGCGTGATGAGGTGCCACGACAGTGCTCTCTGCCAAATACGGCTGATGGGGTGCGTGTACGGTCCACGCACACAATAACAGACGCGCCGGTGGTCACATGTATGAACGCTACACAACACCGAAACAGAGAGTGGTCTAATGCTATAAACGCGTCCATGAATTACAAAATAAACCTAAACTGATCGAACAGGAGACAGTTTCTACTGCTGCCTCAGAGGTCGGGGGTAAAATTGTAGCAAGGTTAAAGTCAGGAGACCGTTAGGTTCCGCAGCCGCCGCGGGACGCAGTGAGGGCCGGCGCCGTCCACTATTCCATCTTGGCGGCGTACTGCAGTCCGAATAGGGCTGTGTTGGCCGCCTCAGCCGCCAGGCGCTTCGCTTCCTTCTTGTTACGCGCTGAAAAGGGATAGTGCTTAGTGTCAGAAGAATGGGATGGGTTGTACGCGCTATTTTTAGATTATTTCCCTCCAGCATCTTTGGAAAATCACGTGGTAGTCAACGATGCAAAATATAAAAGAAAATCAATTCAAACAAAAGCAAGCACAGACAGACCACGGGCACAACAGTTTGCTGTCCGAACAATACGCCGTTTCTGCGAAGAAGCTAACTAAACCGCGAACGGAATAGCGTGAATCATTTACCCACACTAGGTCAGTGCCGTTTCCGAAACCCAATACAGGGGTGGGCAGATAAATTGGGACAAATTTCAACTTCCTCTAAAACGACAATTTTTTGAGTTATAAAGATAATTTTTTAACACCAGTATAACGCCTTTTGGGGCGACTAACGGAGCGAGCGAGAGGGTGAGCCTTGCACGTGCGGAATTTCGAGGGGGCACCTCCAACTGACTTGTGCACGGCACCCTACTAACCGGTCTCTAGCAATGTGCCAAATTTGGGCACAATCGGCCCAGCCGTTCTCGAGATCTGGAAGCAGCACCCTGCACGTGCGCACGTGCAAAATGGGTCCCAACTGACTTGTGCACGGCACCCTACTAACCGGTCCCTAACTGTGTACCAAATTTGAGCGCAATCGGTCGAGCCGTTCTCGAGATCTGAAAACGACCCCTGCACGTGCGCACGTGCAACAGCACCCCAACTCTGGCACATGGATATGCAGTGCCTAGTGGGTGCCTACCTACATGCCAACTTTGAGCGCAATCGGCCAAGTAGTTACCGAGATATTGCAACAATTGCAAAACTGACACCTCTTCGTTTTGCACGTGGCACGTGCATAAGGGGTCACCCACATGCATCGGGAATAGTCCAATACTTGGTAGAAGGAATGAAGCTACCCTACAAAAATTACCGCATGTAAATCGGTCAAGTGGTTGCTGAGATATAAGCCTCGCAAAAGCGTCCGCACGGCCGGCCGGCCGGCCGGCCGCTCGTACTCAGAAATTTCCGTTAATCTAAGTAAAGACTCCGCTCGCTTCGCTCGCTCCGTAATAAATATAGGCTAATGAATACTTTTCCATGTTATGCAGGTTGCGTTGTAATTTTGAGTCGGCTGGTCACAGAACGTGGGCTTAAGCAAGCCACTATCAACTTAGTTCGCGCGCACATGCATGCCAATACTCTAATTATGCTCCATCAAATGGCTGAAAGTAGTGTGTATCGAACAGACGTAAACGTTGGAGGAAGAGAAGATATTGACTCAACCTTACATACCTATTGCATTGACACCGGCCGCTCCCCCGGCTTTCCAGGGGGGCTAAAAGGCAAAATTCAGTTAAATCAGAGGATCCTCGCGAAAACAGTGGCGCGAGCTTACAACGAAGGTGGCCACGCCATCAGAAAGCGATATACCAGCACCTCAAACATGCACTCTTAGGCATTGATGCATATCAACCTGTTAACATGGATGTTGAAGCAGCTGTGACGTTGAAAAGATTGTTTCCTCTTGAAGGGCTTGGAGAAGCGAGCAAGCACGTGCAGGTCTTTTTCGATGATGGTATCCCCATTACCGAACATATGAACAACCGCAAACACCATGTAACATCGCAACCAGCCCAGAAGACGTGATCTTCGTTCCAAAAAGCATGCAGCAGACATCGGTGATGGCATTCCACTCGGTGACCTCTGACGGTCACGTGAGGCCCCCTTATTTTACGGAATCGGGAGGGGGTTCGCCATTACAGCGTACCTAACCATTATTCCGGCAGTTTGAATCAACAAGATGGAAGAAGGCAACATCCTGCATGGAGTGATGCTCTTCGAGGAGTCAGCTCCCCGGCATACAGTAAATTAACTACAAAATCTCCTGAAACGGAGGATCCCGCAAACTGTACCCAAGGGAAAATGCCCCCTTACTCATTAAACCTCAGCCCACACAAGTTCTGGTTGCTGGGGCGTTTTTGCGGGTGAGTCTAACGAACGTCCCCATGTGACTGTGGTGAGCCTCAGCAGTGCCAGTTGGCAACAATTACGAGCCATTTCAGACGGGAGATCTCGCCGCGCGTGCGGCCAGTCCAGACACCGAAAAGCACTGATGCAGGTGCACCACGGTGACCATATTTGGTGATAAATGTGTAAAATTGGTGTGACAATATATGATCCAAATTTGAAATGCCTATGTTTACAAATTTCTAAGCTATGGCGTTCTGAATGTAAATATGTATTTTGTCCCAATTTATCTGCCCAACCCTGTATATGGCCATCGGTCAGACCCAGTCCTGAACAGTGAATAGGCCACCAGCCGTCAACCATTCCCCAGCCGCCAAGCCCCTCCCGGAGCGCCCCCCCCCCCCGACACCCACCGGTGGCGGTGAACTGTTGCCCGTCCACATTGGCCGTCATTGTGATGCAGTGCTCCACCCGACCCTCGGCCGAGTGTCGCTCCTGCGGCTCTGAAGCCTCGAACGTCACCGTGGGCCGCATCTCGTGCAGCAGCATCACCGCGTGCCGGGACGCCGCGTCCGTCGGCAGCGTCTTGGCCGGCTTCTGCTTCGGCTGGCGACAGAGGAGTGTCGGCGGTCAGCTCAGCAAGAACACAGGGAGATGCACAGATAGTGATTATGGGAGCATGTTGCGAATACATGTTTACCCTATTAATTTGGCAGGCACTTCGTCCATGTCATACCGTATACAAAATGCCCACATATTTCACAGGTGTAACAAAGAAAGTCCAACACAGATTCCTTTAACTACTTACCGTAGCCGGTTTGGCGGCAGCAGCACCCGCCGGGGCGGCGTTGTTGGCTGCGGGGGTGGCCGCAGTAAGAGCCGCTGACAGCTGGGCAGCAGGGGTGGGGACGCCGGGAGCGACGCCGGCTGCCAGCGGCGGTCCGGCCGACTCCACACTCAGCGGCGTGCCCACCCGGCCCTGACGCCAGTCGCAGAACAGCTTGTGCAGCGCAAAGCTGGCCAGCGCCGACCAGGGCGTGGTGTCCTCCGGGCCGTCCCCGTCCGCCTGCTCGCCGCCCGCGCCGGCCGGCTCGGTGGCGGGCTTGGTGGCTTCTTTGGTGTCCTTGGTGGGCACGAACGACTGGAGCGCCCTCTCGGCGGCGGCGGCGCGCGCCAGAGCCTTGTTGCTGCCCATGCCCTGGTACTGCTTACCGTCCACCTAGAGATGGCGGGGCGAAACGGAACGGGAAAGATCGCGGGAGTGTGACTGCTGAAAATATATTTCTTTCTAGACTAAAACATTGTATGAAAGACGAAAGCCGTGTTAAGAAGAATCATAACAAAGGGCTGACTGGATGCTTATCCAAAAAGATAACAATGAAGTCATACCAGACAAGGGTAAAAAGACTGAGTAGAAAGCACTCGTAATAAAACGAAACAACACGGTACACGTTCCACCCAAGAAATACGCCCTTCTTCACGGAAAAAGTACGCTGTCGTCCGGATCCAACTATCAAAGTAAAAAAAAAAAAAACTAGCCTACGACACGGGTCCAATAAGATTCGCATACTCAAAGAACGAAGCGAATTGCCGGACATCTGCCAGGTCAAACCGCTAACAAAACATCGGCCAGATCCAGCCTCTACCGACAGCACAGTTAATTACAGAGCAGTGTGCCATAGCTGTTCCGCCTCTCAGCTGAGTTCGCACAGTAGGATCGTCTGTCACCTACCTCCACCACTGCTGTGAACATGGGCGGCGTGGCGCCGGCCACCGGGGTCAGCTGGTACTGCACCCCGGACCGGATCTCCTGCAGCACCACAGTCGCGTTCTTGGGTGCCACCTGCTTCCGCAGTTTGCGCTGCATCAGCTGCTTCTTGTCCTTTTTGCTGACACCGGCCGAGGCTGTTAGACGGAGCGGGTCAGGGCAGCAGCGCACACACGGCACTAGGCAGCGGCCGCCGGCGGTGGCGCGCCGACCAGCGGCGGCCCCCGCCGGCGGCGCGGCGCGAGCGCCTCAGAGCGACACCTTCCCCACCCAGCCCGGCGGCCAGCGGTGCCGACTCCGAGGGACGCCCGCCTGCCGGACGGCATCCGTCAGCGGCGGCACATAGACGGTATCCGTCAGCACACACCAGTCAGCGGCGGTATAGAGAGCGGGAGCATATCCGTCGGCACGGCACATAGACGGTATCCGTCAGCACACACCAGTCAGCGGCGGTACAGGGACCGGGAGAACAACCGTCAGCGGCGGCACATAGACGGTATCCGTCAGAACAACCGTCAGCGGCGGTACAGAGAGCGGGAGCATATACGTCAGCGGCGGCACATCGACCGCGGAGCACGCCCGTCCAAACACAACCAGCTGAATCAAACTGTTGGGTTTTAAGAGTCCGTCGAAAAGTGCATCACGGGTGAATTACCCTATACCACTATATACAACAAATCCCCTTGAGTTAAATAATTGACCCTGTCGCAACTGAATTAAAAAAAAAATGAGAAGATATAGGGATGTGTCGGTGTGTAAGTAAATTGTTAATGTACTTTACAAGAGAGGAATAACCCTCTCCGTGCAAAGCGAGATTCTGATAAAGGCAGCTCGAGCCACCAGCACCCACCCTTCTTCAGTTTGAGGAAGAACTCTCGTTTTTCGGCCTTGAACTGCTCGAGGTCGATAGGCGAGTCAGCGGCGTTCATTGCCACGTCTCCATCCTTGTCGACCTTATTGTTGGCCTCGGGCTTCACGGCCGCTGGAGCCATCTGAGCCGGCTGCTGCAATCAGCAGGCTCAGTGTCAAACGTGGGGATGATGCCAAACAGTCATTTTTAGGTCCAGGTAAACACTGTTCTCGTCATGGATAGGCAATAGGCATGCTACATTGATACAGTCAACGAGACAAAGGGGTTTCTGAAAGAGCGTAAGCCGAGATGAATGGCCGAAACGAAACAAACACAAATGCAGGAAGGCGAAACAGGCTGGCTTAACCCTCGCCCCGTTGGCGGGGGGGGGGGGGAATATGCCCTCCCCCTGTGGTTTTTCCTGAATAGCAAGAAAACGGCGACGCGCAGAGCCGCCACATTTTCAGTATCTACCTTCCCGGGCATCAATTTGACACCTTGACACAAAAACTTCAAGTTATTTAGGTCACCTTAGGTCAGTGTCCCAAAATTGAGTTTTGTCTTGGGTGTCAGAGGGGAAAATTCCCCACCAAAAAACAGGGGAGATAGTGGAAAACTGCTGATTCGAATAGATACAAAAAGAGTGAGAAACGGCATAAAGCAGGCATTTTATTCTAGGGTGTAGAATGTTTGATGCTAAACCGGGCATCCACACAATTGCTCTTTTTTATAGGTAAACTATCTAGGTTTTCGTGGTTGGGAGTGGAAAATTGTTGTTAAAAATTGCTGGTGAGAGTGGAAGATGAATTTCATTTGGATGTTGTTTCTCACCCAAATCGACAAATTTTGGGACATTGCCTTAGGTCAGCAGTTACTGAGGTCAAACTGAGGTGTTCCATATACGCTATAGTTCGTTTTTTTTTAACCGGTTTGGCTCCAAGTAAGATTTTTCGATTTAGCACGCATTTTAGTCAGCGAGAAGGGGCAAACACTGAACCCGAGAAAATTGAACCTGACCTGAGTTTTGCATGTGAATTATTCCCGATCAATTCCATACATTCGTTTTGGAACTACAGATATGAGAACAAAGTGATGTAACGCTGTCCAACTTGCATTGCAATGTAATGTATAACTACCATCGACAGAACAGCTTACTCGACTCTAACCTCGGTAACAGTGAAAAACGAATGTTTCCTAAAATTCGTTGACACTTTGTGTCATCGTACGGACACTGCGTGCCAGCTACCACGAGTGACGTCATGATAGTATGCTAATTTTTTGAAGACAAAATTTCCATTTATTTATCGAACACTATTTGAAGTTGAATATTTTAGCGGTAAAAGTTATGGGCCAGACGCTAAAATTGCCAGAACTCACATGAAAGCTTCAATAATGAACTTAGAGCGAAAACGGCCAAAACCAGTAAAACACCTTTTGGGGCGACACACGGAGCGAGCGAGGGGATGGGCCTTGTACGTGCGAAATTGCAAGGAGGTACCTCCAGCTTGTGCACGGCACCCTACTAAACGGTCTCTAGCGATGTGCCAAATTTGAGCGCAATCGGCCCAGCCGTTCTCGAGATCTGGAAGCGGCACCCTGCACGTGCGCACGTGCCAACTGGGTCACAACTGAGCTTTGTACGGCACCCTACTGCGTCATGCACGTGGCACGCGCTTAAGGGGTCACCCACATGCATCGGGAATAGTCCAATACTTGGTAGAAAGAATGAAGCTAACCTACAAAAATTACCGCAAGCAAATCGGTCAAGTGGTTGCTGAGATATAAGCCTCGCAAGAGTCCGCACGGCCGGACGGCGCTCATACTCAGAAATTTCCGCTAATCTACGAAAGACTTCGCTCGCTCCGTAAAAAGCTTAAGTTATAGTTGCCTTAACATGAAAAAGGCCCTCCAAGCAGACATAACTGCGCATGCGATTTCGTTCTCCCAGCAAAACTCGGTCAATTTGTCCCAAAATACGGAAAACGGCACGCCCGCGTCTCCGCACACTAAATGCTTCCCTTCCGAACACAGAAGTTTAAAACAGGCTAGTGAAAACGCAATTGGTACAGGTGATTTTACTAATGGTCCTTTCGGGCATAACCTGAGCTCGACACATAAGGAGCCTTGTGTGCCATATTACCTACTTTGTTGAGTATTTTGATATGTGTGATAAAATACCGGTCGTAATCGTTATATTAGTTAGCACACGTCCTTCCAAACTCCATTCGTGTCAAAATCCCCCACGTCTCTCTACACTGACCCAGAAGATAGTAACCAACTTTTCCACGTTTCGTGCACAATTTCATGCGTTGATAAATGCGTCGTACTTCCACTACAATCTGCCTACCTAGCAGGGCATTCTTATGCATTTTATCTTCTAACCATCGATCCTGTCCTGTCCGTCCCCCAGTCTCCCTACGGTCCCCACTCCCCAGCCCTTAGACACCCCGACCCCCCCCCCCCGCTCCCCCGGCAGTCCGTGCCCCACTGACCTGCTGTTTGGTCGGAGTGACCTGCTGCTGGGTTGGGGTGACCTGCCGTTGGGTCGCAGTGACCTGCTGTTGGGTCGGGGTGACCTGCACCAGCGGAGAGTTGTGCCGTGGCACTGAGCCGCCACTGACAAAGTTGTGATTCAGGTGCTGCTGGGCCGGCTCTGTGCAGCAGGAGAACAATCATACAGATGTCACAGCAGTCGCTGAAGACACAAGGTGATCAAAACCAGTCTAATAAATTCATGAATGAAACAATCAAATTCAGGACTGAGTGATTTCAGGCACAGCAAATGTGTTCAATCAAATCAATGCACCAAATGTTTAGGTAATAAGTACAATAGTTAATATGACAATGGTTTGTAATAGGTACTTGTGTGTGATAATAACTGCAGGCTGATGAATGTAGCAGAGAATTCAAAGCAATAAGAATTCTGACTTGCTGGATTTAGACCTTGTCACTGAGCACTGAGTATGGTAATCCCAGCTTAGCTTTATGGGCACAAATACAACTTACTTGATGTTCTAACACTAGTTCTTGTATACCGATAAGCCATTTTGAACAAGGTGGGTGGAGAGTCTTTGAGAGGTGGGTGGTTCAAGAATCTTGGGCCTCAGCCACCTGAAAAAAGGAATTTAAACATAGATTGAAGCTTTCAAGAGCGGATAATTGTCATAATACCAGGGGGTGCTTTTCCAGCACCTGGCGAATGGAAGCGACCAATTCTTGCGTAGAAATTAGAAAAGCTACCCTTTCCCCAGACTGGAAAAAATACACGTTATGCCGAATATGTCCGGCGTAGTGGCGGGATTGCGCCGAAAATGTAAGCGCACGTCCGGCGTAACTTCGCATGCGCAGAATTCAGCGCATGGCGGCGGACGAATTTTTCGGTGCAGGGCGGTCGCATAATTTTTTGGCGAAAGACAGTCACCGAATTTATGCGGTATGCTGGTCAATCTAGCAGCAGATTCGCCCCGTGGGCAGCTCTGGAGAGGTTGCGGGACGAAACGTCCCCGCCCCGGTCGTCGCGTGCTCGAACTGACGAGCCGCCCTGAGTCTACTCAGCGGAGGAACGGCCGCCCAGGTGAGGCCTCAACCTTCGGCGTAGAGATAGACATGGAAAACCTTGTTGAACGTCGCCAAGCGTCGTTAAGCAATAGCAGTGGGTTTCTGCCCACTGCAGTATCGAGGGGAATGAGAGCGTGGACGATCTGGCAAAACTGGCGGCCGCCCTGCCCTCAAACGCCCGATCGCTGACCAGGGCGGTTCATTGTCTGGCCTCGTATCAGTGGCGCGACAACTGCTCAGAATCACTATTCAAGCCACTCCTCGGGAGCACGCCGCCGCTCCCTCTCCCCGGAGAGGACCGAGAGAATGCCATTTCGGTGCACCAGATGAGGGCGGGCCACCGGGGCCGCTCGCTCCAATACGGCACCGAATCGGCTGTCTCCACTCCGCCGCGTGCCAGCAGTGCCCAGACAAGCGGTGCCCAGCGGCGCTCTGCACCGTGAGCCGAGGAGAGGCTGATGTGCCGGAGCACTGCTGCTCTGCTGCCGGGCCCTCGCTAGCTCCAGTCGAGGAATTGGGTTTACGTGGAAATAAAAACTAATTCGGATGCTCAAACATGGGATAGCGTACAAAGCCCCGAAACACTCTGCCTGGTTGATATAGCCATGGATGAGATAATAATGGATTGGTGTCTTCGCAGTTTTTGGCGACATTGAGCTCAGGCCTGCCATCTAGCGGGAGAATTATCGTAAGTTAGGAGCAAGCCGAGTGAACGCCGCTGATTAGCATTGTGACACACGGGAGTGTGGTGTAGTAGCAGGCTTGTTGTGCAATTTTTTAAATGGTTATGTCTTTATATGTCAGTAAAAGCGAAGAAATTAATAGATTTATGTGCAGGGTCAGTAATAAGATAAGCAGTTCCATGTTATTTCCTCATTAAATCGTGAAACAGGGAGTTATTGGAGACTTAGCCAGCACGTGTCGTTTTCGCTATTTTTCACATGAGTCTTTACTTGGCCCAAATCAAATAAATTGTCCGATCAAAGAACAAAACGAACGTAAGTACTATCTTTAAGTCTAATGAAAAAGTTAAACGGTATTGCTAACGTCATTGCCGCTCAATATGTCATTCAAGACGCTCTATGAAAAGGACCCAACCAGTGCTGCGTAGTCGATGAAATTTCAGTGACTTTGGCTCCAACTCCGATTCCGGTATCCAAATATCGACTCCGACTCCTTCGGGCAGAACTGTCGATTCACACAGACTCCGACTCTGCATCCCTGGTAAGTCTGTGGAGTCGATGACTTTTCGGTGACGTTCGACTCATACTCCGACTACAGCTTTTAAAAATCAACCGACTCCGAGTCGGAACAGAACCGCTGGCTCTGACTACAGCTCCGCAGCCCTGGCCCAAGATAGCCGCCTAAAACAACTTTGATGTGTGATCTTCTTCGTACATTGTTAATGTTATTTTGAACAAGGAGTGGAAAAGGGAGACGAAGCCTTCACAAACAAGGATCTCCTGTTGCGGATCAATCAGCTGCTGGAACAGAAAGGCATAAACACCACGCATCTCATTTCATCGTTTTCCTAACGACTCCAATGTAAGCACTGATCAATGCAGTGCGAGCATCGATGTGACAATTGTGTACCAAGTTTGAGTGTTATCCGCCCAGCCGTTCTTGAGATATGGAAGCGGCACCCCGCACGTGCGCACGTGCAGTAGCACCCCCAGTGACACATGGAAATGCATTGGCCATTGGGCGCCTAACTATTGACGAAGTTTTACTGTAATGGGCCCAGCCATTGCGGAATTACTTCATGTGGAACAATTTCGACACCCCTAAGTTGGCACGTGACACGTGCCGTTACATTCACTACAGATGAAGAAAATCGGGCGAAATTCGGAGAAGAAGGAATAAGCCTACCAAAAATGAATGACATATTGTCAAACTGCTGTGCCATTGTGAGTAAATGGCCATATAAAAGCTTGTTCAAGCCGATGGGACTGGGCGTTTCAATACACACCGTCTTACGCATTTTATTTTCGTTTTTACCTAAAGGCTGCTTGATGTTTTTGGCTTTCAAGCATTTAAGACATTTTTTGTCGTCTCAGGTCCAGTAAGATTATCTCCAACTCGTGGGAATATGCACTTCGAGTCAACTAACACACCACACCCACGTGTGTCATAATGCTGAGAGATGGCGTTTACTCGTCTTGCTCCTAACTTACGATAATTCTCTCGCTAGATGGCAGGCCTGATCCCAATGTCGCGGATCCCAATGTTAATTTCCACGAGACACCAATCCAGTGTTATATCATCCATGATATAGCCTTGATCAGTGTATGTGTACATGTGCTTTATATGAAAAGGGCTTAATTTTCGCACAAATAGGCACCTAATTTTTGGCGCAAATCACTCAGAAATTTCGGCGCGAAATCGATTGCGCCGAATTTCGGCGCAAAATGGTCTCACGGCCCACGGGCATCCGGCGTAGTGTATGGATGTTTTCCAGTTTGGCGTTTTCCCAACAGCAGCACTCTCCTCGTGACTTATGCAAAGCATCTTGTGTCTCAGACACAATTTAAGCAGCCACTGGAGCACTATAATATTGTGACCTTTGAATTTCAGGGGGTGCTTGAGCACCCCCAATTCCCAAACCCCCTAATTCTCCGCCCCTAGAAGCTTTGCACTGTGTGTAACCTAAGGGAATTGCAATCAATGCAATGTGTTCAACTTTATATACAGCACACCTATGGAAATTGTAGCAGCCCTTAGTTTTAGATATGAAGATCTATTTTCATTATGATTATTTAAATCTTATGCTTATAATCCTGGAAATGTATCGATCACATACCGGGGGCAAGGTTTTCCCTATATTGTCCTGCTATATCTTTCCTTCGTTCTGATGAAATTTCTTAGTGAATGTGCAAGATAATTTAATATAAATGGTTATTCAAGTAAAACTGACAAAGCAAATTACCAAATAGCAAAATTTATATAAAAAATACACAACCTCTTACACCGCACCACAAACGCCTCGACAGCCAAGAACGCTGACAAAATCAATAGTGCTGACAGTGGTGCTGACTAATATTTACACAAAAACTACTGTGTCTTCGAATGATAAGGATGTTGCTAAAAAAAGTTGCCATCTAAAAGTTGAGAATTTTATTTTTCCAAAATAAACAAAATTCAGAGAAGTAATCAAAAATAAATTTTACTAAACCACCTGCTGAAAAACTCATATACGACGCGAAAGTTTCAAAAACGGTTTTGAGCAATTGTGTTCAGCTTTTACCTTAAGCAAATCAGTAGATTTTACACCAATCAGCATCATGTATTTTTCCTCGTTTAGAAATGCAAGCTGTAGCAATGTTTTCATCTTATTTTTTTCGACCTTCATATGAAAACTTTTTGCGTATTTTACATCAAAACTAAAAAAAATGTTAATAGTTTACGCTTTCCTCAGAAAGGAGACCTTTAATAAATAAAATCTAACTTTGCATGAAAAACTAAAATGAAAAAGCACAGGAAAACGATTCTGATTGAACAGAACATTTCAAGTCAGGTTTATTTTCTTATGCATTATTCTTCTGGGACTTTACGTAGGTATATGCCGTGAGGTGACGTTTGTTATAATTTACAAAAACTATTTAAATTGCCACACTCAGTTTCCCACCAATGGTTGTTTTGAACCCAATATAACCAATGAGGTACATTTTATTGTTTGTGTCAGGCAAACTGCTGATATCCAAGCCAAAGAAAGACCCCCCAGCAAATCGATGTCTCGCTTTTTGGCCAAGTTATAGCGAAAAAATTGTTCAAAAATGATTACGTCAAATTTTTTAACTCAATTTTTAGCGATTCTAGACCACGTAGGGCAAAACAAAGACCACCATTGAACTCCCCGTGATGGGCTGCATCGAATCGATAGGTACCCATTTAATGCAAAAATATCAACTTTGAAATTTAACCTAATTTGACCTGACCTTGACCTGACCTTGACCTGACCTGGACCAAAACGTGACCTAAGCTGGCTCCAAAGGGTGCCTGACCCACATAATCGCATTTGTCATGTAAAATGGACCATAAAACATGTATTACACGATACTTTCATATTGTGACCCCCAGTGACCTGACCTCTGTGACCTGACCTGGTATCAGTGACCTCAAATAGCAAAATATGTGTTTGAAGAACATTTCCCCATCAGTGATTTTCAATTAAATGCATTTTACTCGATTTTAGAACGCATTTCTTGAAATGCCTGTAAACGCTGAAAATTCGACCTTTGACCTGACTTGTGACGTCATCGGTTTGATCAAGGTCAATAAAATTGGGTCACAAGGTAGTTCCTTGATAGGGCTATCCAACACCGTTTGGCGTTTGCTGCTTGTCGCTAGGTTGCGTGGTTCTTGAGATCTTAGGGGGGGCAAATTGCCCCCCCCCCCAATAGGGCTCGTTGCTCGGCAGAGCCCAACGGGGCGCGGGTTAAGCACATTAACTAACATGCTTATCTATGCCATTAATGCTAAAAAGTTTGTTAACAAAGAACAAGGAGACTGGATAAAAAGCAAGTAGAACAGGATTGCTTTTCTAAGTTCTTCCAAATTGACGAGAGAGAGCACAAGATGCTATATGGATATGGTACTTAAGACTTAAGAGTTAAGTATGATACCTTTCGTTGCACCAGGCATTACTCATTTTGTGTATCCTCTTCCCATTTGCACCACTGCTAGCTGCAGGGCCCATGGCACAGCTGCCCAGCTGTGTTGATAGCTCTCCAGCTTCCTTGTGTCATGTGTGCATGTGCCTGATGCTTTGTACAGTGTATGAGTAGTATGTCATTCAATTCCAGGACATATCGATATTGGGAATATTGCTTGACATGCCTTTCAATTCCATTCCAGGACATATCGGGAACATCGCTTGAAGTAACATCACCAGGTAAAAGACAATTATCCAAGATTCTGGAGCACTGAACTTTGATCATCATACTTAACTGCATGTTAAAAATCTGAGTTTCTCTTGAGACGACCCAGCGAACAAATGTCTCCTGGACATACATAATCGCACGCTAGATTACAGATCATGGGCAGGACCTCGGCCTAGTAAGCCGCTCAGTCTTCTCGAGCCCGGTGTTTACAATGCCAGCTGTCTCACTTGGGTACAGTCCACTTCAGGTGGAAGCTCAACGGCTAGGAGCGCGAAGATCAACCAGCCCAGTCGGCACCCTAGTCCCAGTCGTCCAAGGGCTTTCGCAAATGTCAACCTTAGGTGCTCTGTCATCTGTGCCGGCTGGCCTCGGTAACATTACGCACCCTTCAGTCATCACCTCGGGCTTATGATTCGAACGTGGAGTGTAGCGATTGAAGGTTGAATCTCGTCGTTTTGCCCCGAAATTCTTAAATCTTAAATCGCTCGTTTGCGCCGAAATTTCTTAATCCATCTGTGCGAAGGAATAATGCCGGACGCTGCGACGAAACTTCGGTCCAATCCGCACCTTACGCCGGACTTGTCGACTTTAACTTGGATTTTTTTTCCAGTCTAGTTCGTCCCTTTCCAAGTCGGGGCCTTTTTCATAACGTGGACGGCCAGGGGGTGCGAGTTACGACCCCCTGGCGATTGGCGTCTATGGCACTTATAAACACCAAATTTACAGGGCAGGTGGACCCGTAGGAAAGCATATTAAATCTGTGCAAATCTGGTGATAAGGTTAATATTTAGAGGGAGTTTGGGTGGTATAAATGTGAAAATTTCGCTAAAACATGTCAAACATTTTTTGCTGATAACTTTTGATCTAGTAAAGGTAGGTAGTGCAAAATAAAAGCGCCATTGAACTCAGTATGTCAATGCGCATCAAATGCTTTACTTTTCACAAGTTTAAGAGAACTTTTTTGTTCCCTAAGCGATAAGTTCTGGATCAAGGGCAAATGGTTGTTTTAAAGGTTCGATTGAGCTACTTTGCCTTGGCTACTGTAGGCTTTTAGGCCTTAGGCTGTTTGGTTGGTACTAGTTTTGTCAGGGTGTCTAGTCTATGATACATATAAAGAGCGGACACGTTGCCCAATTTTTACCTTTATGACCGGCATGGCTTATGTACCATGTAGTGCCTTTATTTGAGATACCATTTCTTCTTGGGACAACTGTAAATAATATCGATACTTAATACCGATCTGACGCTGCAAACGGAGAACGGAGTTGAGGCTGGTGTCTTATGTTTCTGAAGGCACTTTTCCAGCTTTCAACTGCTTTACCGTGATACACGACAACCATTGTTCTGGAGACCTAATATGTTGAAAGCTGTTGTGTCTTAGAGCTAATGATAGATCGAGTAGCGCAGTATTTGTGTTCTGGCTGCTGAATGAAAAAGTCAATTTTCAACAATGGAATCAGGGATGCGGAGCCGTGGAAATTTCAGACGGCTCCGGCTCCGGAGAAAAATCGGCTCCGGCTCCGGGTGAAATGTCATGGCGGCTCCGGCGGCTCCGGCTCCGGCTCCAGCTCCAGTACTCAGTACATCCCCTATGCAATTAAATACGGATGGAACAAAAAAGACAATGAGATTGGTACACGTTGCTTCTGTATTTGCATAACAAGGCTATTTTGAATACCACATGTACTGTCACTGCCTTGTACTGTCAAACCGAACTAGGTACGTCAATCATTTTTCCTCTTTAAAAAAAAAAAAACAGGAGCCGTAGTCGCCCCCTTTTTTGACGGCTCCGGCTCCGGCTCCGCACCCCTGATTGGAATATCTGACCAGATGTGCCTATGTTAAACAGTCTCACTAAAGCCCAATGTCTCAACTACACTAGACCTCAAATTCCTATGTTCTAACCTTCATGATGCACATATCTTTCTCTTCCATGCCTCAAACTCCCTGTTTCGGGCTAGACGCTCACCTTTATCCGACATGAGTAGCTCCATAGGGCTTTGCTCCAGCTCATTGTTCAGTGCACACGTGCAGTGGGGTGACTGTTAGCGGGACTGGGTGGCCTGTCGTCCGTCATGACGGGCTCAGTCTTGGCGGTGGAACAGGGTGGCCGCCCAGACCAATGTCCTCCCCCAATTCCTATCATCATTCCGGCTCGAAATGGTCTCATTTGACCGAGAAGGCCTAACCCCACCAACCACCAAACATCGATCAAAAATCAAACCAACTATTGCCGTAGATACATGAGCAGGTTTATATGCATCACAAACATATTTAGCACTGAGCTTTGCATATCAATTGCATTGCAATTGCAATGCAAAGCTTAGTGCTATGTCTGTTTGTGATTAAAAAGCGTTAATCCTTTTGTAATGTGGATTTACTTTGCTCTTACCTATCTGCATTAAATTGCAGCTCGTTATAAGTTATGTATGTAAGGCATCTACATATGTCTATTGTCTACCATCTGTAAAAAGTGACTATTTTTATATCTATAAGCTCTGCTCTCGTGCACTCGGTACCGTCTAACATCATTGTTTCCCGACTCGGTCGCCAGGTGGTGCATCCATCGATCGTTTGTATTCTGAGGGCGAGCGGAGCTCGGACGGGCAGCACCATGGGTCACTGGGTGTCACGCTACTACACGGACCCCAACTACTCGCCGGATCACACCCAGCCGTCCAAGTTCGAGCCCGGCTTCGGCTTCCAGGGCGAGCGGAAGGAGAGGGGTAAGTTGGGGACGACTACCGCCAGGGGGACGGGTTCTGTCGGGGAAGCCGAGCTTAGGCGACTTTCAGCTGCCCCGATTATGGGCATTGCATAGTGAGGTGATCACGTGCTTGGTTGTGAACTGACGTATTGTGTGGAATGGTGGAGGTAGGACTGGGTGCACGGAGCAGCATAGGTTAATTCAGGTTGTAGTTGTAGTTCTGAACTCCCATATAGATGTCGTCTCCGTCAAGAAGCGGCACATTCCCGACTGAGGCTGCTCTTAAAACGTTGTCACCATGCGTAGCGAACATCGTGCTGGCGAAATTCACCAAGGTTTCAGTATAACATTAAACGTTCCGGAGCTCATCGTACGCAACGGATATGGGTCTCCTGAACATATCCCTACCCTCTGCCATTTATAAGCCCTAACCTATGTAACCTGGCTGACCTAGGACCCTATGACCCAGCTGACCTCTTACCCTGCTGACCTCTGACCTGGCTGACCTCTGAACCCCGCTGACCTCGCTCCGTCAGAAATGATTGCCACTGAGGAGGAGATGTCCAGCGCCAAGCTGCACCCTCGGGACCGCGACTACTGCGCCCACAAGCTGATCGCCTTCAACGCCTGCAAGCGCAAGGAGTGGCCGCTCGCCTACAAGTGCGCGCACGAAAAGCACGAACTGATGAACTGCCAGTACGAGGAGTGAGTATCGCACGGGCGGGGTAGGCGTGCCAGGCGTTAATGGCTTATGGCGTATGCCCCTTGTAACGATGGCAAACTTGTTAATTATGCTTAGATGCTTCAGACATTGGTGCTTTCACGATGAAAACCTGGCGCATTAATATCTTGATCACTCTAAATTCATGCGAGAACATATCACTAAACACGGTACAGTCTTACATAAACTGTGGTTCCTTTACCTAGGCATGTTGCTAAGACGGATTAATTCCCATCTTGCGCTTGTTTTAACGGTTATGGGTGCGACACGACCACGGAGAATTAGTTGTGTCATTGACCGTTTCAATCGCTTAGCCCTCCTGAAAGGATGTCATACCTTGTACCTCAGTGTATTCTCCCCCGACTTATGTTGGTGTCACTGCCCTCCGATGATGACCTGCGGTCATTGGCATGGACCACCCTGGCGCGTGTAAAAATGACAGCCGAAATACCGAACACCGGTTATGGCGTGTACACTTTTGTATATTTTTGCATGTTCTGTTAGATCTCACGAGATCTCATGAATTTTGAGATCAGGACCTTGCGCAACATCATCCGGTTAGGGCTAGTGCAAAATGCGCAACTTCCTTCTCTCAGGAATGCGTGCTGCGTTTATGAAACACGAACCAGTGTCGTTTTTATTTAAAAGGTTACAGCTGCGTGTAAGAAATGAAAGCCGTTCTTCGGTATAATCGTCTTCATGCAAGTATGGCGTCGTATTTCGCACACAGACCGGTATTTAGGTAGTATTTCTCTCTGCCTCATCCGAGAGCTCAGATGTTCTTGTTTCTCCCCGTGATTTTTCGCCAGCGTGATATGTCCTGTAGGCGATGTTTCGTCAAAGTCCGGACAGAACATGCCGTTTGGCTGGTTTTCAACAAAAAAGAAATCGTCTTCAATTTGCTGATTAACTATGAGAAGTTTATGAACTGTGAAGTGTTGTTCTTTTTACATTCAACTTTTTGTCGTGTACGGGGACCCGCAGTTGCTACTGTACAGCGACCCTGAGTAAATTGTCCCAGCACCCTCACAGGGAACAACGATAAGCTGTCAGAGGGCACGCACAGAAAACCTCAGCTGCTCTTGTACAGGGACCGGCAGTCGATATCAATGTTATCGGTTGTTACTGGACAGGACAGACGGCTAAAGTTGGGGTTCGTGTACAGTAGCAACTGCGAGCGAGCAATCCCGTACGAGCTCATAATGTAATTTTGATAGCTATCTTGGATTTCTGCTAAAACAATTTTATTTTCTCTTGACGATCGGGGCTGAAGAGTGATCCTCTTTGCTCTCAGTTCAAGAAAACTAAGTTATCTGGTTGGACCCTTTTCCAGTGGTTGACCTTGGTAGGAGGGTATCGGCGGGTCCGAATATGCGCACAATCTAGACGTCAACCTAGCTGTAAGCACCTGTAAGCCGCAAAGTCAACTGTGGTTGACATTGAGGAGCGCGTGTTTTCAATCACCACGATCGCGCGCGAGTTGATTGCGGAGATAGGCTACCGACACTGGTACCTCAGCGACCCTGATCTTGGCGCTCTTTTGTACGTCACTCGTCTACGAGCATATTCACCATCGTGCTATCGCCGATAACGCACTATACCCAAGGCAATGAAGCATACCAGCTTAGAAACAGACATACCAACATACGAAAGGTTTCAAAATCGTGCTTGCAACCGCAATACGTTACGACTTGTTTTCTGACAAATCAAACGCTGAAAACAAAACCGGGCTTTGCGGTCAGGTGTGGAGTCAGAGTGTCAGATAGGAAGTTATTGAGCACATGTTTGGCGTTCGTATATTTTAATTTGGGTCTTATTTTAATTCATTAACTTGCCATCTCTGCGAATATCGTATATTGCGGGTCACTGCAGGTCGCAGTGGCGGACACTACGTCTCTCGTCCAACGCGGCCTCGGAGCGGCGCAGTATCAAAATTTCCACACTCTCCGTCTAACGGCGAATTTTGCCACACATGGAGTCGCTGCTCGGCACGAATCCGACCCACCTTCCCATGAGACTGGTCACCGACAAAACTGCACGCCGACGTGCGGAAGGACTTGCGGAACCGA
This sequence comes from Amphibalanus amphitrite, assembly GCF_019059575.1. Taxonomy (NCBI): domain Eukaryota; kingdom Metazoa; phylum Arthropoda; class Thecostraca; order Balanomorpha; family Balanidae; genus Amphibalanus; species Amphibalanus amphitrite. Next base: position 278,158 of record NW_024882056.1, read on the forward strand.
GATAGAAAGTGGCGCAGCGACTGCCGGCGCCCGGCGCCGGTCCGGTTCGTTGCGATACGGCCACGAGACGCGCCGCTCGTTGCTCCATCGGCCGGTGCGCGGCATTCTCGGCGGTGGTTTGTCTCATTTCGGGCTTTGTCTGCAATATTGGGACGTGCTGATTCGGCTCCCGCTGGGAGCGGTGATTGCGCCAGCGGCAGAGACTGCTGTCCGGGCTGAGGTGCGCCGTCCACGGTGGCTAAAACGAACGGACGCGGGAAATGAACGAACGTGGTTTGGGCTACTTTTCTGCGGGACTTACGTTTCAAAATTCGGTTTGGTAGAGCGACTTTTCTGTGAGCTCAATTATACAAACTCGGTAGCTTTTAATGAACCGTGATTTTTGTCACTGTTGTACTAATGCTACAAAACGACGACCTGCCATCGTCATAGTCACATATGCTCAACATGTTGAATGTTGAAGGATGCTATAGGAAGTGGTACTAGTTCACTGTCTTGACCTTGGTCCCGCATTTGCCACTTTTCTAATTGACCTAGATAACATAGTCATGGGCGAAAAAATGACGCGGCTATTTGTAGGTATCATCTGAGATGCCTTTTTTCTGCTCAGCAGTTGAAGCGATATACATCTGTGGGAAGCAGGGATGCGGAGCCGGAGCCGGAGTCGGAGCCGGAGCCGCCGGAGCCGGCATATTTTGCCCGGAGCCGGAGCCGGAGCCGGAGCCGTGAAACAATATAGCCCGGAGCCGGAGCCGGAGCCGGAGCCGCCAAAAAAGGGGGCGACTCCGGCTCCTTTTTATTTTTTGAAGAGGAAAAAAATAATTGACCTAGCTCGGTTTGACAGTACAATGCAGTAAAACATATGGTACTATTGGTCTCAGGATAAGGGCCCAGGCGACCTGTAGTTTTGATGCGGTGAATACCCTCACCCTCGCCACAACTCGAGTGGGGGTGGCGCTGGCTGGGAGGAGGGGTGCACTCGGCCCGAGTTGTGGCGAGGGTAAGGGTATCCATCGCATCAAAACTACAGGTCGCCTGGGCCCTTATCTTGAGACCAATAGTACGTCATGGGCCATCAAGTGAATGAAAAAAGCCGAATATCCCCAGTATCCCACAGTACGCAATCAACTTCCTGTCTGCTCCTCCCCCCCCCCCCCCCACACACACGTCTACTGCATCCCCAGAACATGAGGACCGGTCATCAGGTGACGGCCATTGTTTTGAAGCCAGTGCAGTGGACTGCGACTCCCAGCAACGTCTCTTTTTCTTCCACCCGTATTAAATTGATTGCATAGGGGATGTACTGAGTCGGAGCCGGAGCCGCCGGAGCCGGACCATTTTACTCGGAGCCGGAGCCGGAGCCGGAGCCGCCATAGCATTTCACCCGGAGCTGGAGCCGGAGCCGGAGCCGATTTTTTCTCCGGAGCCGGAGCCGGAGCCGGAGCCGTCTGAAATTTCCACGGCTCCGCATCCCTGGTGGGAAGTTTTCCCTTTGTTGCGCTATTGAAATCTGACTATGGCGCAGGAACGTGTCAGTTATCACTGAGAATCCGCCTGTCCATCTCCTGCTCACTGAAAAATGGATCGTCCGCCAGTTTTAAGCCGTTGGCAGCGATATAACTGATATAACAGTACCGTGAGTAAAAATCGTCTGTTATCTTCAGAGCGATCGCATGCCCCATGAGTCCATCTCCCAGCTTGCCCTAGTTTTTCGGACGAGTAATTTCACAGCACTCGGGACTTCTGGATCTATGGCAGCCACAAATATGTTGCATTTGATGCTGAAACTGGCAGCATACGCATTGCATATCATAGCACACTTGGAACGTTTATACACATTTGGTATACAAGATACAGCCTATGCTACGCTAGGCGACATTGCTAGGTCAGCGTCTACAATCTTTAGGGGAAACTGACACTGCGCAATGTACGAGGTGTGTTCAAAAAGTTCTCGGCCCGACCATGAAGGAGCAGAGATACGACGTCGACTTATTAGACAAAAAAAAAAATGTTCATTTATTCAAATAACCAGCGGTAAGACAAAAACATTTCGCGCAGCGCTTCGCGAGAAGCCCCAGGGTCTCCATAGCCAAGTGGGTTTTGGGCTCATCTGGCACGTGCAAGACGGCTGCTTTCGTCTCCTTCCTGTCAGCAAAGTTGCCACTGCTAAGCAATTTCCTTATGTTGGGGAAGAGGTGGCAACCAGAGGGTGCAAGGTACGGAGAAAAAAGTGGCTGTGACAACAACTCGAAGCCACAGCTCACTGCTTCGCTGATCGTCACCCTGCTCATGTGTGCTGGTGCGTGGTCCTGGATCAGGCGCACACTTTTAGTCAGCTTCCCTAGTCTCTCCTCGATATCTGCTGCTCGCAACTATTATCGAAGGGAGGTGTAGTAATCATCATCAGTTGTGCGCCTCTGTTTTAGAAAAATGAGCAGAGCCCCGTCAGCATCCCAAAATGCAACCACTGTCACCTTGGCGACTGACTTAAACACGTCGCACACATTTGGTGGCCTTTACTCTGTTCATTCCTCATTTCACTCCAACGCATCTAGAATCCATTTACAATGTCGTGGTTTCACTTTCCCAGTCCCCGGGATTTCATTTGCTTCCCGTTAGATAGCTGTCCTGGTCATTGCTGTGATGCAGATTTCCTGATGAGTGTGACATTTGCGTCCCTGTTCAGTTACTTTTTATCCGGTCTTGCAAGTGCTACATCCGCTTAAATGTTAAGCCTGTAACTGAAACCACCAATCAGCTCTCCCAATAGGGGCGTTCCACGACAAATCGACAAGTGCCCTGCACCCTCATATTTTATTTTTTGCTTAAAATTGGTCTAATGGGTTGTGATGGGTGGGGATTGGGGAAGCCAGCTGTGGCAAGGATTTTTTTCTTCGAACAACGGTTTTCGAGATATAGCCTCGGGCAATTCCTGGAGTTCGCGCTGCAGCCCTATGTTTGGCGGCCTATAACTCAGAAACTATTGTTTTTTACGATAAAAACTTTATATGGTTCAACTCACAATCAACCAACAAACATTTTGGCTATCTCGGATTTTCAATTTTTGAAAATTTTGATCACGTGACCTTTTGTCCTATTTTTCGAAGAGTGACCTTGACATTTTCCCCACTGAAAGTTGCAATTTTGTCTGATGACGATTAAAGCCTTATCAATTGTCTTTCATATGCGATAATAAAAAAGTGGTTATCGCCCTGCGTTGACCTCAGGTCAGGTCATTTTTATGACCTGTCCATTATTACGAGCGGGAGCGACAGCGAGATCTCGAGAATAAAGCAAGATAGCGACAAGCAGTAAACGGTAAAGGGTACACACGGATAAGGTCTATAATTTTTACTGAGGTCATTTTCAGGTCAGGTCAAAGATGACGTCACAGGAACTAAAAGGAAGTCAAAATAGCGGCACTATACATATATATGAAGTTTTTCTCGAATAACTTTCAAGGTATCCCACCTAGGAACAAACTAATAGCACCATCGTGATCCTCTCGTCGATCCGCATCGAAACATATGTATGTTGACCTCGAAAGGTCGAAAGGTCAAAAGTTGACCTTAGATCACGTGACCTAAGATGACGTCACAGGAGCTCGAAAGGTCGAAAGGTCAAAAGTTGACCTTAGATCACGTGACCTAAGGTCAACTTTTGACCTTTCGACCTTTCGAGGTCAAAATACATATGTTTCGATGCGGATCGACGAGAGGATCACGATGGTGCTATTAGTTTGTTCCTAGCTGGGATACCTTGAAAGTTATTCGAGAAAAACTTCATATATATGTATAGTGCCGCTATTTTGACTTCCTTTTAGCTCCTGTGACGTCATCTTTGACCTGACCTGAAAATGACCTCAGTAAAAATTATAGACCTTATCCGTGTGTACCCTTTACCGTTGACCGCTTGTCGCTATCTTAATCTTTTCTCGAGATCTCGCTGTCGCTCCTGCTCGTAATAATGGACAGGTCATAAAAATGACCTGACCTGATGTCAACGCAGGGCGATAACCACTTTTTTATTATCGCATATGAATGACACTTGATAAGGCTTCAATCGTCATCAGACAAAATTGCAACTTTCAGTGGGGAAAATATCAAGATCACTCTTCGAAAAATAGGACAAAAGGTCATGTGATCAAAATTTTCAAAAATTGAAAATCCGAGATAGCCAAAATGTTTGTTGGTTGATTGTGTGTTGAACCATATAAAGTTTTTATCGTAAAAAACCAATAGTTTCTGAGTTATAGGCCGCCAAACATAGGGCTGCAGCGCGAATTCCAGGAATTGCCCGAGGCTATATCTCAGAAACCGTTGTTCGAAGAAAAAAATCCTTGCCACAGCTGGCTTCCCCGCCCATCACAACCCCTAACACCAGTTTTCAACGAAGAATAAAATATGAGGGTGCAAATTTAATTTTTTATTTGTCGATTTGTCGTGGAACGCCCCAATAGTTGCACAGTCCGTTATAACATCTGCCCTCCGTTTTAACTTTCGGGCTCCGTCCCAACCTCTGCCATCGTTCCAACATTTTCTCCCCGTGGTAAACTCTTGATGTCCCGCCCAATGTTTACTTCTAATGCTCTCCTTTCTAGCACTTGCTCTCCATTCAAACCTCTGCTTTCCGCCCCCAATCCCCAATCCCCCTCTTAACGTCTGTGCTTTCTTACCTCTCCCTCATGAAGTGCCCAATAGCCACCGGCTCCGTTCTAACCTCCTGTTCTCTCCCTCAGCTACATGATCCGTATGCGCGAGTATGAGCGTGAACGGCGGCTGCTGCAGCGTCAGAAGAGACTGGATGAGAAGGAACGGCGGCTAGCGGCCGAGGAGCTGGCGGCCTGAGCGCGCGCTCGTGAGTGTCCGAGTCTAGCCGTGTTTTGTACAGCGCCCCTGTTGATGTGTAAATAGATATGGTATAGTGGTACTCGCTGGTCTCTGAGGTGAGAAGGGAAGCTGATGGGAGGGTGCTGGGGACCCACGTGCCCTCAATTATAGCCTTGTGGGTCGTAACGATGGCGTTACTATTGGTCTTCAGGTAATGAGGAAATACTCTGAAATGGGCTGTTCCTGATTTATTGCGTACTTGGGTCGATTATTATTGCATTTTTGAAGTGGCTTGTCCGCCGCTCTGGCATTCAGGGAGTGGCTTCGAAACTACCGGCTTGCAAGCGGTGGCCTTGGCGAGATCCAACACCAGTTTATGATTGCGAGTTGCTACCAGAAGTGCCGGTTTTACTTTCAGTTGGGTCCCATCCCGCTCCCGGCGGGCACAAGGCCGTCTGCAGGGCCTGTCATTAGGTGATTCCTGCCAAACTGGCTCGGTATTTCATCTGTTCGTCTTCCGGCGCCCGTGGGCGCGCGGCTGTGAAAGTGCCCCGGGACCGGACCCGCTCGTTGCACCAGTGGCCGACGGACGGCGGAGATCGGCTCGCGGATTAGTGGCGCGCGTGTCGGCAAAACGGCACACCGGTGCCGCAATCGGCAGAGAAACCGAGAGTGATCCGGTCCGACTTGTTCCGGCCCCTCATCGCCCAGAGCTGACCGAGCTGACTGCAGTTGGCGCCTCGTGGGATCCGCGGCACAAGGCTGCCGCGGTGAAAATCGACCGAAAATCCTCGGCGATGGAGGCGATTCATTTTCACTTCCAGGGTGGTCTTGCTTGCCTAATTGCTGAACTTCCGCCGTTCTTACTGTAGCCCTCAACGTGTTCCTCATTCACATACAGGTTCATTTAATCGGCATAATTGTATTTGTCAGTTATCTAAACAAAGATAGACCGTGTTGCTGCTAAGACAGTGACGCACATTATAGTGATCAACGAACACTTCTGTAGATGTCGGCCTAGTGAGTATTCTGCCGATGATCCCCAGCGCGTGGCGTAAACCCGTAGGCCTGCGGCGGATGCCTCTCCCGGCTGAGCTTTGAGCAAGCTATCCTGATGAGTTCGACACCTCCGAGTTTCATATTCCCATGTTTGGTGCTATTCCTCGTCGAGCCCAACACCCCCGATTTCGGCGCAGTCTGACTCGATAGCCACACGCTGTCCTCGCCCCGCCCATGTGCACCGCAGGCGTGGTTCCGCGCCCTGTTATCACATACATATCGGCCAATATCAGCCAATGTTTACCCTCGTCCCGGCCCCCAAACTCTCCGTCTCTCATCCACTGGCTATATTTCCGGCGTTCGAAACCACGCGGCCTGCGCCGGGGGTAAGAAGGCACTCTGAACCGCCGCCGGCAGCAGCCGCGGCCGAGGTATGACGTCACACCGGACCGGGCGTGTGACGTCACCGGACCAGCGGACGAACACAGGAGTGGTGAGCGGCGGGCGCGGCGCCCTTTGATCATGGTGGCGGCGCCCAGGTGCCCACGGGGCAGTGTCAGCTGGATGGGGCGCCGTGGCGACACGGCGCGGAATGGGTGTGGCGGAATGATCGCGCGCGGAATGGTTCGGCTCTACAAAACGTCAGCTCTGTCGCAGTTAAGAGCGAGTATGCAACACGTCGACACACAGTACTTAACAAAGAAAAAACACACGATCGCAGCGACAGCGGAAGCGGACGGCGCCGGAGTCGCCGGCGGTCTCGCCCTCAGGCACAGAGAGGTTCGACCTCGGCTTGCAACGCGCGACCGTGGGGGACAGCGACTGTCACCGGCTGCTGCGTGCGGCCAGTGAACAACGCCTCCCTCACAGGCACTAAAGCACAGGTACACAGGAACGCGGGCCAACACTTCCGGCGCGCGCACGCAACATCGAACACACTCTCACACGCAGAACATCGAATAAACACACATCATCACACGTCAGTCTGATCACACACACTCGCATATCAGCCACTGTGCTTGAGCGTCAGCGTCAACAACACACAAAACGACACAACAGTTCAACGTCAGGCCATCCAGGGCGCTCCGGCCGGCCACTTCGCAGCGTGCCAGCTCCCCAAGACAACCAGAGGCGCCAGCTTGAACCGCCGGCCACCGCTGACTGCGGCAGTCCGGCCGGCCGCCGGGTCGGCTGACCGGCGGCCACACTTCCTCTCCCTACTGGGGCCGGCACATCAGTGGCCCTTGACGCCGTTGGAGCGGAGGTGGACGCCGTCGCCGTTCTGCAGGCCGTTGGAGATGCCGTTGGCGATGCCGTTCGAGTGGCCGTTGGCGTAGCCGTGCTTGGCGTGTCCGTTGACGCCGTTGGTCAGGTGCGCCACGCCGTTGCCGTTGGCGTGGCCGTTGGCAGAGACGCCGTTAGAGACGGCCACAGCATCATCGTCCTGCGGGGCACGGCAGCCGGTCAGAGTCGCTCGTCGGAAACGGTTCTTACCGCCGGGAGGGGGGTGGGGGGTGGGGGGTTGAGGCCTGAGGGGGGGGGGGGGGGCGGAAGGGCATACACAGTACACACACACATCCATTGCAACAGTTGTTGTTGATGTGATAGTTTTAAAACACAAGGCAACGGGGAAATTGCAGTTATTGAGTTCACGGATGCAATACATCATGATTGGAACACACGTTACGATTAACATTATCTCAGTTACAATGCCAAGCGACTGTTCTGGTCATAACACTCAGTAGAAGCACCACTGGAGCTAAGAGAACCTTGAAGCATGACGTTTGCCTTTAAAATGAGCCGCGAACATACACACCAAATATGCATTTCAAGACCACTTTGCACCAGTGACACCGATTGTGGAGACAACTGTCGGCGCGGCGCTCTCTGAGACAGTGCAGCGGCACGGGGAATCTGCATAGTCACCCTGAGAGCGCCGCGCCGGCAGTCCTTCTCATTCACGTCTACCCTCCCCCTCCCCCCCCCCCCCGCTGGTGTCCCCGTGACCATATTCGGTCCGTCATCAGTCGTCCGGCAGGGGCTGAGTCTGGAACGTCCCGGTGCGGTGTCGAGGGCGCCCTCAGCGGGCCGGAGGTCGGTCCACTGCCTGAGGGCGGGCTGTCTCACCGCCGCGATCTGGGCCCGTTACGGAGCCTAACGTTATCACGGGATCAGAGCCACTCAGAGCGAGCGACCTCACGAAACGCGGCGCGCGCCGTCACCAAATGCCCTCCGGAATGCGATGGATGGGGCGGATGAACGCGGGATTTCAGCCTTGAGTTAGCTCCGGGTGGATTGCAGGTGCAGGGGGTTCATTAACTCGGGTCATTCAAAAAACGCTTATCTAGTCATGCCGGTTAATCATCACGGATACTTTGATGGAAGTTTCCGAGCTGATGACACAATCCTGATTGATTCAGCTCCCACGTCAAGTTTCTGAGCAATGTGCGTAATAATGTTGCTGTCCTAGTTCGAACCCCTATCCGCAACTGATACCGGATCTAAATGTGATAGCTAAGGGTCAAAATACTGGGAACGTTTGTACGGAAAACCCCGTATTGTTCCTAATGTCGATATTCACATACTTATTAAAACGCCCCTCAGCTAATGTGCGGTGCCTATTAGTTCAACAGACGCACATCATTATGCTACTTTGAGCCCGCTTAACTGAGACTCAGAAACTGCGCGTCAAAACTGATCAGCATTTACCACAAGGTCACTTGACTACCTTCCCCTTCTTAAATCCCGACTTTGTAGAACCCTCGTGTTGGACTAAGACCAAAGCTCCCCACGCAGTTTCATGTCGTAATGCCCGGCATAACCGCGGGAGGCCCCCGGTGAGATAACTCAGCCATTGCTGCCCGCACTGTAACTCCTCTCATATGGCCGGATTAAGTCCCGCGCCCGTCACGCAGGTATTGCATCACAGTCTTTGGCCGATTGCAGTGCGGCGGCGGCGGCTGCGGCGGCGGTGGTGGCCCGGACATTCCCGACATCCCGGGAGCCCCAGACGAGCTGATCTCGGCTTTACGGGCGGCCCGGGCGCCGGCTCCTGGCACCGCCGCCGCCACCGCTGCCGCCGCCGCCCCCGCCCACCCCGGGCGGCCCAGAGGCCCCCGGAGGGAGGGCAGAGCCGATCAGTCCGCTCAGTCCTGTTCAGTCCGGGCGGCGCCACTCAGTCCACGTTGCACAGTCGTATGGCTCAGTCTCGTGCCGGTTAGTCGCGCCGTTCAGTCCGGCGTCCTTCAGTCCAGCGCCGCTCAGTCCGCGGTGTTCAGTCCCTCAGTCCGACGCCGATCAGTCCGCTGCAGTCTTGTCCTGTCTTGTGCGCGTCGCTGTGGAGTCAGACACCGAACCTACCTTCTTGGGCTTCTTTCCATAGTACTCGCGCCGGTAGAAGCCGAGGAAGAGGAAGAAGAAGAGCAGTCCGTGGGCACCGATGTACCAGAAGGCGATGGTCGGGTAGTCACACTCGCGGAAGACCAGCTGGAACGAGTGCGCCATGATGGCCACGAACTGGACCTGGGGAGAGCAGAGTCAGAGTCAGAGTCAGATGCACGAATCAGATAGAGTCAGAGACAGGTCCGGCCAGAGGCCAGTCGGTGGAGCATAGCGTCCGCTCTAGCGGTTTAGTCAAACAGTCTGCTAGACATTGTAAAGTGGCCACGTGGCAGTGCAATTTGACGGTCGAGTAACATGATCGTAAATTAGCTGGTAAAACTTGTTAATAACATACCTACTTGTTTTGCGACTTGAAGTGGATGCTTTGTAATTACATTTTCATGCCTCTAGTGGAAGCAACAGACGATTTAATTATCATGGAATGTGAAACGTTTCCTTCGCATGTCTCTGTCACCTTACATGCGCGAGTCCAATTAAGCATTCTATAGCTGAGCTCACTTTGAACATAGTCGGCTGTTGTCAACCTGGACGTCACCTGTTACTATGTTTATGCGACATTTCATTACCCATACTCCCCTGTGTACACTGCTCGTTATATATAATTACATAAACTTTACTGAGCCCAGGCGCTGCCAAAAACTACCGTTTACCGGTCTCTATGGCAACGAGCTAACACTACGCCGGTCGTCGTCCGTGATGATGTCATTGTATGACGTCATTTACCATCTGCATGGTGGTCATGTGCTTCTTCCAGGTGATGAAGCGCTTGTACTTGGGTCCCATGGCAGCCACCATGTAGTAGGCGTACATGAAGATGTGGACGAAGGTGTTGGCGAGGCCGAAGAAGGTGCTGTGGCCACCTGGCGATAAAAAAGGGAACGTCAGCGCATGGCTACACCAGGCATTCTCTATACCCCAGGGGAGCAAACAGAGTCTTAGGGTCATATACCAGCCGTATGATTGATATCCCTTATAAAAGACAATTCTATCGCGTCGGGTCTACCCGTGAATGGCTTAGCAACTCGCTCATAAAGACAACAATGTGATTATTCAGTACGCATAGCCCACGGACAAACACACGTGCCACATTTCGCGGTCACCGGTCGCTGTCGCTAGGCTCCAGCCATTCAGCCATATATATGTACTAGGTCAATGCACCGCGCTCACTCCAGTCAGGGGTGACCCAGGCTGGCCGCGGCCCTGTCCGTGACGAGGACGTAACGATCGTGACGCTGACCACGCGTCACGACGGGCCGCCTCTTACGGACCGGCCCGACTGTCCCAACTCAGCGCTACGGGGAAGTGAACCAGATTCCTTGGACGATGCCTGTGCCACAGACAGTGCCAGAGACACGCCGGATCGATCTGCCTTTGTTCTTTGGCAGAGAAGGAGAGAGGGGGGAAAGAGTGGCTCGTGTCGCGCGAGATCAACCCATTGAAGGCTAGAAGAGGTATTGTGCAGAATTCAGCTGAATGCGCTTGGATGTCGCGAACGCTTAGTGGTTATTGGTCTAGGGCAGATTCACAATGATGCTCGAGATTTACAAGACTGAACGTTATGAATATTTAACGGTTTCTCAAGAAAATATGAGTCCTGAACGGTTTTCAGCATTGTTCTTGGCGTTAATGAAACAGTTACAACCCGCTTTTGACGTCAAGATGCCAAGATAGAGTCAACGGCACATCCTCAGTGCCTTGTGACGTCAGGTTGTCAACGACCCTTATAAACCTGCACACGGATGAACTCCGAGATGTCGCTCACGGTCACTCTCTCAGGGACACCAGAAATCCGCATCCATCCACTACTAACACTTGTTCCGCCTGGTTTTAAACCATTTTTCTCGGCACAACATGCACATAGAAGGCTGCTTGCAGGTGGCCGGACGCCACAACACCCGGACCGGACAGCTTTTGGTCAATTAAATCAGAACATCGTGCTGAGCTGAGACCAAGGTTATCGCTACGGGTCTATGTTTAGACCGGCGAGACCACGTGGGTAGAGCGGCGGGAGCACCCCGGTGCTCTATCCCCGGGGGGGCCTGCGGGACGCTCACCTGGGATGAACTTGGCGCCCCACCACACGGAGAAGGGCATGATGCCGTGATGGACGACGTGAAGGACAGACACGTGGTTGAACTTCTTCCTTAGGATGAAGAAGAACTGAAAACAAAACACCGGCAGGTCAGCGTGGCTCTCAAACGGCGAGAAGACAGCGTGTGGCTATGAATGAGCTCAGGTTTGCTCGATTTTTAGGGCGCTAAAAAGTTGGTGTGCCGAAATTGCATGTCCGTTAAGAGCGTGCTTAGTACACTGGTGCAAGTATCGCCAGTACACATTAAAGGAATTGGGTTAATGCACAATCTCCTCTGACGTTTCATACTGCAGTGAAAGTACAGCTAGCCAATGAAGCACAGCTTACATAACAATCGCTGAAGGGCAGCATTCTTTAACGAGACCTTTCCTCTTACTTTGATAGCATCGTTCCCCAGGAATATGCGAGACTCAAAGCACTTACCGTATCGGGGAATTCACAGAACTTTGAGAAATAGTACAGCCAACACGAGGTCACCATCTGAAAGCACACACAACATGTGTGAGTGTAACTGTAAGTCGAAACGATGTCTTATACATAGCGGGCTGAATTATCTACGAGCTGAAACACACGGCCGATGTGTGAAATAATTAGGTACCGGGCTGGACCCGTTATAGCGTCTTAGTAACAAATCATGTGGAATTCAAACGCATCTGTTTTAATTAGCACATCTATGTACTAAGGATAACTATCAAGATATTACTAGAATAGAAAAACTTGGCCACCAAAACCGATTGTTCGGCCGGCAAAGAAGCACCACAGACATGTCTAAATTTAATCTATAGGTTACCTCAGCGTTCCTGACTGCTTGCAACCACAAACATGTCATATAACCATGGTGTTGACAATAATATTGCCACTTGATTAGTATGCAGGCCACTTTAACAACTAATTACACCTCCGGCCTCTGGACTCCTGACAGATATTGCTCGGGTTACTCACGTAAAGTGCCTTGGGGTCGTTGGAGTAGTCCACCGGCTGGCAGAGGTAGCTGTACTCGAGCAGCCATCCGGACACCAGAAGCTGAGGACAGAGCGCGAGATGTTACCTCACGGTCGGGCATATCACGGACGGGCATATCACGAGCGGGCATATCACGGAAGGGCGGGGCAGCTCAACGAGGGGACATCTCGTGGGCGAGCAGCTCAAAGAAGTTACACAGAGGAAAGGATTGGACGCCGTTGTCTGGGGCTTTAGACACCAATATCTGAGAGGTCGGTTCTGAAGAGTTTGAAGAGAGGTCGGCAGAAAGCGAGGCGTTCAGTCGCGCGCCTTTTTGTTATGGTCCGAATGTGTCTGATCCGAGTTGTGCCATCGGATCATCGACAACCCTGACTGGCCTTGCGCCAGGTTTGGACTGGAGTTGAGGCTGGAGTCTTTATTCGGGGTCTGAAACTATTATTTGAGCTGGGCTGCATTTGGAGTTGAAGATGGTGAGGTTGGACTCTAGATATGATATCTGAGCTAGGACTACCGCTGTGGTAAGGTCTGTGCCCGGGTCTGGGACTGTCAATGAATCTGTTGCTGCGGGCCGGCTGCCCTATGCAGCGGTGCAGCATCCCAAACAGCCCGCGCCGGCCGTCCGCCGGCCCGCCGTCCGCACCGTTACAACCGGGATTGGACCGGAGCATAAAAACGGGACCAGCCGGCCGGTGCTCGCCAAGATGTTGTCAGACACATCGGCATGCACGTGATGCAGAAAATATGTCGCCGACGACAGGTACATAAGCGGGTTTGCATGAAAATGTGACACCAGCCCGCATGACGTTCAACAGATTATTTGCAATGAAGATTCACCTCGTCTGACCCATGCAACGAGCACGTTACGCCCGCTGTCACCGTGATTTTGTGTTTAGAACAATGAAAATAATACCCCAGGTTCAATGACACAGTATCGTACACCAGCATAGACTCACGCCTCAGTATTAAACGACCGAAATCAAGCGTGATGGTATAAGCAGTCACGAATCACAATATCACGACTCGTTTTTACCACATGTGGCGCGGTCCTCAGCTCACTCACCCTGTAGAAGAGGTAGATGGAGAAGAGGACCTGGACGAAGTTGTAGACGATCAGCAGCTTCTGCACGTTGTAGGGCTGCCTGTCCTTCATCCAGCGCGGACCGAACCATGCCACCGTCCACACGTAGGTCAGGCAGATGGCCAGCGTGGGGAACGGCGACGACATCAGCGGGTAGCTGTCCATGCGCGGGTCTGAGGGAGAAGAGGTCAAAGGTCAGGGGTCAGAGGCCGGTGTCGCAATGATACAAATGGCGACAGCCTGACATCTACAAATTCACCTGTCAGATATAAGTTTATTAAATAGACAATTACATAAATAGACTGCGCGGTGTTTTCGTATTTTATCGGCGTTTGAAACAGAGCCTTTGTGTTTTCTGCTGGTACGTTAACGGGCTTCACCAATGTCACATTGTCACAAAGTTCAAACGGTGTGACTCAGTTGTTGAAACATCATTTGTTAAAACAGAAAATTAAGTGCCTCATTCTGGGCATCCGGGTGTTTAATGAGTTTTTGCCTAAATCTTTTATTTTCAGCGGTAAATACCTTAATGTGACGCACATAAGTGTACTACAAGAATATAGTTAGCAAGATAGGTGTAAGCTTTCAGGTGAGAAACGCTTGCGATTATAGCAGGTGACACTCCTGGAAGATCCCAAGCCAAGGTCGCGAATCGTCTCGCACTTAGTTAAGACGCCGTACAAGGTCAGCCGTCTGGGTAGGGGAGGAAGTGCTGGCTGCAACTGACCGCGCGCGCCCCTCCTGGCCTTGGTCGGGGCGCTGTAAGTGACCCCTTCAGAGTATTTTAATGAGCCGCCGGCCGGGCCCACGTGACGCACACACCTGACGCTCGGGGCGCCGCCGCGCCGTCAGCGGCCTGCTGCCGGCCCTCGGCCGCTCGGCCCGCTCCAAATCAGACGCCGGCACATTATGCATGCAGAGCCGCCGCGGCGACCCTGCAGGATTCCTGCGTCTACCCCACCCCCTTCCCCCTCCTCCTCCATGGCCGCTGGGCGGCGCGAGGAGGCACCAGAAGCTACACTCATCCGGCTCGCTTCCTCATCATAACTTTGTCGCGTACGCACGTCTGGTTACAAACTTCCTGGTGTCCCCCGTTGCCCTCGGGATGCCCGGGCGTGCTCGGCCGGCCGGTGCGCGCAGCGGCAGCTCAGGAATGACCACACGTGCATTCATCACAGTCGACTGGCGACCATCGCCCTGCCGGACGCGTCAAGGTCTCGCAGCGTCGCTGATCCATAATGCAGCGCGGCTATCGTTTCCTGCATGACCCTGCCCTTGGTGTGAGCAGATTGTCGCCTACCAGTTTGTCCGCGTCTTTTATGCAAGGTGGTTGACGTCGCCGCCTTGACAAATACCCTGGGGAGCAGCAGGTATGTCCTATGGGCGATCCGGAGGTGCGGCCGTCGCGGCTCACTCCTGCCCGGGCTCTCCGTGCTGCCGGCGCGGCGGTCACTGGACTGACCAATCGCGTCATTACTGACCAACTGCCGTAACGATATACGGCCACACAGTGGCGGCCTTTGGTTCACTCTTCTAATTTCGCTCGCTATGCAGCAGACGATGGCTACCTAGCCACGGAGCGAAGCGAGACGGTTTTTTTGCACCAGACATCCGTTCAAGGGCAGGTGGTGATCAGTCGTGGCTCCGAGCACACTGATCGATATGGGTTCAAAGTTTGGCGCTGAAATGGCTCCTGATGACAGTTTGTGTGGACAATGACTCGACCAGGATTATGTCAGAGGTCCGGCGAACTATGCACCATATCAGCGCTAGGAGTGACGCGGCAGTGAAGTGGGAAGAGGAGAGGAACGGGAGGGGATGGGAGGACGCCCGCTCACCCTGAAGGTAAGCTCACAACGGAACGACCCCGGCCCGCCAGACCAGTTTTTGTCCGGAGCTGTTCTCGAGCCACTCGCCAGGGAAGTAGAGATCTATATACTCGGTGACGCAATCAATAACGGTTTGATTGTTATTGTTCTGGAAGCGAACTCAGTGAAGGTCAACTGCTCTTGTTGACAGTTTTTCTTTGTTGCAGGAAAAACATCCATTAAATGACTTAACCCTATTCCTGGCGGGCTCCGCCGGGACAAGAAACTGGCGGGGGGGGGGGGCCGATTCGGCCCCCCCCCCCCCTGAGATCTCGAGAACGAAGCAAGATAGCGACAAGCGGTAAACGGCATCGGATACGCACGGCCAAGATCTACAATTTTTACTAAGGTCATTTTCAGGTCAGGTCAAATATGACGT
Source organism: Amphibalanus amphitrite (assembly GCF_019059575.1). Classification (NCBI taxonomy): domain Eukaryota; kingdom Metazoa; phylum Arthropoda; class Thecostraca; order Balanomorpha; family Balanidae; genus Amphibalanus; species Amphibalanus amphitrite. Next base: position 293,768 of record NW_024882056.1, read on the forward strand.
CACAGGGGTCGAAAAAGTCAAAATGGCGGCACTAGATATGGAGAGAGTTTTTCTCAAATAACTTTCGAATTAGTCAAGATAGGAACAAACTAAGGGCATCATCGTGATCCTCTCGTCAATCCGCATCGAATGATATGTATGTTGACCTCGAAAGGTCAAGGTCAAAGGTTGACCTCAGGTCACGTGACCTCGAGGTCATCATGTATATCATTCGATGCGTCTTGACGAGCTGAACACAATGAGACCATCCAGTCGTCTTTATCTTGTTCCTGTACGGAGTTATTGGCCAAAAACCTTTGGTGACCTTTGATGACGTCACATGATCTCACAGCTGCCCAACAGCAAAACAGACCTCAAGGTAGTGAAGGTTGATCGTATATGAAGTCATGTATGGTATATGGGGCCATTCCGACCCGTTTTAGTGGTAAAAACAGGGAGTTGATTTTTCCCCCATTGACTTATAATGGGGAGGTCGCGAAATTGACCTGACCTTAGGTCACCGATATCAAAATTCTGAGATATACAAATTGCACATACTGGTACCCTAACTAAACCCTGAAGAGAAGAAATTGATCGGTCAAAAACTCTAGCTCTGGCGTGATTGCAAACTTTTCTGAAGTGGCGTCACCAAACCGCCTCTGGTGACCTGACCTGAGGTCAGATCAACTCAAAATTTTCAGACATGTTGCGTAGAAGCCTTTTAGGAAAAGTCAGAAAATTTGAGCTTCCTAGCTCACTGAGAAAAAAATTGACTCCATATGGGTTAAAACTCTTGAAAATGCTCCCCTGAAAACTCCTTAAAACCATTGATAACTTCCTTTCCAGCAGAGTTATTGAGTGTGTTCTAGGGTAACTTCGAGCCTTCCTCATTTTGCGAAAGAGTTTTCAAGAGTTTTTAATGGATGGCGAAATGACTCCATGTGTGACACCTCATAACCCTGTGACGCAACTCTCCATTATTCCCGAAAAACTTTTCCCGAACGTTCCAACAGGAGTAAAAGGGGAGTTACGAAGGGGTTTTAGCATACGTCGCGAGGCTGCCGGTGGCCGCCATCTTTTGCGCGTAGTACACAGCACGTTGTGCGGGGCGGCGGGCGAGGTGTTAGTGAAGAGCGTGTTGACTTAGACGGACCTGACCTATACAGTGACGGATAATTGGACCTTACTTTGGACTAGGTAAGCTTAGCTGTATTTCTCATCATGCTTTTATAGTGCAAAGTGTTATTATGCTGTGATGAGAACATATGGTAGCTCCATGTTCTTGATGGGCTGGAATGGTCTCTGTAAGGGTAATTTATTTCGTGATTTATTTCGTTCCTGAGTGAGATAAAGATCGGAAACAGCATGCCCTGAGTTTCTAGGTATTTGCAAATATCATACATCATTTCCCTCGAAATAAATTGGAAAATTAAGATTACACAAGCTTTACACGTCATGGATCCTATTGTTATTGTCCAATTATTTTAATATCCATACCAATGACAAATATCAAATTTGAAGGGCTTTCAAAGCAGAGCCAGAAAATTAAACTATCTTGGCATAAAAGCCTTGATTTTCCTAGCCCCAATATACATATAAAAAAAAAATCAGTTACCTACTTACCTACCACTGCCACTGCCCATGTGAATGATGAAAACCACCGACAAACCAGCATGTTTAAATAAATTTTGTCTAAATTGTTGTATGTTTTTAGAAAGTGTCCACAATTGAATTTCGTTCTTTAATGTTAACATGGGTACCTATGCAGCGTATAACGTCCTTAGCTTATTTTTAGTGACCTGCTTAACTTTTTGAGCGTTCAAGTAGGTACCTTTTATAGCATTGCCCTACTGTGTCTGCAACTAAGATGGAGGCTGTTAACTTGCGCTTTAGACTTTCACTGAAACTTAACTTTATCAAAATTGTAGTGCATAAAAAGTATGCTAACTTTGCAATCTCTTGCTTTCATTATTTTGACATCATGTGCCGAAATGCAGTATCAGTGCCAACACGTCAGGTCGCGTATGTCTCGTCTCGTCCATCTTGTCTCATCTGCCTACCTCTCAGTCTCCTCCCTCATTACTTCCTTCCATCTTTCCTCGCTTCCTTCCTCACTCCCTCTTTCCCTCCCTTCTCTCTCCCTTTCTTTCTCCCTCTCTCCCTCCCTTCCTTCCTTCCTTTTTTCCTTCCTTCCTTCCTTCCTTCCTTCCTTCCTTCCTTCTTTCCTTCCTTCCTTCCTTCCTTCCTTCCTTCCTTCCTTCCTTCCTTCCTTCCTTCCTTCATCCCTCCCCTCCTTCCCTCCCTCTCTCCTTCATTATTTCCCTCCTTCTCTTTTTTCTTTCTCCTCCATTTCCTCCCACTCAATGTTAAGTGTACCTATAATTTCATGGTTATTAACATTTTGCAGGGGATGAGCTGAAGAGCCTGCAGCGCATCCCGCAAGACACGTCGGAAGCCAACGGAGGCCAGCAAAATATCCATCCCACCATCGTGAAAGGAGAGCCGGACGAAGAAGACGCAGTATTCGTCGAGGCCCAGGAGGTGGTAGGGTAGCGGACAACCAGACCAAGCATTCCTGCTGTGGTAGGCCGCCTTTTGGATTCTTAGCATCAAAACTCGCGACCGTGAAGCATATGGAGTGAGATCCCCGGAGAGCGTGCCGCGGTGGGATGTCGACAGCGTTTGTTAATTTTTTACGCCTCCCACCGCCCCGGACTATGAATACACATTTCTTGAAATATATTTATTATCTGTGCTTCGGTACACGAGCTTTGGGTGGTTACGCTATTCGTCCAATACTTATTTTCGGGGGGGGGAGGAGGAGGGGCTGGAGTGGAGTGATGGGAAGTTTGGGTGAGTTTGATGGGGAGTAACAAGAGGTATACCATGAAGATGTAAACGGAGTTTTGGGGAATAATGGAATGGAGTAATCGGGAGTAATTATGAGGCAGTAGGAGAGTCATTGAGAGTAATGGAAGGGAGTTTCTGGGAGTATGTTGTTTGTTTTGATAGGGTAAAGGAGAGTAATGAAGAGTTTTCTAAAACGGTAGGGAGAGTTACAGAGAGTTTCTCGAGGGAAGTTTTGGGGTGTAATGGAGAGTTTTGGAGGGGGTGTAATGAGGAGTACCACCTGGGAGTTTTGGGGTGTCGTTTTGGTGAACTCCCCCTGGGGGTGTCATGCGGAGTCAGGATTTTTCTCAGTGCTCAACGCGTTTGGGAGATATAACCAAAAAACCTCAGGGGGGCTCCTGAGGCCCCCCCCCCGCCAGGAATAGGGTTAAGGCACTTCTTCAGATGCAACAGACAAATAATCTTGGCTCAGTAATCCAAATCACGATTTCACTGCCGTGCAGAGTGGCATGACGACTGAATCACGTTTCATCCCCCTGGCCAGGGTGTTGGCTTCTGCAGTCCTATTTAACGTGTATAAACAACCGTTGATCTTTGACACCATTCCTTCAGTAGCACGATGCCTTCCAGCTGGCCACGCGAGCACGCGCAGAGGGTCAAAGGTCAGGAGCAGGGGTCACCAGGGCGGCACACACCGACAGGCGGTCGGCGACAGGGCGACGTCCGATCGCTAAGGTCACCGGCAGGGGTGGGACAGGACGGCTGGACCCGTAAGTCGTCCAGTGAGTCAGCGGAAAATAAAGTACAGGTTCTGCTTCGACCGTCTAGGTGAAACAGGAGCTGAGTAAGTGGGCAAGGAATGGATGGAGAATATGTTGTCAAACATATGTCTAATGTATGAACCCGACATTGAGTGGCCGACGACGTAAATGTTTGATTGAGCTGTTTGTGGTCACTTAGTTATGTAATTAGGCTTATGTAAGTGTCGCTTATTAATGTTCTGTTTTCGCTGTCACGCTTCCGCAATGCCATCGTTGAAAATTCAAGGAATTTCAAAAGCTCTGCAATTTCAAACTCAACATCTAATCCAGCGATCAGCATCTTTATGAAAAAAGCAAACATATCTTTGCCCCTTGGTCCTGCAGGCGCCGATACCGTTTGTTTGCGCCGTCCAGCTGGGGGGGGGGGGGGCAAAGTACACCAGGAACGCCACAGGTGCGCCGCCTACACCTGTTAGACGCCGCGGCGATTGCTCACTGCGCCATATCACGCCCAGTTGTCGCCACTTATCGCCCCTCCGACCAGTCCGCGCCCAGGAATGTGTCGGCAGGCCGGCCCAGATGGAATGGCTGCCGTAAGTGCTGGCATAAAGCCGAGCGCAGCCGCTGCTGACTGCTGGCTATAGGCCGTGCACGCGGGACCAATGGGTATCGGAATCAATACGACCTCATTTTGAGGGCGGCGTGTGATCTAGCTGTGACAGCGAAAACCATGTTGTTGACGTCAATTTTGGCAGTTGTGAACACAGTGGCACGGCATGATGTAGATAGTTACAGGGGACCTCCAACTCGACCTATATATTCTGGCACGTTTTCATAGATGGTATCTACGGGCATGCCGTGACAACCACCGAAACGTTCTGTAACTTTGATGACAAATTGCACGCCGATGTGGACGCTAGTTACAGCCCGGCGTTCGCTTTTCATTCCGTCATCCAATTACGTTTCCACACACAGTTTTTATCTACTTTTGAAGGCAAAAATCAATGTTGCCCATATATTGCTCGGTGGAGCTTGTTTTGCAACGTACCAATATTACATCGAACTTGCTATCTAAAGCGTGCTGTTTAGAACGCGCTATCTAAAGCGCGATCAATCACGTTGTGTAGGTACTGGGTTGAAGCAATAGTAGCACATGGTTACTTTTGTCACAACAGTAAACCGATCAGTCAGGCCGCGGGTTTCGATTCCAAACTGAGTACATTAATTTTAAACGGCCAGGAGACCCGCATGGCCAACTGGATTCGCGCACCGGCTTATCTGTTTTAGTGGTGTCATGCGGCACAGCATACCTGCAGGCGTTTGTCGCTGGCGCCATCTATTGAGCAAAACGTCAGGCATCAACGGCCGTACGGTTTATGGGTTTCTCAGACTGACAGGCAATCGGCGTGAGGATATTTTATGAAAATAACTTTGCAAAGGTAAGCCTGTCAGTAGGCGTGAACGATTTGATAACTCGGTAATTGCTTTGGTCGTCTCACTGCGGTAATGTATAGACATGATATGATAATGTGTATTCACTGTCTACCTACTGTTGACTGGATTCCAGGCAGATATCGCTGGCTGGTCATTCACTTACCTCGCAAGTCCACCATAATGTGGTTGTAGCCATCGATTATGCTCTGCACGATGCCCGACATGGTGTCAGTCCTGAAACAAAGATAAATCACAGTCAGCACGGGACAGACACGGTCACAACTCAGCACAGTCTGAGAACACCATTACCCCCGCTGCCGAGTCTGCCCCTCTGCAAGTCTGTCCCACACAGACCCGATGACGGTCCGAAGGCCGATGGTCGGTGAGGGTAAAGAACTGTCGGGGTCGAGGGCAGAGGCGCAGGAAGGGCTGAACAGTCGCCCCGGGCAAGGTTAGCGGTGCAGATCGTGCGTGAGGGGGCGGACAGACTGCAAGGGGGCGCCAGGAGGCTATATATACTCTGCAGACGAACGGGTGAAAGACCCCAGAAGGCCAGGTGACGAGTTACGAAATCACGAAACGAGCACAACGCTAAGATGGGCTCAAATACCACGGTTAATGACGTCCTGACATCGAAATTGACAACGTGTCTGCTCTCCGCACACATACTAAATCTTCGGCACTTCTTGTGTAAGCTCATCGATAACAGGTTTATCGGAAGCGGCTTCCGTAAATAGTTGCTTTCACTGTTGGCAAGACTTGGCCTGCCATTCATGAGCGCAGTAGGTATAGCGCGACGGGATGGGCGAAACTTCGTTTGCATTATAACTCCTTACGACCTAGGCCAGGCATCAGTCTTAAAATAGAATCTGAGGCTCCCTAGGGTTAAGCGCAGCGGGCAACCTAATTTTGCACAGCAATGACCTACTGGCGGGCCGCACTGGACCTGCAGGGATAGATTGAAGATTGAGTGAGAGCAAAAAAGGCAGAGGAGTTAAAGACGTACATTTTGCACCTATTTTAATTCAAAGAGCAATTATAAACGATATATTGTAAACGTTTAAATGGTTCATAACAACCGTAATACAATTTAAAGGCTTTGACTGACTAAGGAACAAATTTGTATCCATGACAAAAATCATGCAAAAATTATTATCTAGAGAGCACCCGGATAAGTTGGCGAAGGACTGAAGCCAGACGGAGAGTAACGGATGGTATAGTACTGTATGTAACACTTTCCCTGTACCATAGACCGGTGACACTGATTCCATTAGAACCCCGGGCTGATGTGGAGGCGCGTTCAGTAACACTTTGAGTCCATCCGAGACCGTAGCTCTGTCACCAGGACAACGTGCCAACATGTCGATAACCGACGCCACCAGCGGCTGCAACCGAACACAGCTGCACAAAGGCGGCTGCTGTGCTGGCGTCCCCACAGCGACACCCAAAGCCACGGTTCACCATTAACGCCATGGGATCTGACAGTGTGGCAGTTACATTGTGGAGCTCGTCACAACGAAACAAATCAGCTTTTGTCTGGCGGAAAACTCAACACAGACGGTCTTCGAAACGCAGACATAACTTTGCCGGCTAAAACTTTTACGAGACGGGAGTAGAATGGTTATTTACTGGATTTGTAATGATGCTGCTGGGCTGCACTGTCAATAAAAGCTCAGTTCGGCCCCAGGAAACTGATGGAAGTTGGAGCTCAATGGCAGGCCACTACATTTCGCCGTGATATGAAAGCACTGCCGATCGGCGATATCAAATGACCATTGGACGAGCTCAACTGCCCAGTGCTCACTCCACAGCCCAGTTGAGGGTTTATCCCCATTTATCGACTACTCCTGGGTCTTAACACCCATATCAGCGACCACTGACCCGCCTCACCCACGTTAAGCCCCATTTGGAGGTCATTGACATTTTCCACGCTGTGGCAAGGCCTCGAGCTACCATGGCCCTCGAGCATAGTACCACTGATGACGTCAAACATGACCAGCTGTGTGCAAACAGGTGGTGTCGCTAGTGTGACCTCTGACATTTCATGTCAAGCCTCGTTCAATGTGCTTACTTATTCGGGCATGTCACAACGAATCAACGCCGCTCATTTTGTCCCTGATCTATCCCTATGGCTGCAGTAATTTAACCTTTCTCCGTTCCCAAAGTCCTCAGACACATTTAACCTTCTCGCTCCCCTTTAGCCTTCGCCGTTCAGTTTGGCTCCAGTCGACGTCGAATTCGGACTCTACGTCACTGTGCGTCAGTCTCCAACATCGATTTCGACGGGACCGACGGTCGCGGCGCCGGCTGTCCGGAGAATTACGACACCGTCGAGGGGACCAACGACACCGACGGGGGCGCATCGACGTTCCCGTAACGTGAGCTCACCCGACCGGATGGCACGCGACCCGTCCGACCGCGGGGTTTGGGCAGCGGCCGAACGGAGAGACGAAATGGACAGTGAAAACAACACTACGAAATACAGCTTGAGACGGGTTGACTGAAGTTGAAGGATGTGGCGTTAGAAACACCAAGACAAGAGGCAAGCGGACGGGCATCTACGACACGGAGACAAGACAATACGGTACGGGAAGCAGCAACATTGAGATGAGTGAAAATCGAAGACGCGGACGAGACAAGGTCCGAATGCCGGATCGGAAACAGAGACCATGGATGTGGGCAGAAACAGAGAATGGGACAGGGACTAGAACTGGAACTGGAACAGTGGAACTGGAACTGAGACTGAGACAGAGACAAAGATTGGGACTGGGACAGAGACTCGACAGAAACAGAGACTATAGACAGAAGCAGAGACTGGGACTGGGACTGAGAGGCAGGCCAGACCACGGCAGAGCCTGACACCGAACAGGGGCAGTGACCGGGATCCCGCAGACGGAGCGTCTGGGACACCGTGTGACCGTGCTAACGTTCCGTGACGGCCCAGCAGTGTGTACGGTCGCCGCGGGGAAGCCGTGTCGCGATAAACCGATCGGCCGGCGGCTGCAGGTGGCGGCTACACGTGCGGATAGGTAGCGGAGCACACCTGACATAGCAGCTGGCGGATGAACAGCCGTCACCTCAGCTGCAGACTGCCGGTCGGGGATCGGCACAGACAGCGACACATCGACACAGAGAGGAATACATCGACACTGGCACAATCAGCAGTTACTGCTATATTGACACCGGCACAAACACCGTTAGATACCATTTGGTGTTCTGGCGAGCTAGACCACGGACGTGTCTAGCCCAGAGATACCAATACAGACGGAACAGCAACCACAAAAACACAAACATGGACAGTCAAACACATACATACTCAGACAGACACCAGCATCTGACACAGTTTCACTTCAGTCCGCTGGTCGGCGCGATACTCATTAACCTTCCCTCTCATCCACACGTTCCGCGGCGTTTCGACATACCCGAGTTTCTTAACCGTGCACCGCCGCTCGCCCTAAGGAAGGATCGTTCCTGGTGCGACCTGCAGCCTGCAGAACCCCCGACCGCTTCACACAATTAGGCAAGAGTGACCCTGAGTAAGGTGAGGCTGCAGAGAAGCCACCGATAGGAGGGCCAAAGGGGAGAATAAGTCACGATCGTGCATCGATACATTTAGGGCCGTTCGGGTGATGAATTAAGACCATAGATCAAAGCAACTGATAGTCGGCAGCCAAAGACCCGGCGAAGCTACGCGCGAAGAAGACTCGATCCGACGGTGTTCTAATAAATCGCACTCCGTGGAGACGTGTGACGGGTCGTGGGAAGCCGAGCGAGACGCATATCGGTCACTAATTGTGGGTCATCGCTAACCACCGTGCACGCTCGACGACGTGCAGGGGCTCAGCCGCTCAAATCGCTTTACACTTGGCCACTGGTGCGTCACGGGCACCGGAAATATCAATATGGCGCCGGGTCGAGGGTGAAGTAACACTCAGTTCTGGTTTTGTTGTCAAGTTTCCTCAGTGACTTTCTATAAAACTGTCTAGAAATCGTGCATTGTGTGGATACAAAGCAATGCTCTGCAATATATTGTTGGAACTAGCGCCGGCCAGGCAGGGCAGCACGATTGTGCCGGCTAACGCTTGTCTTCACTACGCCGAAGCTCACGGAGTTCGGTTCCGTTAACTGTCGTGATCACGACTGTAGGGAATCGATCCTGGTCCGTGAGCCGAGCGGAGGATCGACATGGCTGGGATTGAGGCCGGTTTGGCACGAACGCCAGAGTATTGCAGGTAGTGGTTTAACGTCCTTCAATGTTTAACCGCAAGATGACTGTGAGCCGGAGCAGGCGGTCAGGAGTGACTGAGGACATCGCTGACTTGTCGACCGTCAATGCCACCGGGCCGGTCGAAATGCACTCAAAGGCTCAGGCTGAACAACATCCCTCACCAGCAGGCCCACTCCTAACCCGGCGGCCAGAGCACTGCGGTCACCTGGCCGGTTGGCGGGCATTACAACTCGCTCCGATCGACAACTACACCCCTTATCAGCTTACTCACTCTTTCCTCCACCCCACGCCCTCTTCCTCACCTACTGACTCACCCATACCCACACCCTCACCCAGTCACCCACGAGTCGCTCCAGCCCCACCCCATCGGCCGACTGGCGGTCACGGTGACTCCTCCAAGGACAGCCGGCCAGGCCAACAAAAATACAACTGCCACAGTTCCTCGCCACCGGCCGGTAAAAGGGACAACTGGCAGCACCGGCTCACTGCACTGTTCACGGCTCACCACTAGCACACGACAGGGAGGCTGCCGGTGTGTCAGGAGCGGCACGCATGGCAACCAAAGCGCACGGTGGCCGAAATCCCGGCATGCTCCGCTGGCGACCATCACTGCTATCGTTTCCACACCGCTGCAAACATTGCGAATGCCATGGGAAACTAGCTACCGGCCTGCAGCTACCGTTCGTAGAATGCATAGCAGTTGAATAGCTGCGATGAGCTCTTGACCGCACACCGTAAATCTAGCCTTGCATAGTCGAGGTATGTATTCGCCACTGCACCTCAAGTTCTACCTCAACAGTATGGGGTCAACCCGGCCTCTGTCCACCGGTCCTCGGAGAGGATTACACCGGTATGCGACCTCCACCCTCATCAGGCATGCAGTCGTCCTGCACTGCGACCCGGGCCATCGGCCCGCCGGTTCACCACCCCTCTGTCTTTCCCTCTCCTCTACCCGGCCACCGTTGCAGGTCAGGGTGTCGAGTGGGGGGGGGGGGGGGGGGGGTGCTGTGCGTCGGCCGCCCACGAAACGGAAAGTCGCCCGCGCTGGGGTCCGGCCTTCCTCAGACTGTCCCCAGAGACACCTAGTGGTAGACGGCGCAAACACTCCCTGACCCACTGACCGGAGAGATGGGCCACGGGGGCTCGTCTTAGGAGCGATGTGTGGGATAGCTCAGGTCCCTATTTCCGACCTGAGCTAGCCCAGCGAGTGTCCATGGGAGAGGCCAAGGAAGTGATTCAATGGCAGGATTCCATCGCCCAACACTTTTCCGAGGTGGCGCAAGGTTCAGCGCTTAGAAGTTGCTTTAAGGGTGACACACACCTCACTGGTATGCACAGAAGACAAGTCCGGCAAATGCAGATCAGCACGGAAACTCAGTGATGACGCCAACGAGCGTCCCAGGTTCCAGAGACAAACCGCAAGGTCACTGCCCGTGACCGCTGACTAACCACAGAGGAATGGCCGGGGAATAACTGCAATGCAGTCGCCGCGGTACACGGCGGAATTCCCTACCTACCTACCTTTAATCCGAGCCAGCAACTTTTCCACAGCTGCCATGAGTAATGATTGGAAGCAATGGAAAGTTTTACGTGGAACGTTGATTTACGAATGTGCCAAGCTGCTAGGATAAAATTTAAAATTAAAGCTTTAATTATGCTACGATAGGCATTTCCCTTGTCGCATGAGAAAGTGAATTTTGAAAATGAATTTGATTTTCAACAAGCGAACTGGGTTCATTTACATACCACCCTGTCGTTTTTTATACGGAGAGTGATAAACACCGATATTTGCAGTTTGTCCGCACAAATTGTAATCGGACGACGCCTACGTGAATCTTTCATTGGAATATCTATCTAACAATCCTTTATTTAAAAAAAAAAATATTTTACACAAAAATGAAACACATGAGTGGTAAACAAAATACTGCTCCACAACTCACAAGTGAGGTGAAAATACTTTGCGTATTGCGTGCCGTATGGCAGCTTCCGCCATTCCTCGGTGACAGATTGCAGGCTGATCGGTGGCGGAACAACTGCCCTTGACGTGCCTCCATCGAGCCTCGACAAGGTGACGCTTCAAGACGGGGGACACTTTTCCGCATCGGGCCTCAGCCCCAAGCGTGTCAAGGCCATTTGCCGTCACTTTTCACTTTTAAATGAACCAACAGTTGTCGCTTTGATGCGGTACGACGGTACACTTCCTTTGTTTCAAGCCAACGATCTCGCTTCTTGAAATGTCTAACGCATGTCGAAGCTGATAAACCTTCTGCTCAGCAATACTGACCCAGTTTGCTGGATGTTGAACATGCAACACGTTTTGGAAGCGTGCCTTTTCCTAGGCCAAACCAAAAACGATTTTCACACCGTTGAGTACCGACTTCATCTTGAACTTCTCATTTTATCAGCTATGAAATTCAGTCGCATTGTCTCACACGAGCTGAGCCAAAAAATTAAATATATGTGACTGAACGGACCGAGTGGTTTCAGTAGATGCACACCTACGTCTAAAAAGAGCGCACGACGCTTCCAATGCAGCCGACTCAGTCTCATGTCTCAAGAAATTCTACTGAGAAGGAAGATAGAAATAAGCAAGTTTTAATGAAGGCAAATATGCGAATAGTTAATTGCACGATTCAACAACACTAATGCCACCTAAATACTTTAAAATCCTGGCCAGTACCTAAAGTCTGAGAGCTGTCAGTCGTCTCGACACTGTTCACTTTGAAGTAATTAGACATAATTATCCGTACTCACTTAAGAATATCCTCTCCTGACTGCAAGAAATGCCTATTAAGAGTCGAACTACACCAGTACTGAGCAGCTGACCCATTAGCCTGGCGCGGTCGACTGGAAAATTAGGGGATCGGTAGAGGACATCATTCAGCAGGGGAAATTACGAGCAGCACGAAGCCCCGGTGTCCAACGGAGCACTATTGGCCTGCTACAGCGGCCAACAAACATAATCGTTATCCAATCAATACCGACCATCACCTGCCGCTGCTGTCAGCACCGCGCGCTCGCGGCGTCAGGCGTCTCAATCGTCACCGCCCGCGGCCCTCACGGGCTGTGGAGCTCATCGCGGGGTGTGGGCGCTGCCTCGAGAACAGAGAGCGGCGCTACAGCGCCCTCAGGCGTCTAATCTAGGCGCCCAAACCTATCGCCGACCACGCCCATCATCTCCCCCGACCACGCCCACCCCTCCCCTGAGACACGCCCACTAGGCCCCGACGCCGTCCGCAGGCGCCGCGCGCAGGCGGTCGCCGACTGATGCGCCGGGGGTGTGTCGACCATTGACCTTGGCAGACGCAGGTGGGGGGGGGGGGGGGGGTGGTGGTCACATGCCGTGCCTTCTCCAGCGCACTTGACTACAGCCAGACTCCCAGACGACCATCAGCGACTGGTCACCGAACTGCGGCATCTGCATTCATGGCATGCAAAATAATACAACGCAGCGACTGCATACCGGTAATTTATCCCGCGGAGTCTGCAACGAGGACCGCATCGAGCTCTTCCTGTCATCTCGAGAGACATGTCTTCACGTGCGTATCTCGCATCTGATCAAAGGTCAAGTGCGTTCCGCGCCGTCACACTCTGTTTAGAGGTCACGGGCGGGGTGCAGGTCCGGTGCGGAGCGGAACAGAGGCGCGCCGGTCAATATGCCGGGTCCGGCCGGGCCGCCGCTGTCCGACCCGCTCTGGGACGCGCTCTGGTGACGCGGTCAGTCCCGGCGCGAGAGCCGAACCGCCTCAGGCGCCGACCGGTCGATACGCAGAGGCGGCGCCAGCGTCAACGCCAGGGGAGGTCCGATGGTGGCACGGAGACGAGTTAGATAATTGGTGATTATGACCTTGCTGCGTTTAGCCAGACCTTGGGCGCAATAAGGTGTTTATTGCAGGCGCAGCCGCACCAGAAGTGGAGTTTGACGTGTTTAACGTTACCCTCGACGGTAAATGTCGCCACTCCAGGCCCCCTGGCACCAACTCATTCATGCGAGGGTTCAGACGGAATGAAAATGGTAACGAAGACCCTCCAATGCTGCACCTGCGTTAAAAGCTTTAAAAGCAACTCCCGGCGTCCTGCCATTAGGCGCGAACATAACTCAGAGCCACCTGCACACAAAGTGCCGGCGCGGCACGTATGCCAAGATGTTGAATGTCAAATGTCATGCATTGCCCCTGTGATAAAGCTGCCATTTGGTTAGATCGGAATCAATGCACCGCTGTGATGTGAAGCCACACACATGCAAGTGGTCAATGAAGCCCACGTAAAACGGAATAAGAAGCCAAACCTGCACGAATGACAAAGAGTCTTATGTAAACCATAGTCACAACTTAATCGTAAGATGATATTTAAGCTGTACTCTATTTTAAGGCGGAAAAATAGGCCAGCTGAGACGACCTCCTCCTGGCACGGAGGCTTCTCTTCTCGTGCAAGATCATCAGATATAAATGTGCCATGATGTCGAGCTAATCATCTTATTCGGTACAAAGTCGCTTGGGAATGCTAGAGACAGATCTGCACTGCAATGGATATTCTTTGTTAGCATCACGAATAGTATGTGCTTCCCTTGAGAGAGATTGCCTACACCGAAACAGATTTAGCCCTACAGAATCCGGGTACAAATGTTACACATAAAAACGAACCTCTTAACAGTGTACTGTTAAATCTCTATCTAGAAATGGATTAGCAGCCACGCATATTAATTAAAACATAGTTAATCTCGTTTTGAAATACCTATAGCGGTCATATGGGAACCTTCATTCCCAAGCCACGTATCCATTCTCTGGGAGGCGCTCAGCCTGTCTCACCCAGCCGGAACCTAGCGGCCCACGCTCCGCACAGATGACGTCATGATGCCAGACCTCCCTCGACACTCCCGCAGTGAGGAGAGCGGTATGGCCAGTGACGTCATACCGCGGCGGCACTGATCGCACTGATCCCGGGCCGAAATAGGAGAGCGGAAACGACTTCGCGAGCCACTGCTTTGTTTTACACTGTGTATATATGATGGGGCCTATTTTGTCATTATCGAATGGACATAATAACTCTTTGAAAACGTTGGTATGCCTTACAGTTTCTTGAAATACGGGCACATGCATTGTAATTAATGATCGTCGGGCTCACAATTTGGTATATAAAACAAAGAAGTCTGCGGTGGCCGGTGGGTTTTGTAACAAAATTGAATGCCCTCATTCGATTTATCTTATCCAACAGTTCATCACTGATGTCATTAATTCTATACTACAGGACCTAAGATAGCATCCACCGACCACGTAATAATTTCATATTCCCTTTCGTCGGTCCTTTTTCCACTTTTTACTCAGAGTAACGAAGAATATACTATGATCAGTTCATATCACCGCTGACTTATGTTGATAGTATTTCAGTATTCTTAATTTTTACTTAGCCCTTTGAAATAATTATGAAGATAAGATGGAAATTATACAGAAAAAAAATTAATCAAGAGGTATCGTACACTTCAACTTTTTTGTATGAACGTCGTAACTTTATCTCATTCCGACATTCGGAATCGAATACACTTGACTGTGCGGTGCTCATTCTAAAATCTACAATCTAAAGCATCCGCAATAAAGAATGCACAGCACACGCACTCTACTCGAAATCCGAGCCCTGCACAGTGCACACAGTCGCTAGCGCATTTCCCTACCAAGCGATCAACAGGAAACTTTGCCGAGTAAAACTCGGCTGCACGGGTAAGCTCCACGTTTCGCTGTTCCGGTGAGGGAGCCAGGCTCGGTCGTGGTCACTCACTCGCCACTTCCTGCAGAACGGACTGCCGGTCTCCGCCGCGTGGCTGACTGACTACAGTCGCCGTGAGAACGGTCTAATGGCCGGCGGCGTCCGCCGGGCAGGGATGGGCGGTCTGCCGGCCGGCGAGCGGCCCATGAAGGTCAGCCCCGCCACGTGGGGGCAGCCGTGGAGGAAAAAGGGAGCGCTGTGCCCTCTGAAGGGCTGGCGTGGCACGAGGATTTTGTATTTCTGTGAGAGTATTAGAAGTGAGATGGGTGAACGTTTATGATTTATACGGTAGATACAAGCATCAATTTAATTCATTGAGCAAATGTAATTGCGCTTTCTCCTTGACTTAGTAAGAATTGATGAAACATCAAAAACCTGCTTCAACTTAAGAATAATGAATTTACTATATTGTCCAATAGATATCCAGTAAAGCACTGAGTGGCTGAGCAAACCAATTTGTCATAGCGCTTTAAAGCATACGTTTTTAGGAAAGACGTTTTAATTTCGCTGGACATCATAGGTCATTTTCAAAGATATGTTGCCGAAGATCAGTAATCAGTGATCAGTGATCAGAATAGAGCTCCCGTCCTCAGTCGGGTCTCCCAGTGGCCAAAAAACTCCTCCGTCTCTCCCCACGTATCCATTCCGGGGCTCGGCGTCCGCCGGGGATTCGAACGGGACCCACCCAGTCGCCATAGCAACAGAGTCCCTCCGCGCGTCCCACGCCGCGCGCAGTCTAGCTCCACTTCTCCGCGGCCCAGCGGGGCCAGAGCCCGCGCTGACCTACTCTAACACCCCACGAACTCACCTTCCGAGTGTCCGAGCCGAGCAGCAGCCAGCAGCACCTCTCACGGGTCCTCCCTCGACCGCCCTCGGAGCGCTTGTGACTGGCGTCGGGTCCGCGCGCCGGCGCTTCTCGACGCCGCCGGCTGAGCCGGTGACGTCACGGCCGAGCCGGTGCCCCGCCCACTGAGCCGGTGCGGGCACTGGGCCGCGCTGAGCCAGCCCTCCCCCTCCCCCTCCCCACGCCGTGCCGGTACCGTGGGTTAGCGGCCGCCTCTGGAAGGCGGTAGCGTCGCCAGGTAGAGGGCGGTGATGGGGCAGTGGATGGGAGGGATTTCCCGGCCCCCCTCCCCTCTGTCAGGTGAGCTGGGAGGTCTCGTGGGAGCGGGGGGGGGGGCACGTGGTAGCCCGCGGTGGTGGTGGTGGAAGGGGGGGGCTGTCAGTGTACTTACATACCGGGCAGCTGTCAGGGACGGTCACAGTCTGTGTCACTTGACAAGTGTGCCAGTGCAACAAACGTAAGTGACTGTAGACCTGAAAATGTGGCGGCATCAAAATTGATGACATTTAGCAGTCATATAGTGATTAAAAACATATTCCACTAAATTAAGTATGTATGTATGCATGCATGCATTAACCCTCGCCCGCACATGGGGGGGGGTGGTTGCCACCCCCCAGGTAGTCTTTCTGCTCTGCACTCAACATTTTTAGAGCTAGAGGGCTGATTTTTCGTATAGCTGCTCCTCTATCCTTTCTTGATGTCCACTGAAAATTTCAAGTTTCTGTGGTTTTTGGTTTCGGAGATATGACCTTGTTTTTCAGGTCATGTCATGACCCAAATGGCCAATTCTCAACATCTTGCGTTTGCCATGGGCCTTATGAGCTTTTGACACCCTGATTTCGGCCTTTTTTGCCAGTCTTACCTCCCACCTATCATGGAACATGTTGTTCGACGATGTACAGGGGTCAAGGTCAGGGTCAAGGTCAACCTAGGTCATCTAAGATAATTGCGTTTTAGGCAAGCTGAATTTACTTTTTTTGAAGTTTTTTGACTGCATTTTTGGTAAAAGCTTCTCAGATCATGATTTCATGTAATATGGACCCAAAAACAATCGGTGCACACATCAGTATACACACAGACACACACAGACATACAAACACATATAATTGACCTTGACCTAACTTGACCTGAAATGACCTCAGCAGCAAAATTCTGGTCGGGTAGTGTGACAAAGAGGTTCTAGCTGGCTTGGCACCAGAAAACAGCATCGTCATCGGTATTTGATAAGCAGCACACTTGATATCCAACGGTGACCCAAAACAGCAACATTTTTTAGTTTGACCTGACCTGGAAGGTCAATGACTGACCTGAGAAGGTAAAACTGGGTATCATTGGATTCGTCTCTTCCCAAAGAATCTTTTTGGTCTTTACTGCTAAGCTCTATCTCCAACAGGAACGAAATGGCGCGGGGGGGGGGGGGTGGCAACCCCCCCCCCCCATGTGCGTTCTAGGATGGGAAAATGGCATGTGCGGGCGAGGGTTAACAACACAAGGCTTCCACACACAGCGTGGCGATCACGACTTTTACGGGAAGTAGCAGTAAGTGCCCATGAAATGCCCAAAGACGTCATTAAATATGAATGTGTTTTACTTCAGCAGGCCCTTCACACGTTTCCCTCCACATTCACTTCAACATGAAAATCGATTTCTCGTGTTACATAGCGACGGTCCAACATGCGATTGCTGGAGGGCAAGCCAACAAGAACACTGCGATTTGTATTCTCATTTCATGTCATGTACTGGGTGTCCCAAAGAAACAAACAATAAACTTACATTTTTTAGTTTTTCATCCCATGATGCTAAAAGTTAACTCATTTTTAATCCCAACCCGGCACTCAATCCTAACCCTGCAATTGAGGCCCTAATCGGTGCTGTAGATGCGAACTGTTCTATTGAGCTCGCGAGTCGCGGTGTCTTTTACTTTTTACGTTCTTTAAAATTTGTAATTTGTCCTTTTATAGTCGTATTATTTACGATCTTTGGAACGTCAACACCCGTATGCTGATGGCATTTGTTGATCGTGCACAGTGCACAGTGACAGGATGGCACACGCTCTTCTTTTGTCGAGCACACCTCCGTATTCAATCCACTACATTCACCAATTTGCCATTGAGCCGTGCTATCTTTCTATCGGACTGAAGTCGCCCAGCTGTCGCCGTGATTTCCGCCCAGATACACGATCTGTGTACTTTGACCGGCCATAGACCCTGCTTACATAACGAGACATCGCTGAGAAGCGTGGCATTGCGGCTCGTATATGTAAGCACATGTGCTGCATGACGTCAACGCCCATCTCTAATTCAAAACCATCCGTCCAGTTATCTTATTTAGTTTGCAGCTTTAACCCTTATCACTGGTAGACTATGGGCTATGAGGAATACGTTGGCTGGTGAAGTGGGACGATTCGGCGCGCCTTGATTGTTAAGGAGTTGTAATACCGAGTTTGATGCGACATACGCCAACCGATTGCTCTGAACTTTAACTACATAACTACTTAGGTATATATTTAGGCAATAACTTATTGGGAAAACAGTTTCCCAAGAAATGATCCTGGAGACGTCTCTACACAAATAAGGAACCTTAAACTTCGGACTTAATACTCCCGATGAGTGCTCAGGCAATTTCACTTTCCTTGCACAGGTTATTTTTCATACAGCAAGTTAAACTGGCCGGGGTTCAAGGCCCTCCCTGCCCCTCCCCAACTGGACGCAGGGTTTACTCTTTTCGAACTATTTTCACCCTATCGCTCCAGCATCATCCTTTCTGATTTTAGAACTCACAAAAAACACCCGTCTAATAGCAGTGTAATATAAAAAGTTTGCATTTTTAGTTTGCGCTTGAATTCTGCTAAAAAATAATATTTTATGACTCTTGTATGTTTTAAGTTGTCTTTTCGGTTCACTTCGAAATGTTCGATAAGTCAATGGAATGGAATGAATCTGATAATGGAATTAAGATAATTATGAAGCAAAGTAGATGAAGACCGTGAGACACTTCAGATGAATTATTGCAGGCTCACAGAAAAAAAAAAAACACATCTTGCATCTAATTTCTTTGAAGATGGTGTGCACAAATCCTCGATATAGAAGGGAATCGTGCTTTGCAGCGTTATCGAGTCAGTTGTGACACAACGCTGACCGGCTGGTAGTCGTTCCGTTCCACATGTTACTGCAGCCATCGGCGGCCTTGCCAACCGGTCCGACCCGTACGGATTAACAGCAACGTGGTGAAAGAAGACCTGCTTCAAACACGGATGAAAGCGAATCTGCTCCTCACCACGAGTTCAGCGAGCTCAAGAGACACTGCAATGAAAGATGAAAAATGCTTTCTACGCGGGATCAATCGTTAGACCTCAAGGAACCTGCATTAATCATTATATTGGCAACATTTTGGAGCATAAGCCCATTGTAGTCAAGGGCTTGCTGGCTAATTTTAGCGACTATCGTGAAAAAAGTGTCCAATTGACAGGGTATTTTGCTAACGGTTTCGTCCTGGATTAGTACGACATGACCATTTTTGTTTTAGGTACTTAATAAAACCAGTGCTTCATGTGCCAATGTCAAACGTCCTATGCATTCTTTTATTTCATACTGCAAGATGTTATGGACTCTTAGGTAGGTACTTACCGTCCTTTTATGGATGAACATATCCCGCATGCTAATAATTGTGGGCGATTCTCCTGATATCATTGAAACATCACAACTATCATAATCACAACTGCCAGCGATATCAGCCAGGCTTCATCAAAGCAAGCACTGCACTCGGCCGCGGCCTGGTCACGTGACCTGCCGTTTGACGGGCGCACCTGCCATGCATGGCGCGCAGTGGGGGCTGCAGTTGCACGGCGGAAAATGTATGGATGGTGGATGCACTCCGCCTATTGCAGCCGTCTCAAGGCTAGAGTATCGCCGAGTCATGCTACTTAGCATGGTACCGAGCACCAACACGGCTTCAACGATTCCCAGACGGTCTCTCGCACGATCGCACGCGATAGAACAGTCTCAGATCCGTATAACTCCACTTGTATTCAGGTTACCAGGTCAGAGATGGTGTGTTTTTAGATTCCATAACGATTGAGGTAAGCTGGCTGAGAGAATTTCTAACTGAAGGCGTTTTTAAATTGACGCATTAACCCCCGCACGATTGGGGGGAGGGGGGCTAGTTTACATGGACCCATCCGTTTTTCTGCCATATCTTCATACCAACCACTAGACGTATCGGCACGAAACTTTAAGTTATCTCAGATACACCAAGTTGAAACCTTGCGCAAAAGGAAACTTCCGTAGCTGCCATAAATAGGCCGGAAATAACGTCAGAGTGACTTAATGTTCAGACGATTTTTACGCAAAACATGGGCTTATGGAAATCCATCTTAAGAGCCCAGTTTTTAATGTAACACCGTTTTCTTTACATTAAATAACGGAAAATACACATAGCTATCAAAATAACATATCTTCGACTGTTGAGCTTTTTGAAAATTCTGGAAGTTACTCATATGATATATCAAAAAATGCTTTAACTACATTTTATATTCAAAGACGGCTTATATGATGGAATGCATAAGGGTTATGCAAAATGTTTTAGACCGATAGCTTTAGAAATGGATAAGTTATGTACTTTTACATTTTATTGCAGGTAGTGGCTGATTCACCGATAGCCGTTTTCACGACTGGCTATCTGACGAATGCACCTTTGACCAAGTCTGCACAAAACCTCTTTAACAATCAATAGCTTCGCGTCATGAATTCATTTCAGTGTTTTAATCAAAAATGATTTCTGATTATTTGAAAAAAGAGGTATACAAAGCATCTGTGCAGCCCAAATGGATAACTGTTAGGAAACACACTGAACCTAATTTGACCAAATCTACACCAAATCTGCATCTACATAATATAGAAAAACAACAAAGTAACTGATCACTCATTCGAAAGGTAATAAACCTACTATAAGAAACTACTAAAATTCTTGAGGTATCAAAGGAGCAAACAGGTATCTAATAGGTACCCTCTATTCCGTCGTGAAAACGGCCAATCTGCACCAAATGTGTGATAATAGCCGCCGTGAAAACGCCTATTATCATATAATGCAAATGCAATCACCGGTGCGTTTTACACATCATACACCAAAGAAAAATAGCACCATCATGTTTCGGAGGTCAAACTCCAGCCGAGGCGACAGGCACCATTCTCGTTGAAAAATGCCAACTCCAACGTTTGATGCTTTTTTAAGTAGCGGTGACCTGGACGAACTCCAGCTGAAAATGGTTTCGGATGACACAGACGACACTAATTTCATATGGCTGAAATGAACTATAAAATATGTGTCACACGACCCATACCTGATTGAAAATTACCGTGACCTAGCCTGACCTAGCCTTGACCTGAAACATAAGAGATACTAGCTCGATACCGACAGCTTATCGTCAGCATAGATTTATGCATCAGGTTGCGAACCCAATATGAGTTTGATGTGACTTTTATGCAGCGGCACAGTAGCGGCGGAACACCGTCAATTAAGGGGGAGGCACTGTCGACTTTTGGTCCCATTCTCTCCATGCAACGCCCATAGGGCTAAGGTTAAAATGCCAAAATCGAAGGGGGGCACCGTGCCCCGGTACCCTCCCCGTTCTGCCGCCTATGCAGCGGCATCCAGAGCCCGAAGTATGATCATGCTTTAATGTTGATAGTTTTCACTTTGACCTGATCTGTGACATCATCGGTGACCTCAAGATTAATGAAATTAGTTTTCGCTCCACACTTTTTCTTGAGTTTCCATCAAACATGCCGTTAGATTAATGATAATCCGACCAGCAGTTTCAGAGATAGGAAGGAGGCTCTGTTCCACACCTTCCCCAGTCCAACGCATCATGGACTGTATACTTATGGTACCTATCAAAGTCACGCGCGGGTTACTTGCGTCAACTGGCTTAACCCTCGCCGGCACAGGCCATTTTGCGTCCTTCGACGGCACAAGGGGGGGGGGGGTTGGTACGACCCCCCCTTGCGTTTGGCCCCTGATCGAGCTAGAGCTTCGCGGAAAAAACGAGTGTGTTGCCCGTCACGAGAGGAAGCCGATGATACCCAATTTTAAGGTTCTAGGTCATCGGGTGACCTTCCAGGTCAGGTCAATGACCCGAAAACCGGGAAAATCGGGACCTGTTAGAAAGTCGTAAAGTGTGGCCGCTATGTAATTTTTCGGGGTGCTGATCACGAATATCGTGTTAGTTTTGATCAGAGATGATGTTTTTAAGCATTTAGACCAGGTCGGGTCAGGTCAGGTCAGGTCAACCGGTAGGGGTTGTGACGGGTATTCGTAATGCGTGTCAACCGCCTCTGACAGCTTCGTAACATGTTACGAAGGCACCAAAACTACTTCGTAAATGTTCAAATGGTTGCTAAATTCGAATTCAGCTCCAAAAACTAGCCTAGAAACATGTAAAACTCGAAAAAGTGAACCGAGGTCACCCGAGGTCACCAAAGGTCAATGACCTGACCTGACCTTCAGGTGACCTTGACACCCACCCTAATGTATGGGGGCAACATCAAATCACATGTTTGAACGTTTGAAACCACGAAAAGCTTCCAAAGGCGCGGCAAATGCGAGCCGACATACGCCGAATCGCGATTTCGGCCAAACCTGGTCACGGAAAAGAGGTCACAGGTCAAAGGTCATTTGGGTCAGGGTCATGAAATTTTCAGGGAACGTGTAAAATTGATCAATGCGAGGGTACTGAAAGTTTCGTCGCTATCGGCCGCTTTTTACGCGAGTTATTCGCGAAAAACCTTAGGGGGGTTGCATCAACCCCCCCCCCCCTGTGCCGGCGAGGGTTAAAAGCTTTTTTTTTGTAGGTTTGGGGTGAGGCTAGAGGTATGCCTCATTCAATCGTATAATGAAGTGTAAGTACATATATCATTCGTTTGTGTTTTTGTGTTCAAGCAAAAATTAGTTATAATATAACGATATAACCTTGTTTCTCTTTCTTCCATGGCCTGCATAAGCATTCTTCTCAGTGCGACGTGAATGCTCAGTATACGACCTTCACTACCTCACTATATGTAATCGCATTACGTCGTCAAGCAGTTTGTTCTACATTGACAAGGTGAATCAGTTTCACAAGCCTCAACTTTCGGGCTCCATCCGTTCAATTCCCTAGCAATTCAAAGAGGCCGGCGACGGGCGGCGCAGCTTTTACCTGAGCGCCCTGCCAACCGGTCATCGCGCCGTGTTGCGCCGCACGCGGCTGTTCTCCGCGTTCAACTCATTGCTCGTGGTCTTATGAGGATGTAACGCAATTGAAGACGGTCCGCGGGCAGCGGACGCGCCGCGGCCGGTGGGTGCTGCAAGAAAACGGCCGTTATGTAATTGACGTTATGTAATGAAGGTTGAACAGGAGTCAGTTTAGTTGCGGTCACTTGTGATTCCATTTCTCGCACGTCAGCGATGGCGAACACATGCCCTTGTACCCTGGCGATATGGCACAGCATACCTACTCGTCTCGCACCTTGAAGCGGCAAAAATGCGTATCTTTTTTGCTGGGTGATGCACTTGATTTTTTGTCATATTGTTGATTGCAATTTCGTCTACTTGTTCAGTAAAGGTTCATAATTTAAGTCGGAAGGGGAAAACTGTGTGGACGATTTAATGATCGGTCGATCTGTAACAGATAGGTATTTGGAACAGTACAGTGTCTTGAACAGCATATGATTCATATGCTAGCTATCGTTACTAACGTTTTAGGCAGTGCATGACTCTACATTACAGTATTGGAATTTAACCCTATTCCTGGCGGGCTCCGCCGGGACAAGAAACTGGCGGGGGGGGGGGGGGGGGCCGATTCGGCCCCCCCCCTGAGATCTCGAGAACGAAGCAAGATAGCGACAAGCCGTAAACGGCATCGGATACGCACGGCCAAGATCTACAATTTTTACTAAGGTCATTTTCAGGTCAGGTCAAAGATGACGTCACAGGGGTCGAAAAAGTCAAAATGGCGGCACTAGATATGGAGAGAGTTTTTCTCGAATAACTTTCGAATTAGTCAAGATAGGAACAAACTAAGGGCATCATCGTGATCCTCTCGTCAATCCGCATCGAATGATATATATGTTGACCTCGAAAGGTCAAGGTCAAAGGTTGACCTCAGGTCACGTGACCTCGAGGTCATCATGTATATCATTCGATGCGTCTTGACGAGCTGAACACAATGAGACCATCCACGCGTCTGTATCTTGTTCCTGTACGGAGTTATTGGCCAAAAACCTTTGGTGACCTTTGATGACGTCACATGACCTCACAGCTGCCCAACAGCAAAACAGACCTCAAGGTAGTGAAGGTTGATCGTATATGAAGTCATGTATGGTATATGGGGCCATTCCGACCCGTTTTAGTGGTAAAAACAGGGAGTTGATTTTTCCCCCATTGACTTATAATGGGGAGGTCGCGAAATTGACCTGACCTTAGGTCACCGATATCAAAATTCCGAGATATACAAATTGCACATACTGGTACCCTAACTAAACCCTGAAGAGAAGAAATTGATCGGTCAAAAACTCTAGCTCTGGCGTGATTGCAAACTTTTCTGAGGTAGCGTCACCAAACCGCCTCTGGTGACCTGACCTGAGGTCAGATCAACTCAAAATTTTCAGACATGTTGCGTAGAAGCCTTTTAGGAAAAGTCAGAAAATTTGAGCTTCCTAGCTCAACGCGTTTTGGAGATATAACCAAAAAACCTCAGGGGGGGGCTCCTGAGGCCCCCCCCCCGCCAGGAATAGGGTTAAGACGTTTGGTTCTTACTTAACCCTCGCCCATGTAGGGGGGGTTGGTGCAACCCCCCCCCCCCTGAGGTTTTTCGGAAATAGTGCAAAAACGGCGGCGCGCAGCGACCTTATGGGGCAAACCTTGCGCATCTTTTGATTAAAAAAAAATTGACCGGGTCATGTCAGGTCACGGAGTTATGACGTCACAAAGGGAACAGCCTCCGGCCGGATTTTCACAAACTGAGTGCCAACGCCCGAGGTTTCCTGCCGGTGGTACGGACATCGGTTGATGGATTGTGATGAAACTTCCCATGCATGTTGGGGCAAGTATTGGCTATCATATGGTATAAGAAACTTGACCAGGTCAGGTCAGGTCACGGAGCTATGACGTCACAAGAGGAACAGCGTCCGGTACTATTTTTGAAAAGCGCCCGAACCACTATTTTGCTTATTCTTGTCACCTCAATGGGAATATGCAGCAATATTAGCTTCTATAGGGAGCAAATGAACCTCCCAAATCTAAAAATACAATCAGATTTCCAAAATTTGAATTTTGATTTTTCGAATTTCTGCCGCCGACTGTGACCTTGCCGACTTCCGGCGCTCCCAACGCGCCATTTTTAGAGCTAGGGAAACGAAATACATACCAAACGATAGAGAATTGATCAAGGAACACGATAGTGAAGGTTTCAAGTCGATATCTCCCACCGTTTTGCCGCAATCGCCGCGGAAAGTTGAAAAAGTCTATTTTTCCGAAAATTTGACCTTTGACCGGTCAAAAGTAGGTCAAATGTTGACCTAGGACCAAAAAATATACCACCAATCGCGAGATCTCGGCGAGAGCAATCCGTTGGTCTTTTCCGCTAAGCTCTACGACGCTCCGTTTTCAAACGCCAAGGGGGGGTCGCACCAACCCCCCCTGCATGGGCGAAGGTGGCAGATCGCCGTTTACGGGCGAGGGTTAATGCACGGAGACTTTGCCCTAGACCCTAGTGGTCATCTTTATAAGGCTTGTGACCTTTACACTCCGCGGCTCGCGGTTAAAGTCACGGACTGGCCACAAATGTAACGGTACTTTGCACAATCACACTTTTCCGACCTTTACGGAAATATCGAGTGAAAGTATGTC
Source organism: Amphibalanus amphitrite (assembly GCF_019059575.1). Classification (NCBI taxonomy): domain Eukaryota; kingdom Metazoa; phylum Arthropoda; class Thecostraca; order Balanomorpha; family Balanidae; genus Amphibalanus; species Amphibalanus amphitrite. Next base: position 319,506 of record NW_024882056.1, read on the forward strand.
TAGAAGCGAGCCATCACGGGGAGGCGTCCTCCCCGCAGGAAAATGCCTCCGTTCTCATTGTTCCAATGGCTGCCGACTCGTATCGTGGCTGAATCAGCCGTGTTATCCGCCGCGAACGGCGTTCCTTCCCTTCTCACAGCGGCACCCACGCGGACGACCCCTCCACTTTCCTTCAGCTCACTCCCTCCATCCTGCACTTCGGTCGGTTTTTCTTCATTTTTACACTCAAAGTACATTCATGCTTCATGCTTTGCAGAACGCAATGTCGTCGGTGATTCAATTCATTTGCAACTCTTGCATTGGTGATATCAAACAGCGATTAACACGTCTGCAAGTTGTTTTAATCTAATATGAACAAAAGATGTAGCTTCAAACTTCATTCAACATTACAATGTAACACCGTTTTTTGTATGTTGTACGGCAGAGGGGGAATGATGGTGTCGCAGATCGGTTTGTGTACCAGTTGTCTTAGGGATCTTGCTGTTTTGCATTAGTTATTTTTTGTGTATATTGATGAATGATGTGTAATGTATGTGTGCTGTTTGTGTATTAGGTATATGTACCGACTTCGGTATGCAATAAACATTATTATTATTATTATTCAGAAAGAGCTGTCAAGCCAATATTGGGTTTTCCGTTAAAGGTCAAATACATCAAATAAGGCCTGCCCCACAAACATTGCATTTTGCTAATTACTCCAATCGCTTCATTACTACACGAAAATTGTGCGGAAATTGGTTTATGTTATTTCATTACGGAACATTGCACAATACAAGTAAACATAGGCAAGTGAGCACAAAAAACGATGATAGTAACAGCTGTACTGAAACACGTACATAACTTAACATTTATAACACCTCACTCATTTTTATGGTGGATTTTCCCAAAGATGCCCGATCGACATTACAATGTAACACCGTTTTTTGTATGTTGTTCCCCGTTTCGTCTTTGTTACCCGGCAACAAAACTTTACACCGGCAACAACTGTTTCTTGCAGAGCAAGAAAAATATCAACAAGGTGTCGGCTTAGACTAGTCCAAGCACAGGGTCTCAGTTCGTTTATTGTTTTGGGCAATGAAGCGTTATTAGTTATTACATCAGCCAAAATCCGGTACACCTGCGATTTTCCCACCGTCTTGGGCATGGGCGAGCCTAAGCGATCACCAACGACCTTCACAACTTCACCCGTCTCGTGTTTATCTATCTCAGTTATTAGCAGTCGTGCCCTTAGCACGAAGGTGTACCCTATTCAGAACATCACGCTTCAGCAGAATCGCTTTCAGTGTGTCAATTAACTTAAAAAGCGGCAATAATGGAGAATTTACAGTTAAAGTGACATGAGAACAACAAGCGTTACTTGAACGACGCCCAGGCCTTTCGTCATGAATTTATTTACACATTAAGATTCATATTTTTCATCAACATTTTTGTTTGCGAATTTGAATTCCGGGCAGAGTTTTGCTGGCTGCTGTCGGAAAGTCGAATTTGTCTCAATCTTTGGTCTTTCCTGGTATGAGTGGTAAGCCTATAATCGGCCCGCCATGTGCGTTTCACTGACGATTATTCAATATTCAATATGTACGCATACAAACACACATACATCCATCCACACATGCATGCACGCGTATTCGCAGGAAAGTAAACTGCAATGCCTGTTGTTACCTGAGCTTATATTTCATGCGTTGAGCTTTGAACTATAACTAAACATAATGTTTTCCAGCTATTCTGTGTGTTTACATAGGACTGCATATATGAAAACACACATCTCTACATCTAGTACCTATGCCAACTACCACGGAGCTAATCATAGCACTTATCTCGCCCTGCCATGCACGCGCCGTGAGCATGCAGTATTGACTGTATGATCATGCTGGGCCCGCGATCTCATATTCGAGACCTCAAAAGCAAGCCTCCGATAATCTGATCGAGTTTCTTGTGGGGGAGACTTACATAATATATTTCACCTATTGTTGCGCTGACCATTGATACGTGCGATCAGACATCAATTACCACTGAAAACATGAAGATTTTGCCATTGAGGAAGTAAACACCGGCATCAATCAGACATCTTTCATTCTTTGAACATGACTGAAACAATCCGATCTTGTAAAACAGGTCATTAGCTGTTGTCGTATTCACGGTCCCTTCGCGTGCACTGCCAACTGAGGAAGTTCCGTGCATCGGCAAAGATGGCCTTGAAGCGATGAGCCGCAAGCTCGCATGGGAAATGACTTGTGCAGGAAAACTCGGTCGCTGCGGCGACTCACTGCGGTGGCGCGCTGACCAGTCGCGCAGTGGTACCGACGAGTCGTCAGTCGAAACATCAGTGCATCGAAGCACCGCTTGGACCATTCACATCACTGAAGAGGCTGGTGGACAAAGAGCATCGTCCGTATCTTCAGAGGCCGCGTTTTCATCCGAGGACTACCCGCGACCGACCTCGTGTGCTTATTGGTGACCACACCTCTGCTTGTCCGTGTAAAGCCCGTGCTCGTGTCCGTGTCCGTGCCGTGACTGGGTCCGTGTCCGTGTTCGCGTCACGGCAGTTCAGTGCCGGCACCATGTCACGGACACTATCACCAGCTCTGCCGCTGCCGGTGGTGCTGTTGCTGGTGGTGGTGCTGCTGCTGCCTCACAGCGCCGGCCAGCTCAACTGTGACGTTACCAGTCCGATCTCGCTGAGCGGGTGCCTGCGACGGCTGCTGGAGAGCTCTCGACACCGGCTGGCTGACAGCCTAGACCCGCTGGAGATGGCCGACCGGTCATCGGGCGACCTACACGCGGCCAACATCACCATCCTGGGCCTGTCGTCGTACCGCGTGCAGTCGACCTCGGCCGAGCTGCTGCCCAGCGGCGGGTTCGGATTGCGCGCGCGCGTCACCTGGCGACGGCTGCACGGTGTGCTGGACGCCACGATGACCCGCTGCCGCTTCCTGCTGGTCGAACTGTGCTACAAGGTGCGCGCGCGGCCTCTGGTCACCTTCCGGCGCGCCGCCGCCGACCTGGCCACCACGCTGAAGCTGGCGTTCGGCCACGACGGGCTGACGTTCGCGCCGCACCTGACCGACGTCCGGCTGGAGCTCGGCAACATCACGGTGCGCGCCAACCTCGACGGAGAGCTGGGCCAGCTGAACAAGGCGCTGGACGACCCGGCCAGCAGGGCGCTCACCCAGTGGGCCGACGAGTGGTGGCGCCAGGACCGGTGGCGGCTGGAGCGGCGCGCCACCGACGCGCTCGACCGGCTCATCAAGGATAAGCTGGCCGGCAGGATCAGGGAGCTGCTGACAGGGTGAAGGGGTCGCGACACCGCGCCGGCGCGGACCGTGCCCAGTACCGCCGCGCTACCGCGAAGTGAAAGTGTTGGGCGCGCGGCGGCGCGAGCGAGTTGAAAACCGGCGGTGTTTCAGTGTGGAAAGATGGACGGTGATCGTATTACGATAATCGTATTTGCCGAGATCCTGGCAGCAGGATTGTGGACGCGTGCGGCCGAGAGTCGCGGTGCTCAGCGGCCCGTGGGAACGGTGTCGGTGGATGCGCGTGCGCGTGCCGCTGGTGGTCCTTTGCAGGCCGTTCCGATCCGGCCGTTACAAGGTGATAGTCTCGTGAACGCGTGGTGGGTGCGTCGATGTGTGTCTGGTGGCACGTGCAAGGGTCAGGAGGTACAGGCGAGTGCGAGAGATGTTGGCGAGAGGGGATGGTGGCGTCTGCACTTTTCTCATCACAAAGTGGTGCGGAGAAACGCGCTGTAGCTGGCATAAAGTGGGCGGCTTGTCTATATGAGAGTTTTCGCCCGGCACAGATGTCGAATGGATCAGTTAAAAAAAAAAAATGCTGTAGTGTTATAGAATTACTTACAGCATGATTTTGAAGGCACTTATGGCTTCCGAAAAGAATTTGCTTTGTTTCTCAATTCATTACTTCGACTATGTAACGCGGGATATTTTGTGACATTTAAATGTTTAATCTAACATTTATTATTAAATGTGAAATGTGATGACTGAAATATTTTTTTAATGGTTATATTTGCCCTTGGTTAAGGAGGTCTTAAAACCATGACTCGACATGAAAAAGCTGTAGGTAATACACGCAAGGCGTACTATACATATTTATCAGCCACTTTGTGTGATATTTGTTTTGGGGGAAAGGGAAGCCAGAAATGGCGATTTTAAGATTGCCGTAACATCAAGTTAAACCATTGGCACGTCAGGATAGTTTAATATCCTTTTCAGCGTAAATGCCTTTATTAATTACATGCAATTTGAGCATTCATTTCCATTATTGAAAATGCATCAATGATTGTTAAATGTTTACCATTGCTTACGTAACGATACGCACCTGGTATTTGCCGTGCCTTGTCAATTCAATTGATCGTGATTAATACATGTATGCTCGTGATTAAGCGTTAACTTAATTGTTATCTACTGTCGTCTGTGTTTTAAATATACATGGGTTTTGTTCATTCTTTTAAAGAGTCCACCACACGCTAGTCAAATCTTGCATCCCGGATTTTGTTGAGCGCATTCTTGAGGCGACGATCCTTCTCTAAACCTGATCCTATCAGACCCTGGCCTGACCTTGACCCGAAGCCTTACTGGCGTGTATATTTTTTATCTTCAGTGACCTAAACGTTGCGGGAGATCCATATGATTTCATTGGTGACGATCTAGTGGGTAGATTGATAGATAATTTGGTGGCACACCCATTGCTGTGTTGTGATTTAAATCCATTGTAGGTATCATTAAATAACAATAAAAATTCATGTAGCAACTAGTATCATTGTTTGAATTTTAACTTTTAATGTCTTTATCCTCACACTATACACGGTGCTTCAATGGTGACTTACACGTGTGCAATGCCCTCGCGAGCGTTCCACTTCTGCCTGCTTGAGCGTGTACATTCAGGTCCACATCGCTAACATGTCGTTGTCATTGTTCTTCCACAAGGACAGAGGAAAGTTGCCCACGAGTATGCGGTGACAGTGCAATGGGCATATCCAGTATATGCTGGATGTCAGTCTTTTATATTGAAGCCGCTGATCACTCATCGCTAAATGCATAAAGCCAACGTCACCACACTAAAGATTCACAGCATTTGAATTGAACACCTATGTTCAGCTAAGGTAAATAAAACAAAATAAAAGCAGCAAACCATAACCGGAGCGAGGCCAAGTAAAACAATGTGGGTGGATCCGACTCTGTCACGAACACAGCATAACTCGCTCACGCTCAGTTTTATTGCATTTTGACCACCATAAAATCGCCTAACGCCCATCATTCCCTTTGCATTCTTTATAACTCCTCAGTGACGTACCCAAGGGGGGGGGCCACGGGGCCAAGGCCCCCCTGAACGCCTTCGGCGCTCAGGGGGCCCCTCAGGCCCCAGGATATTTTTTAAACACTGGATAAAACGTCTTTTACTCGGAAGAAAAATTGATATTAAAGTTTCATTTATGTGCCCTGGGTACCCGAGGGGCCCCTGCAGTCATCCAAGGGCCCCCAGTTTCCTGGGCCCCTGGTCGCCTAGGGGGCCTCTGGTAGCCGGGGGCCTGGTCTCATGGGGGCCCTGATAGCCTGTGGCCCCTAGTCGCCTAGGGGGCCCTGGTCGCATGGGGGGCCTCTGGTCGCATGAGGCCCCTGATCGACTGGGGGCCCCTAGTTGCCTAGGGGGCCCTGATAGCCGGGGGCCTGGTCGTATGGGCCCCTGACAGTCTGTGGCCCCTAGTCGCCTAGGGGGCCCTAGTCGCATGGGGGGCCTCTGGTTGCATGATATTGAGGCCCCTGATCGCCTGGGGGTACCTAGTCGCCCAGGGGGCCCCTGGTAGCCGGGGGCCTGGTCGCATGGGGCCCCTGGTTGCCTGGGGCCCCCGGTCGCCCCTAGTCGCCTGGGGGACCCTGGTCGCCTTGGGCCCCTGGTAGCCTGGGATCCCCTGGTCGCCTGGGGGCCCCTGATCGCCTGAAGGCCGCTGGTCACCTAGAGGGCCCCTGGTCGCCTGGGGGCCCCTGGTAGCCGGGGGCCTGGTCGCATGGGACCCCCTGGTCGCATGGGGGCCCCTGATCGCCTGGGGGCCCCTGATCGCTTTGGGGACCTGATCGCATTGGCTCTTGGTCGCCTGGAGGGCCCTGGTCGCCTGGGGCAGTGGGGCCCCTAGTCATCTGGAGGACCTGGTCGCCTGGGAACCCCTGGTCGACTGGGGGCCCCTGGTCGTCTGAAAGTACGCTTATCACCTGATTGATCCCAAATCATCTGAGTGGCTACTGGCTACTGGATATAAGTAGTGACTGGAGTAGGCACTCATCTGAAGGAGCCAATATCTTTCACAGTGCCGGAGATATCACAGAAAAACAAAAAGGCTAAACTGAATACCCCCCAACCTTGGCCCCAAAGGCGTCATTGGCTAACACAGGGATGTGGGTCGATTTGCAATCGCATTTCCTCCTAAGTCCTATTCCTGCAATTAATACAGAGTGTCCCAGAATTACCCAAACATTTATTTTCTGGCTAAAAGTACAATTGCGCTCGTTTCCTAGTGAAACATATAATAACCCCGTTTACATAGGGCTATATAGTTGCCAGATAGTGGAATTCCGATAAAGAGACATTTATTCCCCACTATTATATTATATACCTACATATCCGGAATTGGAGGATGTTCAGTAATTGAGGCGCTCGCTCATAAAATGCCGTGCGTTTCATGCACACTCCTCAAGCAAAAATATTTTTACTTTCCAATTTTCCACATTTTCTCAAGGCTTAGACCGTTACAGAGACCGTTTTAATTGACTTTGATGAAGTTGAACGCGAGAAATCACAACCAAATGCTACATTAGGTTGTAAAGAACTGAATTGCGTTTTCCCACACACGTGGCGTTTTCTCACCTACGTCTGCAGGAGATACCGGACCCACTATGCCCCCCCCCCCCCACCATCGAAAGGTTCTTCATGACTCCCGGGGGCCCCCGGGGAACCTGGGGGGCCCTATACACTGTGGGGGCCCCTTCGAAAGCAGGTGGCCCCCTCCTGGGCGAAATCCTGGGTACGTGCCTGTAACTCCTTGTAAGTTAACCTATGCTGCGACTTTCACTTCGTGCGCAAACAAACATACAGCACCATGACCATAAGTGAATTATATATTATTTGTACTGGCTGTTCACTTCTGTTGTATGTTTTATCCTATACACACCTAAGTGGAATGACAAACTTGGACAATTTAGCCCTCGCATATGTGCGGCGTTTGCCAGCTTCTAACGTGTGTGTGTGGGGGGGGGGGGCGGTTAGACCCCCTCCCTTGCCGTTTGGCCCTTAAGGGCCAAATTGATCGAGCTAGAGCTTCGCGGAAAAAAATGACCGTGCTGCCCGTGACGAGTGGAAGCCGATGATACCCAATTTTAAGGTCCTAGGTCATTGGTTGACCTTTCAGGTCAGGTCAATGACAAAAAATTGGGAAAATCAGGACCTTTTAGAAAGTCGTAAAGTGTGGCTGCTATGGTTTTTTCGGGGTGTTGATCACGAATATCGTGTTGGTTTTGATCACAGATGATGTCTTAAAGCATTTAGACCAAGTCGGGTCAGGTCAGGTCAGGTCAACCAGAAGGAGTCGTGACGAGTATTCGTAGTACGTGTCAACCGCCTCTGACAGTTTCGTAACATGTTACGAAGGCACCAAAACAACTTCGTAAATGTTCAAATGGTTTCTAAATTCGAATTCAGCTAAAAAAAAAAAAACTAGCCTAGAAACATGTAAAACTCGAAAAAGTGAACCGAAGTCACCAAAGGTCAATGACCTGACCTGACCTTCAGGTGACCTTGACATCCACCCTATTGCATGGGAGCAACACCAAATCACATGTTTGAACGTTTGAAACCACGAAAAGCTTGCAAACGCGCGGCTAATGCAAGCCGACACACGCCGAATCGCGATTCCGGCCAAACATGGCCCCGAGAAATAGGTTACAGGTCAAAGGTCATTTGGGTCAGGGTCATGAAATTTTCAGAGTATATAGGTGTAAAATTGATCAACTCGAGAGTACTGAAAATTTCGTCGCGATCGGCCGCTTTTTGCGCGAGTTATTTGCGAAAACCATGGGGGGTCCATCCGACCCTCCCCCCCCCCCTACACATGCGATGGTAAACGTAAATCGGATCAATCAAATGCGTGTCACATGCCAGACACTTCCTGACATGCTATGGGTGGAGTTCATCCCATATTCGAAATGAGAGGGAGGCGCCACGAAGGTCAACCCGTATGTCAACATGTTATTTAATTCCAATTCTAAGAAACGAAAGTCAGCTGCCTTAGCCTTAGGCTAGCCCATGACATTTACAGCATAGATGAACACTGGGGTCCCGCCCTGTAGGCAATCGTGATTTGTAGTCTGTTTGCATTGCACAAATGGTCCACCGTATGGCGAATGGTGTAACATTGAACACACACAATAGTTTTTTATGATGACACGCCGATTCATTCAGAACAGTTCACATTTTATTTAACCCGCGCCGTGCTGGGGGGGCGTTTTTACGCCTCCCCCCCTCAGGTTTTTCGCGAATATCTCAAAAACGGCGGCGCGCAGCGCCGCCGTTTTTGGTACACGTGTTCCTACATCATTTCCGCACATGTTGTGAAAATTTCAGACCTAGGCCGTTCAAGGTCAGGTCACCAGGTCACGTCAAGTGACCTTACCTCAGAAAAAGTTCAAAGGCTCGCTATAGCTACACCGACTGAACGATCACTTTGAAACTTTCAGCGATTGATATGAGTAACAGTATGTATAAAATGTATATCTCGGATTTTTGATATCTGTGACCTAAGGTCAGGTCAATTTTGCGACCTCTCCATTATAAGTCAATGGGAGAAAATTGAAATGCGCCTCTTTTGGACGAATATCGTTCAAAACGCTCTCAAACATCGGTCCATAGGTAAACATGACACACTGAATAGGAAAAATGCACCTGTGACCCCTCTGTGTGCCCCTGAGGTCATCTCAGGTCATGAACGGTCGCCAGCAGTTTTTTGGCTATAACTTTTGATAGAGACGTGCTAGAGCGGTGAAAACACGTCAGATGTGCTCAGCTCGACGATACGGATCGACTGATATGCAACATGACCCTTTTCGGTCAGGTCATGACCTTGACCTGAGGTCAAATTTTCAAAATGACCTTTCAAGGTCAACAAATAGTTCATTCGACGCGTCTCGACGAGAGGAACACGATGCTGGCAAAAGTAATGTTATGGCGCTTATGAGTCAAAAGTTATTGACGAAAAAACGTTTTTCGTAAAAACGGCTATTTTTGGAGTTTTTGCCCTCTGGAGGCTAAACCGTTGACCTGAGGTCAAATCTGAGAACATTACTCAGAAAGGTCTGTAAAAGGGCTATCGAATGCGCTTTTCCGCGGCGCTGTAGCTCTATCGGTTCCCGAGATAGCCGTTGGCAGTTTCCAAAATGTTGAAATAGTCAACATTTTACCTTTGGTGACCTCTGGTGACCTGACCTTTGACCTGACCCAAAAAATGACCGAAGTGTTTTCGTCCTTATTTTTGACGCTCTTTCGATTGCCGCTTACTGCGTGTCGCTATGTGGCCCAGGAGCCGAGTTAGACGGGGGGGCGTGAAAACGCCCCCCCCCCCCCAGCACTCGGCGGAAAGTTCAGGCCACCAGCACGGCGCGGGTTAAGCGTATCTGAGATGGATCCGTTTCAGCTTTTCCTCGTAAACACTTATTTCGTTGTAATAGGCATGTAAGTACATACACACATACATACACACATAATTCCGTAATCGCATAATTCTTTTGTACAGACAGGCGACCTGCCTACATTTGTTCACCTTAAAAATACTCACAGTGCGGAAAAGACAAACATATTATGTAACCGTATCATGCTTGCAGAGGCCCATGCAAACTTGTAGGTATGTACTTCAAAGGAATTGCAATTGCATCGGGACGATTTCTGTTTATCGTTCAAAGTTGGTGGTGGCATGAGTACTTCAGTAATCAGTTATTGTTGTTGACCAAACTTAAACTATATAGCCACTTCGCAAGCGTGTTTGGTTCAATATTTTATGAATGCTTTGCGGCTTACGATCATATATTTCATGCACTGGCGAATCGGGAGGGGGCATTTGGAGCGCCCTGCAGCGCCTGCAGCGCCCTTGCCACCTGCAGCGCCAGAAACCGACGAAAGTTTACGGTTAGAATACATATAACGAGAACTAAACAGCTTTTGCGTGGGAAGTTTCTTTTAAACTGCACAGTGTAAGGAATCGAAATCCAATGGGCTTTTGATTTCGGGGGGGGGGGGGGGGTTATTCCCCGGCAGCGTCCAAGACCGTCTTTCTGGATCCACCAGTGATTTTGTGAGCCTTCCGTTTGTATCTGAATGCCTGATCTACGGTAACTAAATCGAATACGAATTCAATCCACTTCATATTGAAACAGGCTTACGTCTCTGACAATGCCAAGACACGTCCCTTAGCTAATCAACAGGCATTAGTTTGATAGCATCCTGTTTTGACGTTCTTTTGCAGAAGTTTAGCTTCACAATCATCGTTAATTTGCCAGCGTCGGATCCAGTTGCGTAGTTTTTGGTGCGCACAAACAAACGTCACTGTTCGGGAAATACTCGACTAAGGCATCTGGCGGCAGCATCTCTGCCGAGTGCCGGATGCCTCTTCTGGTACGTTCCGTAACTCCCGTGCCCGTCTGAATCAGGTGCGACTGGCGCGGCGGGGTCTGCCGATTACGTCACAAGGGTACCGGTCCGGTCCGGTCTGGTCCTGTGGTCAGTCGGTCCGTCTGCCCGCCGTCACCGGGCTGCTGTTACACCACCTGCGTCGAAACCGAACGGCCTCGGCCAGCGCTTCCTGCGCGGCACTGCCCGTGCGGCTCTCCCCGCGGCTGACCCACAGGTTTCGACCGCACGCGCCGTCACTGAGTGACACCGTCACTCTGTCACTCTAACCCCCACCCCACCCCGCGTCACGGTCACAGCCGAGTCCTCTCGGTAGGGCCGTTCTTATCACACGAACGACGGATTAACACACGAGTCTCTCCGTCCTCGGTCCTCCGACACGAAGACGTGGAACGGTCCTTAGCCGGCCGCGTCTCAACATCAATAATCTCACACCGCGCTGCCGAAGATTGCGCGAAGGGCAGCTTTCGCTACAAGAGTAGACAGACAACATTCCTGTGACGAAAGGTGTTCATACCGAGTCCGGTACCGCTGTGCACTTCCACCGGAATGTAGCGCATAATTTTCACATTGCAACACATAATACATAATTTTCACGGGAAGATCCATGCAATGATGTCCCCTGAAAAGTGTGTAATCGCTTAACCTCCAGCGACCCACCGTATAGATATCTATACACAACTTTGCAAATTTTTAGCGACAAGAAAACTTTTAGCATTGACCTTAATCCCGGGCGTATGGGTTTCTTTACCATTTGTTAGCCACCTGGCGAGAAATTTTGGCACTAGTACTTCGCAAACGTCCGCAATTTTCCTTTTTGTGAACTATGGCGACCGGCGGAAGAAGTACAGGTTAGTTAAACGCTGTTTTCAAATGTTTTTACTAATTGCTGAGAATAATTTCATGTAGCATTACTTAAAACTAACCATTACGGTTTATTTGGTGTCTTGTCTGTGTGTTTAAATTAATTGGCTTGCTTCCTATACTGTCATCAATCACAATGTCAAGGTGTCTATACGTTGGGTCTGAATGCTGTCTTTAGGGGGTTATATTTGATCTCTCTCTCTCTCTCTCTCTCTCTCTCTCTCTCTCTCTCTCTCTCTCTCTCTCTCTCTCTCTCTCTCTCTCTCTCTCTCTCTCTCTCTCTCTCTCTCGCTATTTCCTCTCTTTCTTCCTCTCTTCTATCTCTCCGTTCGTTCGTTCGTTCGTTTGTTCGTTCGTTCGTTCGTTCGTTCGTTCGTTCGTTCGTTCGTTCGTTCGTCCGTCCGTCCGTCCGTCCGTTCGCTCGTTCGTTCGTCCGTCCGCCCGTGCATCGTCCATCCCTACGACCCCCATCCCTACGTCCCTCCCTCCCTCCCTCCCTCCCTCCCTGCCTCCGTTCAGGGGAAGTCGAAGCTGATCAGCATGCTCACTGATGCCAGACCTGGGGTAGGCCTTGGAGAAGCTGTGGTGCTTCGGCTGTCGGAGACTCTTCCGGTAGAAAGCAAGGTTTACTTCGATCGGTTCTTCACATCACTTCCGCTGCTTGATGCTCTAAGCGACAGGAACCTCAAAGCAACTGGCACTATCATGAAAAACAGAATCCCAAAGCCGGTAAAGATTCCGACTCAGAAGGACCTGGGAACTCGCGGCACGTCTCAGTGCTCTGTCCGCCAAGACCCAGCAAAAGGACCTCTGGGAATAACCACATGGCTGGACAACAAACCCATGATCCTTGCATCCAACCACGAAGGAATCCACCCGGAGGACGAGTGTAGGAGATGGAGCAAACGAGATCGGAAGTTCATCGCAGTCAGTCGGCCTGCAGTCGTGCGGTTGTACAATAGGAGCATGGGAGGGGTAGACCTGCTGGACCGGATGGTGTCCTTCTATCGGACGTCAGCTCGGACGAAGAAGTGGACGGTGCGCGTGATACTCCACATGCTCGATGTGACAGCCACCAACTGCTGGATCGAGTACAAGAATGAGCTGGAAAGAACTGGTCATGGCGAGCGTAAGTACATGCTGCAGATGATGGACTTCAAGCTGAGACTGGCAGAACAGCTGATTGAAGAGGGATCGAGACTAGATCGTGACATGGACAGGACGATGCCAGAAGACGCTGACAACACAGCCACTCTCCATGAAGCTGACAACCAGTCGTGCTCTCGTGTTCCTGTTCCTCCCGTAAAAAGGCGGCACGAGGAGGCCAGGCACATGCCTGAGATGGATTCAGGGAAGGCCTCTTACCACAGGTGCAGACTGCCAGGATGTTCAAAACTGGCCAGAGTAAAATGTTCGTCATGTCGTGTTTACTTGTGTCTGACGTCTGACAGGAACTGCTTCATGAAGTTCCACCGGTAGCAATGGAAGGGAGATGACGTTTCTGGAGGATTTGACGTGCGAATCCAGACGAAATAGTACCTACTGGTATCTTCTTGATAAGCATTGCAGTAAAAGCACTGCAACTGATTGTTAGCTGTGAGAGCATTTTAAGTTCGCCTGCTAGTGATGAAAGATACTCACCTGTTCTGTGGCAATAAACGTGGTTGGCAGTCACCAATATATTTGTGAAAGTAGGTAAATCGAACGGCTCAAATCAACGAACTGAGACCCAACGTATAGATGTGTATACATGGCATATTTTGAAAAATGTTTTTCAAATAATTTTTTGAAGACCATTTTTGGTCTATTTACATCTCCCTTGATATCCTTTTAAGTTTTTGTCGTTGTAGCTTTCTCACTTAGTGCATGGGTCGCTAGAGCTAGTCATTCTGAAGATAGGGACTATCCCACCTTTAACATGGGGTTTGAGTTGAGATAGCCAAGTTTGCGGCGAGGTTCAGAAACCACTATCTCAGGTTGGAACCCCCGCGGCCTCTTGGTGTTGAAGAAATTCGTTCCCTTCATTTGAAAATGGGCCTTGTACAAGGCCCTATCTTCAACATGGAGCGACCGTTAGTGTGACGTCACCTCGTTTAGTCATTCTGATTTAAATGGGTTTGTCCGTTTACGTTGCAAAATCGCTTAAAACTTGGTCTGAACTTTGTTGTGGTGCCTACAGAGTAAAAAGAATCAGCTTTATGACAGTAATGTGGCCTGGGGAAGGAGGTAATTTTAGGCTGTGACGTCACATATTTGAAAGTTTGTGTTTGGAATATGGGAAGCCTAAGATGTTTAATGAAAAATAAATGCCAGAACCGTGTTCCTGGTCATCCAATCTATAAAGTCGGGCACAATTTAACTGGTTTTAACAACATTTTAGAAGGTGGGATAGTCCCTTTAACAGATCTCTTTATCAAATCTATTGTTTAGTGTTTTTTTACCACATTCTTTTTATCTTTTAAAAGTTTAAACGCAAAGATGTACCTACCTATACCTACCTAGTACCTATATTAATATTTTGGGACACAATCCTCCACACAGGCTAGCAATAACCAAGTGTCAATATGCCAGGATTCTGCTTCAAAGGAAATTTAAAATGTGCTGAACTAATATTGCAAGGAAGATCACGGACTAATAAGATTGCTTATATCCGTCTTACTACCTGTTTTATTTACAAGGAAGCATTACCTACCTATTCTCTTAGTTACAATGCAGCAACGGTCATGGTAAATTCAGGATGAAGCAGCACCCAAGGCCATCTATAGACAGCACCCGTATAGAAGGAACAGTGCATAATGAATGGAACAATACTACATCTACCGTAAAGCGGAGGTGTAGAATCGTTTGGATGTTAGCTGCTGGCTGGCGTGGTACTGGTGGCCGTTATAGGCCACCGTCATGGTACGGCTTATGGCTTCTCATGTGCAGTCGTGTTCGAGCGAAGATGACAAACTAATCCTCATGTGTGTTGTGTCGCTGGCCTCCAAAATCCATATATATTCATTGCCCACCCTCTGCAGGAATTGCGAATGATTACAAAGATATTGCAAAGGCCTTTGAAGCATGCTTTAGTTGAAATAGTGTTATAGCATAGTACACTCGTCCAGCAACTTCACCAGGCATATCTAAGCACTTCATTGTTTGCAGTTCTTGGATAATACTGTTTTCAATTTGCTTGGAATCTATTGTCTTATTCACTGCTGCTTCTCTTTGCCTATAAATAGAGGCATAGGTGTATCACCTCAACAGGTTGGCATGTAGTTATCTATTACAACATCACTGCAAAACATTTTAACTGCGTAACGACAAATAGGCAACGCAATAGTGACGTCATTTCCAGCCAATGAGGTGCTAGTAGTAGCAGGATACCAAACCGGAATTTACCAAAGAAGTCGTTGTTGGCTCTTATCAAAGATATCCACTCGTTTAGCTTGCTTGGCCTATGTTTTGAGTGTTTTGAGTCGCGCACTTGCTGTCTCTCATCATCATTTATAGCTGATAGCTCGTTGCTCAAGACATGTTGAACGACTACGCCACATTTGGAATATCTAGCTAGGCAGACGACAGTTAGTATTTACCTTAGCTGTGACCACTGCCAGGCAGTGGCCAAGCTTTTAGCATTCATTGAGATGTGCTGACGAAATCAACAATGACGATTAATAAACACAAATAAAAATATGCTAGGGTTGAAGATTGATCTTGGCGCGCCTATTCTCAGGGCATAATTACGGAGCGAGCGAAGCGAGCGGAGTCTTACGTAGAATAACGGAAATTTCTGAGTATGAGCGGCCGGCCGGCCGGCCGGCCGGCCGTGCGGACGCTTTTGCGAGGCTTATATCTCAGCAACCACTTGACCGATTTACACGCGGTAATTTTTATAGGGTAGCTTCATTCCTTCTACCAAGTATTGGACTATTCCCGATGCATGTGAGTGACCCCTTATGCACGTGCCACGTGCAAAACGAAGAGGTGTCAGTTTTGCAATTGTTGCAATATTTCGGTAACTACTTGGCCGATTGCGCTGAAAGTTGGCAAGTAGGTAGGCACCCACTAGGCACTGCATATCCATGTGCCAGAGTTGGGGTGCTGCTGCACGTGCGCACGTGCAGGGGTCGTTTCCAGATCTCGAGAACGGCTGGACCGATTGCGCTCAAATTTGGTACACAGTTAGGGACCGGTTAGTAGGGTGCCGTGCAAAAGCCAGTCGGGACCCATTTTGCACGTGCGCACGTGCAGGGTGCCGCTTCCAGATCTCGAGAATGGCTGGGCCGATTGTGCTCAAATTTGGCACATCGCTAGAGACCGGTTAGTAGGGTGCCGTGCACAAGTCAGTTGGAGGTACCCCCTCGAAATTTCGCACGTGCAAGACTCACCCCCTCGCTCGCTCCGTTAGTCGCCCCAAAAGGCGCTATACTGGTGTAAGGGAACAACGGTTGTGGATTTCCTATATAAATTAATGAAGACATGCATCGAGCATTTGATTACGATTTTGGATTATCGTCTTCCAAATTCACATTGTCAATGGGGAGCTCTCCGCGAAACCTCCCTTACCTGTGCAGTTTTTTTTTTGCGAGAGGATAGGTAAAGAAAGTTGACTAAAAAAGATAGGTAAAGAAAAGTTGACTGATAAAGATAGGTCTATGGCTTATGTTCGGCATACAGAGACATGGAGTCAATAATAGTCGTTTTCAAGACGTTTGGCGGATGCACCTATTACCTAATTTGACCAAATCTGCACCAAACCTGTTTAAAATTAATACAGTAGAATCCGCTTAGCAAATCCTCGGATAATAAATCCAGCCGCTTATTGAAGCCGCTTGAGCTGTTCACGGATTTTCTGCATAGATACTTCATAGTTAACAAATCCGCTTAATAAATCCACGGACTCCGCTTAATGACATCCTGCCCGCTTCCAAAGAATCGCACTGCAGTAGCGGTCTGCAGCAGCTGTTCGAAGGAGTTCAGGTCTATCACGAGCTCAATCACCATGATCTCAAATAAATGTCCCGGCAAAGCACGCTCGACTGTTACGTTGGCATAGCGGGCATGACAAAGAGTAATTGTGGATGAATATGTTGTCTTAATCGCTGCGACAGCTTTAAGCAGTGTACGCTGGTCACTTTCAGGGGCTCCACTACGGTCGTAGGTTTGGGGGAGTGTTCAACCCTAAAACGCACGCCTTTATACATTAGAGTGCATTACGAAAGCCAAATTATTGGGGGTCCGGACCCCCGCGACCCCACCGGTGGCGGAGCCCCTGGTCACTTTCATTGGAATAAGTAAGGCAATGAGGATTGTTAGCTCATACCCTTGTATATGCAGGCCGGGGAACGGAATTACGTGCAGCTGCGATACATGATTTGTTAACGAAAATAACTAACTCCGGTTAATAAAGCCACCGCTTAATAAATCCAAAACACCTTGTCACCATGGTGGATTGATTAAGCGGATTCCACTGTTATTTATGTCATGAATTTATTTCAGTATTTTACTCGAAAATAATGTCAAATAAATTGACAAATGAGGTATAAAAGCATCTGCGCAACCTAAACTGATAACTTTTATGAAACTTTTTGAACCTAATTTGACCAAATCTGCACTTAATGCGCACCAAATGTGTACCAGATAGCAGTCGTGAAAATGGCTAAAAATATGGGTTTTCTAAAACATTTAGGAATTTGTGCAACTATGTAGGGGAGAGCGGGCCCAATTGAAACACGGGGTCAGATGAAACATGGCTTTATTTTCAACAGTATGCAACATATGGCGTTGCCGACACCACTGCACATCCGCGCTCGACCACTTCATTTGTCAACGGCGTTTGGGCGGCAAACGGACGGTAATTTTGATTTGACACTTGTTTTTGTGTTTTTGAGGGGCGTTTGGGAGAAATCGTTATTATGAATATTTTGTGATATCTCATATACCTTTGTTTGCTGAAAGAAGAACTCCTGGCTCCGGAATAACACCTTATTTGGCCCTTCATTCAGCATGATGCCGTCGCTCCAGCTCGTTTGACATGTGCTTTACGGCGCGTGCGAGATGGCGGGAGCGGATGGGGTCAATTGAAACGCTTCTCTGAGGGTCAGTTGAAACAGGGCCACAGGCCGTTTCAATGGACCCCGGTGACCTTTGCAATGGTTATTGTTCAGGGGCTGTAAACATTAAAGGAAATAGTCCACCTTTGAAATGAGCTTTTAAGCTGAAATAGTAGTCTAATAGAGCTCAATTTTTGACCCCTTTTTCTCCAGCCTTTTGCTTGAAAGCACACTATAGCCTGAGATATTTCTCATTTTTCTCATCCGCCCATTTTACCATAGTCTATGTATGTACTTTATGTCACCTATTATGAGGAACTTTGCACTTTTAGCTTTCCAACGACCTATTGAATGTAGCATTTGGAAAAGTAAACCGGACAAAATATCTCCTTAAGAAAGTGGCCGTAAAGAGGAAAACATCCCATTGTTAAGGATAGGTGCAACTGACCCCATGGGCTGGATCAATTGACCCTCGCATCGGGGTCATTTGAAACAGGCGTAGAGCTGTTTTATAAGCATGCGTTTGGCAGCAAAATATGTTTGAAACATAATTTTACATATCTTGAAATAAAGCCAAAAGAGCATATTTTTTCATGGCATTGTGCATTTTTCGATATGACAACTAGATCTCGCCGTGCATGTCAATATATAAAAAGTGGTTCAACTGGCCCCGCTCTCCCCTATTAACAACTACCGTTCTTGAGGTTTTCCCAAATCTTTGAAGCAACATGTGTACGCCGTTTATCGAGTTCACACACATACAGTCAGACAGACATGATAAGTGATGTCGGCTCGCATTCGGCATTAGCCGCGCGTTTGCTAGCTTTTCGTGGTTTCAAACGCTCATAGTTACATGTGATTCGATGTTGCTCCCATGCATTAGGGTGGATGTCAAGGTCACCTGAAGGTCAGGTCAGGTCATTGGCCTTTGGTGACCTCGGTTCACTTTTTCGAGTTTTACGTGTTTCTAGGCTAGTTTTTGGAGCTGAATTCGAATTAAAAAAAAACATTTGAACATTTACGAAGAAGTTTTGGTGCCTTCGTAACATGTTACGAAGCTGTCAGAGGCGGTTGACAGTTGACACCTACTACGAATACCTACCCGTCACGATCCCTACTGGTTGACCTGATCTGACCTGACCCGACCTGGTCTAAATGCTTAAAGACATCACCTGTGATCAAAACTAACACGATATTCGTGATCAGCACCCCGAAAAACCTTATAGCAGCCACACTTTACAGTTTACGACTTTCAAACAGGTCCCGATTTTCCCGACTTTTGGGTCATTGACCTGACCTGGAAGGTCAACTAATGACCTAGGAACTTAAAATTGGGTATCATCGGAAATGGCTTCTTCTCGTGACGGGTAACACGCTCGTTTTTTTCCGCGAAGCTCTAGCTCCATCAGGGGCAAACGGCAAGGGGGGTCCAACCGACGTAGTGAAAAAACACGTTAGAAGCTGGCAAACGCCACACACATGCGAGGGTTAATGCACAATGTTCATACAAGTAAACATATTGACGTACTCGACGTAGGCTTTCCCGGTCACGGTCGTAACAGCCTTGGTTTTCCCTTGGCAGCGAGAATCAGCATTAAACGTTTTCTTGCAGCAAAATAAAGTATAAGCTTTTCCATATATGGCGCAGAAGTTCTCATCAGTTGCGCGACGTTTGTCAAGCGAATATTTCAATGTATATAGGGCCTTGATTTCAATTTGTTTTGGTTTTTAATGAAGTGTGGTGAGATAGCAGCTTTTTGTGGCTTTTTGTGTGTGGTAAATTAAATAATTGTTAAAAGCTTTATTCTTTGAAATGGGCAAAGCAGAAAAAGGAACACCTAAGTGGATTGCTAATAGAGCAAAAGCAAAGGGACTGCAGAAACTAAGATGGTACTGCCAAATGTGTCAAAAACAATGCAGAGATGAAAATGGATTCAAGTGTCACACAAGTTCAGAAACTCATCAGCGACAATTGTTGCTCTTTGCTGAAAATGCAAATGAATATTTGGACAGCTTTTCAAAGTGAGTAAAAGTGGTGCTTGCGTAAGAGGCACGGTTGATGGTGGACATCTCGAGTTGTATTTCTAATTTCAATATTTGAAGTGGGGTAGTGAAAATGGTGGCTATGGATGTGCATTTTGTTTTCTAATGACTAAGTCAACTAGGTAGGTAGTAGGTACTCTAATCTTTAATGTTAACACTTGCTCCTCAGCCCACAAATTTCGTCTACATATCATGTTTTAAACCTGGTCAAATGAAACGATAATAAAACTTGGGGCTGTTGGACAGTTTCACGGTAAGTACTACCTACCTGTATTCTTGCCAATGTGACAGTTACCTGCTACTCCAGGAAGTACCACAGAGGAATTGCATGGGATATGAAAGTAGGTACCCTGTTGTCTTTTTATTGGGGCCGTTGGACAGTTTCACGGAAAGTATCTACCTACCTGTATTCTTGCCAATGTGACAGTTACCTGCTACTCCAGGAAGTACCACAGAGGAATTGCATGGGATATGAAAGTAGGTAGGTACCCTGTTGTCTTTTTCTAGTGCAAGCTGTGTTCACCCCTATGTTGTATCTGACATAACTTCCCACAGATGAATATATCAAATTAATATATTTGATGTTATTTTATTGTGCACATACTGAACCTAGCATACAAGCTGCAAAATATTGAAGGGCCAACTAGGGGATGTTTTAATTAATGTTATAAGTGCCATCAAGATAATTTATCCCTATCTAAACAAGGCTATCCATGAATAAAAAGTCAGATATGTTGTCAATTCTATGAAAGTGCAACATTTTGTGCTATGTTTGCTGGTTGTGGTGGCAACTGGTATGGAACTCACCTGATAATTAAAATTGTCCCTAAACATCAAATATTGATAATAAAAATGAATGTATTTGGAATAGGAAACTGGAATAGTTGTCACATTCTAGCCCATAGTTGTGTAATTATGTTAAACATTTCAAAATTCAAGACCACATTAAGAAATCTTGTAACCTAACATGCCTGTGAATGAATGGTCACCAACACTAACCATTGGGTCTTGGTGCTGAAAAGTAGCACCAAGAGTTGTAACCTTTGGTTTTGTAGGTCTGAAAGAAAAGTGATAGTAATTTCCCAGGAATTCATATATTTCAAATTTTTATTCCAACTTTGATGAGATTCAAAAGACCTTAAACACACAGCCTTGCATGGCTGCCTTATAGTAAAACAATGCAGCTGCTGTTTTGTGCTTTATTGTTCAGTGCTTTTTACTAGAAGCTTTTGTATCTCTTATGAGCCAAACATAAAAGTGTTCATTTTCAGCATGAGGCTGGCTATGAGCTAACTAAGATTTGTTGATAAAAAGTTCTTGTTTTTGTTTATGGAAGTCAAATTAATCTATTGAGGTTTGCATTAACTATTATTGCTAGATCCATGATTTTCACACCATTTGACTAAAATACAGTATTTTTAGTGTTGCTGTTAGGCATGGAGATACTTTTGCAGCTGCATATGTTAGAATTATATTTGATGCATATAATGCACTAGGGCGTGACCAGGCCAAGCATAAGAAGCCCACATCATGCTCAATACAAGATGGTACTAATTTTCAAATTACGCCTATGTTCTGTCTAGGTTTTATTTATATTAAACTTTTTTAGCAGTATGCCATTTTAATTGACCTTATGTAGATATTTGTGGCGCCTGTTGCTTTTTACGATGATGACAGACACACCTCGCCTGCGTTCCAGGGAGTTTGAGGAAGGCTACCTGGAGCTGCTTCGCCGCCAGTTCGGCACTAAGCGCGTTAACGCTAACAATGTGTACCAGGAGTACATCGCGTTCAAGGAGCACCTGCACATGAACGCCACTCAGTGGGAGACGCTCACTGAGTTCGTCAAGTACCTCGGCAGGGAGGGCAAGTGCACCGTCGACGAGACCGAGAAGGGATGGTTCGTCACCTACATCGACAGGTGAGTTTGATACTCTCATTGTCGGAGAAAAACAACATGAGAAACATGCTATTTTCGCAATAATGAATGAAAATCATTCTCGTTTGCTCTGATCCAGTTTCATCTTTGACGGGTTTGCCTTACAATACACTGACTGGTAACTGCGCACGTGTGATGTGTAATCTTGTTTGTCTTGGTCTGCACTCTACAGCTTTGTGTTTTGTTTGTGGAAACTTATCCCATGGCAACCAACGTGTGACCGTGTCCGTTCTCAGGGACCCGGAGACGCTGGCTCGCCAGGAGGCGCTGGCCAAGAAGGAGAAGATGGACAAAGACGATCAGGAGCGGATGCTGGAGTTCATTGAGCGACAGGTGAGCCTCCCACCTGCCGCTTAATGTCTGATTAGGATCTTCGAACGAGATCAGCTATTCTATACCGATGTGGGCATGCAGCGGTATCGCATATTCGACGTGCTTTTACGGGCATTGTGCAATTTTATCGGCTTTTTATGAATGGTTGAAACAAAATACAAAACATTGCAAAAATATAGATGAGCAGATGGGCACATGACTGCCGATCTGCAATATCCCAGTTGACATTTATTGATATACGACTCTACGTCATCTTTATTGAACTGCCGGGCTCACTATAATCTTCCACATGCGTTAGTTTGCTGTGATATTCTGACGACGGACCCTGTTGGCCTGCAGGTGGAAAAGGCCAAGGAGCAGGCCCGGGACACGCCCGCCGTCGAGTACACCGAGCTGCGACGGGATGACGGTAAGGAACCCATCAAACTCGGGCTCTCCCTCGCCGCCAAGAAGCCGGACTTCAAGCCGCCCAAACCGGTGAAGAACCTGTTGGCAAAGGACACGGCAAAGCCCAGCAGCAGCGGTAGCGGAAAGGAGGCAGACAAGAGCGGGAAGCGCAAACTGAGCGCCCTGGATGAGATCAAGCTGCTGGAGGAGCAGAAGAAGGAGAAGATGAACAGGAAGGACTACTGGTTGACTGAGGTGAGAACATACACAATACACATTGTTTTGTAGACGGGTATGACCTAGGTGACATATAATTGCAAGTATAAGTAGTTTAGTGGTAAGTTGCGAGTACAGAGTAGTGACGGTCATCTGCTGCAGTGCTCATATGTACCAGGCTTAGAATTTACTCTTGATTACTAAATGTTCAGCTGGCCGTTAGGGAGGTGTGATGATCATTGATCAGTAGACTTCCCGATCACCCACGATCTATGCGGTCGCCTCGACACGGGCTCGCAGTCGGGGCGACTGCGGTGCCAGATAATGCATGCATGTCAAATCGGCGCGCACGAATCCAGACCGAGATAGGGCGCGAGCGCAGCGGAAAGCCCGGCGATTGCTGCTGTCGATAAGGCATGGGCTGGCCTCCAGAATGCGGCGAACATTGCGTGATGAGCCCCGGATCGCCGAGCACGAACCGCGAGCAGCTGCGTCAAGGTCACTCGGCACACTCACGTTCGGTTATCAGTGGTTCGTCAGTGTTATTTACCGGCCTGCATGGGTGTCTTAGTGCCTTTGGGCGTTGTTGAGGCTAATGATACATAATGTTACGGCCCTGCTGTGTTCATGGTAGGCGTTGTATTAAAAATCGTTATCTAGAAGTGGGTGTTGAATATTAACCACGAAGCTTGAAATCCCGTGGACGTTCATAACGACGATATTGCAGAGTGATGAACAGTTAACAGGTTTCTTTTTTTCTCGCCCAAGTCGTTAAACAGGTTCCTAATGCTGTTAAACTTGATAACAAAAGTCAACATTTTTTGTTGTTGGAATGTCGAATGGTTTCTTTCATAGCGCCACTATTCACATCGCTCATATTCACTTGCACTCCATATTCCTGTTAAAGTGTTTCATGATGTTTTTGCACACGAGCTGCTTTCGATGAGCCACAGATTAAAGCGAGTTTTTGTTACTTACCTCTCTGAATCGAGCGATAACCCCTCTCCCCTCTGCGCTCGCTCGTCAGGGTATCGTGGTGAAGGTGATCACCAAGGACCTGGGCTCCAAGTTCTACAAGCAGAAGGGCTACATACAGGAGGTACTCGACAAGTACCGGGCGCTGGTGCGACTGCTCGATAGCGGACAGAAGCTGAAGCTCGACCAGCAGCACCTGGAGACGGTGGTGCCGGCAGTCGGTGAGTCACGCGGGATGGCGTTCGTCCTGTAACGTGCCGTTCCTCCCGGTCCCGTCCCATTATACTGTCTGTCGCATTCTCCCGTCTCTAGTATGACATGTCTAGTTCTCTTTGCCTCACTTCGTTTGATGCCGTTCGGTCCCCTTTCGTTTCGTCCCATCCCGCCCTGCTCTTGTCGAGCCGGGCCCGGCTCGTATCTTGTTTCGTCTCGTCTCGCCTCGTCTCGTCTCGTATGGTCCTTTCACCATCCTGAGCGTCCTCCGACCGTGAGACGGTGGGGGGGGGGGGAGTGCCGGTAGTGCGGGGAACTTCGGGATTATTCCCATGAGCTGGCGTGCGTGGATGACGTGTCTAACTAGGAGCTTATGGCTTGCACGGTGCAGTTTGGGAAGACTCGGGGAATTTTGTGTGATTGTATTGGGATTTTGTGATCCCGTGGTCTGCTCGAACTGGTATAACTGACTTGTGGTGAAAACTTTTGTGGCATGATTATTGGCTTTAAACTGGGCTTAATTGGTTTGCTGGTGCGCAAGGACTAAGGGATTACACGTCTGTGTTTTTGTTTTATTATTTGGACGCTGATACTGTCATCGGTTGCTGGATGTGCTGCTGGAGCATGTCACCTAATGAACATGCCAGTCTTCTTGTTTGTAAATGCTCGAGTCTACACATCCGCTGATTTAACTGAGTAGAAGTGGCCGCTGCTTCCTACCAATGAGCCTGAAGCTTGTATCGTGGTTAATGGCTGGGTCTATTGTAAAAGCTATATTTATCAAAATATTTTTGAACCCTTTATGTACTCTTGCCATGTCAATTTAAGTTGAAGTCTCAAGTTTACCCGTTTCAGGTCGGAAGGTGAAGATTGTGAACGGCGCTTATCGTGGCAGCTTGGCGAAACTCGACGCCATAAAAGAGAGCAAATTCTGTGCTACGCTCACCATCGCAGAGGTAAGCTGGTGGATCTTGGCTAGGGTTCAAATAAACTAAACGACTTGGGATAAGTTTTTTTATGTTTTTCAGGGATCAATCAAGACCATGACGTCTTATTTTCTTGTGTTAGTACTTTGGGCTTTATTTGAACTGTGATCAAACTGTGCAAACATATGTATTACGTATATATCTGAGCCGGTTTTCACTTTTTTATCAGCTCATTTTATCTCACTTTATCTTACAATCAGCTGATGTCTACATCAAGTGTCCCTGCTTATCCAAAGTATATTGATGTGCGTCCGTCACAAGCCGCTCCGGTCCCTACCTCACCGTGTCCGTGTGACCGCCGCCAGGGTCCGCTGAAGGGCCGCCAGCTCACCGCCGTAGCGTACGAGGACTTCAGCAAGCTGTACGTGGACTCGTGACCTGCCGCGCCGGGTGAGTCGACTCTGACTTTGTCTCCTCTCCGTGACGATGGCGGGCTACTCTGAAAGCTATGGCTATCGTGCGTTTATTTCCGGGCCTCCCAGTGAAGAGAGCGGCGCCGCGGTGCCCTCCGTAGTGCCGAGTGGCGCCCCCTGTCCGAAGAGCACCGCCGTAACTCAATGGAAGCCGACTGGTGGTGCAATGTGAACCACCATTCGCTGAGTGTGGTGTGGGCTAGTGAGGCGCCCTCTGTATGGCTGATATTGGAGAGGTCCTGCCGCGCCACATCGCTGTGGAACTGAAGAAACCAATGCCGAAATCGTGTGGTCAAGCATTGGTTCTCATCTCGGTTTTATGTGTATTTATACTTGAGACTGTTCAAGCTGTCGAGTTAAATAGTTGAAATTCAACTGGTCGTTTCGTGGATTTGTGCGAAACTCGTGTAATGGAAAAGACTATCGTGCATGTTCACTGTGCGTAAATGAACGCATGGTTAGTGACAGTGTGATGAGTGTCAAAATGTAATGCAACGTCGGATAAGTTGATTGCCGATATTACAAAAGATACGGTTTGGAGTCGTGGCTCTGACGGTCCATTGCTCATTCCTGGCCGTCATTTTGAGCTCTCCACTTGGTAGTGTGTATATAACCGATGTCATGTGAAATATCATCCATATCCATCACTCATTCTGACAGAAAATAAACTGGAAACGTCCAACTGTTGTTACACGCAGTATTCTGATTAAATGGACGGTTCTGCATTACTGTACCACGTCAGATGCATAGTCCGGTGGTGATTCTCCAGCCGTGTATTGACTACAATTGTCTGAACACGGATTTCACAGCTTACGGGGTCCTCCAGCCGCCGCACCAGGTCACATCTCCCCAGCCCCATCCTCCCGCGCGGCCCCCATCCCTCCGATCGCCGGCTACTTGCGCGACCGCGCGGCACTCAGACACGCGACGTACTGGTTCTTGTAGATGAGCGGGCTCTCATGCTCGTTGAGGAAGTTCTGCGCCGGCCGAGTGCTGCGGAAGGGGTTCTTCATGGGCGGCAGCAGGACGTCCACCTTCTGCTCATCCTGAATGCGTGCCACGTCCTGCGGACACTCGAGTAGCGTGTAGGCGGTGAGCACGAGCGGCACGCCGTTACGCACCAGGTACGGGATGGTCTCGCGCCACGTATCGCGTCGCTCGTGGCCCGTGGTGCGGTAGAGGCCGGCGTTGAAGGCGCAGATGGCCTGTGGCGGCCGGAACTGCGGACTGCGGCAGTAGGTGTGGTAGTACGTGCTCGGCTGGAACTCGCACGTGAATCGCTTGCCGGCCTTGCGGCAGGACTCGCAGGTGAAGTCTTCCTCGGTGACTCCCGGCCGGCTGCCGGCGATGTCCAGCTCGGGGCCGACGAAGACGACGTGCAGCCGTCGCAGGCGCGGCAGCACGTTCAGCAGGAAGACGTCCCACTTGGTGACGTTGTCGCACTCTGCGCTGAACTCTGCGCCCACCACGTGCACGGTGAGCTCGGTCAGCTGGCTGATGTGCGACTCCTCCGTGACGGGGATGTTCTGCAGGGCGTACAGCAGCGACAGCGGGTACGACGCCTGCTCCGAGAGCACCGCCAGCTCGATGTTGCCCATGCCGTACGCCTTGACGGGTCCGAGCATGTTGACCACGAGGAACTCGCGGATGTTGCCGGACAGCGGCTCGTACGTCGTGAGCATCTTGTCCGGCAGGAGAGGGTCGCAAACGCCGTATTGGTTCTGGTACGTGTGGATGTCAACCAGGAGACGCAGGTCCTTGCAGAACTTGGAGTGATTCTTCCGCAGATGCTCCTCACAGCAATAGCTGACCGAGTGACAACTGTGGCAGGTGTGAAGCTTTTCTGGCGTCGTCTCGTGACACGTCTCGCAGGCTCTTGGGTACAGGAACATCTCCTTTTCATACGCCTCCATGGGTCTGCCCAGCATCTCTTCACAGACGGTCATGTGCTTGAATCGGATCTGTTTCCACTTCTCGTGACTGCTGACGTTGAGCGCCTCGCGGTAGAGATGGTCCGTGCCCAGTTTCTTCATCTGTTTGGTGATGACCTTGCAGAGGGCCCGGTGGAGAGGCCAGTGAGCGCGCTGGTGCGTGGCTGAGCAGTAGGCCACCAGCCGACAGCTTCCGCATGACTTCAGCCGGCACTGTTTGCCGTGGAGACGCTTACAGACGAAGCAGGCATGTGCCAGAAAGACGGGCCGCGCGGGCAGCATCGTGTCCGCGTCTTGCTGCTGAAGGGAGGCATACTGGCGGCCCGTGTCATCGGGCACAAACCGGGGTCCCTCATGCTCCGGAGAGCTGGTGATGACGTGCTCGGGAGAGCTAGGCTGGCTCTCTGAGCCTGCCGGCGAGCTAGACGAGCTGTCCTTTACCGACGGCTTACCGGGAGAAGTGGCTGCTGTTGTTTCTGGAATGGATGCGTTCGTTGTTATCGCCTGAGCGTGGTTGCTGCCAACTGTGGACGGTGACGTCACCTTATTTGGCTGAACACCGTTTTCGGACGTGTCTCCATTACTGCTGGTCGACTTGGTCTTTTTTCGTCTTTGGTGTTTAGGCTTGTTAGACTTCTGCTGATTTTTGGATTCAGCTCCGTTCTGTGCAGCGTTTATGGGTGTCGTCTTTACAGGAGGCACTTCTTTGTTTTCTTCTGCCTTCTCAGGCGTCGAACCTGGACCAACCGCCTCTGCCACAGCCTCCGGCCGCACGGCTGGTGCAGGCTCTGACTCGCTCTTCCTGTCCGACTCACTAGTGCGATCGCTTCTCCGCCTTCGGCGTCTCTGGCGTTTCTTCCCGGCCTTGTGTGACTCGCTGGGTTCCTCGGGCTCCAGCTCTGGCTCAGTACGTAGACTGTCGAGCTGTTCGCCGGGAGCGAGACGCTCGCTTAGTGGCGCTGCCGTGAAGCCAGGAAGCTCAGCCATCGTAGCCGAGCCTTTTCTGGTGGCCAGCACTACGTCCTCGAAGTACTGTTCCGGTTGTGAGCTGAGAGACATGGGAGGGCTACAGAAATCGAGCGAAGGAGCATCCGGCTCGGGAGCGGCAACGGAAGGAGAGGACTTCACTGGGCTGGCCTGGTGCGGCGGAGGTGGGTGTGAGGAAGAAGAACTGGTGACGGCCGATGTCGTCGCCGGTGGGGAGATGGTGCTGGGCGAAGTCGCGGAACTGGCTACTGCTACGCTACTTTGCGACAAAGAGCTACGGGCATCTTCTACGATACGTTGTGGGCTGCTGGGACTAAGAGGTTGGGGAGCTGGCGTCACCGAAGTTTTTTTTAGTACCCCCTGCTGGTTTTCTGTTTGACCACCTCCCGCGCATATACCCTCGTAGAATCTTGTCTCGGCCGCATCATACACAGCCTTGTCGAACCAGGTGGCGGTGTCGGTTGCCTGAGCAGGCGGATCGCTCTCACTGCAGGTACTCTCTCGTGGTGTTCGACCCTGTTTCGTCTTTTCGCTGTTCTTTCGGCTACGGGGCTTTTTACCCTTTTCCGAGGTCTTCTCAGGCTCTGACACGGAAAGCGGTGATTGGGGAGTTAGCTTTTCTGGCACCATTTCTGGCGTTGACGAGGTCGCCGCGTCCTCGTAAAACTTGGTCTCTGCTGCATCATGTGCGGTCTTGTCAAACCACAAGTCTTCAGCCGCCTCAAAATGCGAAACCACTGGAGCAGCTGGTTCACTCTCACTCTGCCTCGGCGTGCGCCCTTTCGTCTTTTCGCTGTTTTGTCTACTCCGTTGCTTTTTGTTCTTGCGTTGTGCATTATTCACATCCTGAGGCTGTTGCTCTTTGACATCAGCTTCCGGGACCGTAGCTGGGCACTCCTCTTCACCAGACTTTGCTTGAGGCTTCTCTTCATGTTTAACATCAACGACTGGAGCTGACTTTTTGTCAGATTGGGATGTTTTATGTTCTCTCTTGTTACCTTTGGCGGACTTTCCCTTGGACTTTTGTTGACTTTTCGGTTCAACAGCGGCAGGAACCTTTGCAGGCTCTTCAGCGTCATCTTCAAGAGCTTGTTCGAAGCCTTCTTTTAGCCCTTCGTCACCACCCAGCATCAAGTCAAACGCGTCAAGAACCGGGGCAACAGCCTTTGTTTCTTTTTCAGTTTTAACCTCATCCTGCTTTTGCTTGCCCTTATTTTGCTTGTCAGCATGCTTCACAGCTGGCTTGCTTATCTGTGGCGGTTCTTCCTCTTCATCTCCGAACGCTTCTTGAAATCCATCACCCAAGTCATCCGCAGCCGACAGCAGCAGGTCGAATGCGTCAACCGTCGTCTGAGGGGCAGCAGCCGGCTGTGGCGGAGGAGGAGGCGGCACTTCCTCCTCATCCAGGATCTCCTGAAGTCCATCGTGTAGTCCCTCTCCGCCGGACAGTAGCAGGTCAAACGCGTCAGGCTCGGCGGCCGACTCGCTCTTCCTCTCGGACTCGCTCTTGCGCTCAGACTCGCTGGCGCGCTCGCTGCGCCGACGGCGTCTCTTCTCCTTGCGTGTCTCCACGGGCATCCAGTCCTCGGTGACCGGGGAGCACGGGGCCAGCGCCGGCGCCGGTGGTGGAGTGTGCGCCCGGGGCACCGGGTCGTATAAGGGCTCGGGACTCTCCTCGCGGGGCGGCGGAGGGGGAGGCTCCTCATGGGGTGGGCTCGCCGGCGGATGCTTAGCCTTTTCAGCGTAGGAAAGCGTCGTTGGAATGGGTGCAGACGGTGCGGCAGTGGGTGCTGTGGGAAGGGTGGAGAGCGGTGCGCTGGGTGCGGGAGAGGGCTCGTCGGACACCATCTGGTACAGATTGCTGGCGAGAGGCGCCTCCTGTGTGCTGGTAGGAGTTCCTGATTCGGCGGCTGGCTTATCGTCGCTCTCACTGGTACGTCCGCCCTTCTTCTTGCCGCGCTGTGACTTCTTGTTGTCTTGGACAGCCTCTTTTGGTTCGTCGTTCTGCTTAGCAATGGCAGTGTCGACAGGCTTGTTCGGGGGCGTGGACACTTCTACTGGCTTCTTTGTCTGCTGTGTTTCTTCCTTGTCCTTCTTCACGGCCTCCTCAACGGGCTTAACAGTCGCAACTGCAACAGTCTCCGGTCCCTGCTTTTCTGCAGGGGCTGCAGAATTTTGGACACTTGCTGCAGGCTCTTGTTTCTCACTTGGGGACTTGTCCGTTTTGGACTTCGGAGCTTCTTTAGCAGCCTTTCCTTTCTTTTCTGCCGGCTTTACCTCTGCCGGAGGTGTGGTCTTTGTCGGGGCCGCCTGCTTCTTCTGCAGGGCTGGCTTAGCTGCCACCGGTGCCGGTGCCGGGGCTGGGCCTGGTGTAGGCGGCGCTGCAGCAGCAGCCGCCGCCGGCTGGGCTCCCGGTCGACCGACTCCGTACTCGCGCTCGCAGGCCAGTCGGCGGCGCCTCTCCTTGCCGGACTCGACGGAGGCCCAGACGTTCTCCGACATGGCCGCCAGCGTCAGCTCCTCGTTGACGGCGTTCTTGCGGCGCACCATGTCGGACAGGTGATCGGCGCTGTCCGCCGCCTTCCGCCGACCCATGGAGGCTCCTGCGGCATACGAGGGAACGCCACGTCAGCTTCATTTATTGATATACTCATGGGATAGAGACAGTATGTTAAGGGTTGCAGACCCCCTAATCCAATAGGTGGCTGATTGGTTACTTTTAGATAGTGGTGTGAACTGTAAAGCGCTTGGGATATCATAACTCGTTCAATGCAAATATTGAACTGGAGAAGGGATGTGTTGCGTTTGTTATCTCTTAGACAACCATGGAAATCAAGTGTAACAGAAATGAAACACCATGTCTTATTCGGGTCTCTCTCTCTCTCTCTATCTATCTATCTATCTCTCTCCTCTCTCTCTCTCTCTCTCTCTCTCTCTCTCTCTCTCTCTCTCTCTCTCCCTCTCTCTCTCTCTCTCTCTCTCTCTCTCTCTCTCTCTCTCTCTCTCTCTCTCTCTCTCTCTCTCTCTTCTCTGCAGCACAAATGTTTCGGTTTGAGGCGCTATTTTACTAGCTATGCCTCCCTACCGCTGCAAGTCAGGTCAAGTACGGCACCTGGCGTCTAGCATCGTCCGGTTCGTTCTTCACTAGCCCTATGGCTGTTTTCGTCCTCGGTGGCTGACGAAACAGTCATTTGTTCGCGTCGGCAGCCGGTGAGGGCTGTCGGCCGACCGGTTCGCTCAGATGGCGTGTCTGTCGGTGTCGGGTCGGGACTGACGCGCTGTCGGAGGTGTGGCTGCGAGTGTGGGCACTGCGCCAGGCCCGGAGAACGGTGCCATCCCGCCGGTGGAGTCGCGCGGTAGCCAGCCGTCTGCACCATGCCAAAGGACAGAGTCGAGGTGCGAACGGGGACCAGACGTGCGCTTGGTCCGCGTGTGTCGCCTGTTTGTCGGTCTGCGGGCCCTGTTTGTCGGATCGCGGGACTGGCGCCACCCATTGATCGGGCTGGAGCTACTGCTGGCTTCCCCAGCGAGCCGACCGATATGTTTTCAGCAAAAACCGCGGCTACAAAAACCTGCTGGCAACGTTTTCATTTAAAAAGATTCTTCTAAGAAGAAATCAATGATGAATGGGGCGCTATCATCTGATAAGGCCACTTTCATATCTGCATCAATCATGGTCCGATTCGGTCTCAGATCGGCCGCTGATTGGTGACGCTCGGAGTTTGTTTATATTGGCTGCTGAGCAGGTGGCTCGTTTTTCATCGACATTTGTCGTCACCCGGCCGAAGGTCCTCAAATCGACCGTATCACGGGACCAGCAGCCATCTCACCTTTCCAAAGCAAACACGCGCTGATTCGTGCCCCTTGACCTGATCGGAGGAATACCTTCCCCGCGAGTGTTGATTTTGGCACCCGTATCGTCATTCACGAGTGCATTGACGTAAGAGAGGCATGCTGTTCTTGTGACATACAAACATTTTGTGCCTAATGCTTGGTGGTTTGTGCCAAGGTTTGTCGAACTAGTTGGAGCGTTTAAATCCGAGTTGTTAATTCGGCTTCAATGACATTCTCTTCGTCTATATTCTCTCTACCATGCTAACTTTTAGTAAAATATTACTCAAATGAGTCACTGAGGTGCCAGTGACTCACCATCTGAGCTCAGATCGGCCCCCCGTCGCCCATGGCCTGGCGCCGCCCCTGCCGTGCCAGACAGGCGGCGAGCTGGGACAGCCAGCTGTATGTGCTGCTCGGCAGAGCTGCGCAGACTCACCAGCTGACTCTCATTGATCGCCAGCGGCAAGGGCAAGGCTGGCGAGGGGCGCGGCGGGTCACCCGCTCCCAGCCAATGTCTGTGGGAGCAGGCGGGCACCCAGTCCCATCTGTAGCAGCGGGTGGGGCACCCTCTCCCAGCTAACCCTGTGGCAGCGGGCGGCGCGGCGGGTCACCCGCTCCCAGCCAATGTCTGTGGCAGCGGGTGGGGCACCCTCTCCTAGCTAAACCTAGTGGCAGCGGGTGGGCGGGGCGAGGCGGGCACCCATTCCCATCTGTGGCAGCGGTGGGGCACTATCTCCCAGTTCAGCGGGCGAGTCGGGCTGGATGGGCAATCACTCCCACGTAACGTCTGTTATAGCCCTTGGAATGAGCGGGACAGTATTTTCATCGAATATCTGTGGCAGTAGGGGGGGGGGGGAATTACCACTCTCATCTAACTTCTGTGACTGCGGGCGGGACAGCTTTCCATCCCCTTCAATGACGGTTTGATGAGTCACCGCTCACCACGACGTTGGGTTTGGACTGGATCAGATACCTACCTTTTCAGTAGGTGTAAAAATCAGCCATCCAGTGTTCAATAGGCCTCAGCCATATCCAATGTATGATTTTCATTTGGTGTAAGTTGAATTTCCATAAGGAGCAATTTCCATAAAGGAGTGTTTAAAAGAACTAAGCACTCAAACGCTTTTAAATTGATAAGCCTATTGGTCATGTTATCAGAAAATGCACTGGCACTTATTACACATCTAGAAAGGTGGTTTTGACGGGGTGGAGGCATACTCTTGAAAAATTGCTCTTTTAAAAACTAGGAATTCGTTTCCGTGTGCTGCTGTTAAATTGTAACAAACTTGTTCTAGCTTTAACCTGTTCATACCTCTTTCTATGCCAGGTAAATGACCGAATTTCGTCAATTTAGGACGCTGCGAGGGAGCCATATAACCCAAAAGGCCCTGGATCTGCCAATGTGAAGATATGACAGAGAGTTTGACATAAACGCTTTTATTCATATCCCTGGGATAACTCATAATCTTGAATATGCCCACAACATTTACAGTTATACAGTAACATACTGTATCGAGTTTCTGGCCTATACAAGAAGACTGTTACTTAGAAGACGGTACCTAAAATAAAGGCTTAGATTTATGTATTTCACCATAGCTACAGATCTATATAAGGATATCTACGATTTCGCATTCGATGCTTAAAATCTAGTGCATTGCATCTGTACTGCTGTAAACTTTATGCGATTTCGGTTGAAGTGCCGACTTTGGGTGTAAACGAGGGCCGGGTCGGAGTCTCACAGCAACGACTTGGGAGCATGAGTGTGATATATTTGTGTTCATTTGTGGTTAGAAACTAAGGCAACCTGCATGTCATTTGCATGTCATTTAGCATGGTCTGACAGACCACTGCATCAGTTATTCTGAAGACCCGTTTTTAATGGGATTTAAATGGTCGTAGATCGTAGATGACTGGAGCCAGCACCAACATATTCAGCTGAGCTTTTTTTAGGGATGGGCGACTGACCCGACTGTCACGTGTGTTTTTCATCCAGTTTCGCGCCGTTCGCGTTTTTACTTCTGGACGATTTGGGCAGCAGTGAGCAGTTCGCGCCGGGTCCCATTTCTTCAGAGTGCTGTGGTCGCACCAACTCTGGGTTTTCTGCCGACTGCCGTGACAGTTGCTGGCGTATCCGCGACATTCTTGGCGCTGCCCCGGCGTCCAAGAGACAGCGTCGGGCGCCGTGGCCCGCGCCAGTGCCAGTCAAAACAAAACCAGTGGACGGTGCGCCGTCCTCCGCGGTCGCCGCTCCCGCTGTCCTATCGAGCATGCGTAGATATCCCGCGTTGGGTTATAAGTATCATATTGAAGTGTCCAATTTTGACATATTTACCATTATCCGATCGAGTTTTCATCGGCGCGGCGCCCGCAGCACGATTGGCTGGCCAGCCAGTCGGCCAGCCTGCCTGCCTGATATATAGGCTGTTCCGCCGACCACCAATGCCATGCGGGTCAGTCTATATTCAGGTATCGGGATTTCATGGGTGGCTGGCCGCATGGAGAAGGCGCAAACGCGAAAATGTTGGGGTCGGAACGGAACACTTTGGGAAGGATACGATCTACACTCAAACCAAGATGCTTTAGGATTTGATTTGAACAGCCTAGAGGTTCTCGGTGTAGCGGACACAATGTGACCCGAGTAGGCATTTGAACCTTTACCTATATTTACGAGTATTTCTAGTTTTCATTCTGCAATCGCAGATTAACATTTATTACCTACTTTTGTGCTAAATAAAGTTCTGTTCAGTATGGTTAACACAGCAGTATAAAATTCATCTCGTTTTCGGGAACAACTCTCAACACATATTGCAATTAAATAAATGCTGTCTAGTGTCTATGAAACAACGATGTAATATGTATCATGCTGATATCCAGGAATCAGTTTTCAGACTGAAATAACATTTTCTATTTTGGAAATGAGTCCCCGCTATTAACGTTTTTTTTTTGTGCCCGCACTGCATGCCACGGACCTCAATTCACAACTCATTCTCCGTCCGCTTCTCTCGCGGGTGCAACTTTACGGTAAAGACTTGCGGGATTTCCCGGTTGCAGTCTGCAGACAAGTTATCTCTACAGGCTCACGTGTGGAAGCCGAAGTCTGCCCCTGTCCTGTTTGTTGACACTGTAGGGGACGGACATTGGCAGACATTTTGCATGGAACAGCAGCTTTGATAAGCTCAGCGTGCAACTGGACTCTCGAGAGTCATATGTGTCGACTTTGTGTTCAGTGCATTGCATATAAGCACTAGCTTGCGCAGCAATTTTGTAATATGCCTGTATATGTTTCGTAAGAAAGCATCATAAGAGGCATTATGTGCGGTTTTGCTAAGCTCACAATTTTGTGTCACGTATAGTTAGAAAATATCATAAAATGTATTGAACAGGTATTGGACCAGTAAAACGCCTTTTGGGCGACCAACGGAGCGAGCGAGAGGATGGGCCTTGCACGTGGGAAATTGCGAGGGGGTACCTCCAACTAACTTGTGCACTGCACCCTACTAACCGGTCTTTAGCGATGTGCCAAATTTCAGCGCAATCGGCCTAGCCGTTCTCGAGATCTGGAAGCGGCACACTGCACGTGCGCACGTGCAAGCGGGGTCCAAACTGACTTTTGCACGGCACCCTACTAACTGGTCCCCAACCGTGTACCAAATTTGAGCGCAATCGGCCCAGCCGTTCTCGAGATCTGGGAGCGCCCCCTGCACGTGCGCACGTGCTGTAGCACCCCAACCTTAACACATGCAGATGAATTATCTGATGGAGACCTAACTGTGTACCAAGTTTCAATTCAATCGCCCCAACCGTTGTGCCGTTATTGAGGTTGCAATTTTGGGGGTTCTTAAAAAATGTCCAACTTTACCACGCGCCACGTGCGGTGGTTGGCAAGAACGCATGGTGGCCATCACACCACAGAACTTTTACGTCCAAGTGACATTCAGTAAAGAAGACCGCTTGTCAATCGGATGTCCCGTTCCTAAGATATTAGCTTTTGAAGAGCGTCCCCACGGCCGGCCGGCCGGCCGCTCATACTCAGGATTTTCCCTTAATTCAGTATGAGACTCCGCTCGCTTCGCTCGCTCCGTAATCAAATACAAACCCATCTAGACCATTTTTGATTTTTTCAACAAGCCAACAATGGTGTCTTTCTTCAGCCTGGCTCCTGACAGGCAACTCGTAATCTCCGCACTCGTCTGCCTATAGTTCACATCGGATTACCCCCTGGCCCACTTGGTGTGAGTCAGTGCCATGGTGCAGTGTTTCGCACGTGCTCCACAGTGTTATCGAACGAGAGGGGATCGATTTACACGAGTCGCTGCATCACGGTCCGGATCGGAGCCCGGAAGTGCAAAAGAATGTGCGCGTCGTTTTTGTAACATCATAAGCCTCCAATTATACCTATTAGCCTACGTAACGTTACGCAAAAAAATATGACAAACTCCTAATGCCATGTTATTAAAGGGAAATAAAAAGTGTGCAAATGTATCGTGGATCAGCTGCAGCCAGCAATAGTCGCAGCTTCGCACTATTCCCACATGAAAATGAAATGGAATCAGTTTGATGGTTTTTTTTCTGGCATATGGTTTCTTAAGCGTGTCATTACGGCATGGCGGCAACCCGTGTGCTACATTATTCATTAACACATGCCTCATGATACGAATTATAGGGTCTTAAATGGTTATGCTTGCATCATGCAAAACAAATATGAATCAGTGACCGAAATGTTATTATGGAGCCTTCTTACCTAAGAAGGCATAAGTGACATGCTTTTTGTGTTCTTTAGCTAGTGACTGTGCCCATAGTTCAGCCGTAACATGATCGTTTTATCAGCCTCTGTGTGTTTGCGCCGGTTGGAGGCCAGTCGAGGGGGTCGACCCGGTCAATACTGGAGCTGCAGTGGCCCCGCTCTCTACAGTTCAACCGCATATCCTTCTTATACCCGACCTCCTATATCAGTCAGCGCTTCAACACTGGATCTCGTACCAACCACAGGCTCATATTTTTTGTCTGAAACATAGCCTAGCTCTAAAATAAAACCAGGACCGTGTTCGGTATTGTTGGAGACCCACCTCTCTGCAGTGGCTCGACACTGCACTCCTCTGGCCTCTGTTTCTGCCGGCTCGGTGACCGGACGAGCTGTGGCGATCCTCTCTGCGAGCTGCTGTCGCGTCCGGGGCTCACTTGTCACTGACCGGCTCTCCGGACACCAGAATAGCGCCGTCGGCCACGGCGACGCGCTCCGGTCGCTCGAGCGTCGGTGCGTCGGGTGCGACGGCGGTGGCGTCAGCCGGCCGAGGGTGCCCGCCCCGCCCCGCCCCGCCCGACGCACAGTGGGCCGATATGCCATTCTAGCGCGACAGGGCCTGAATCTTCGAACGGAACCCTTGGTTTTTCGCGAGTAATTCGCGTAAAAAACGGCCGATCGCAACGAAACTTTCAGTACCCTCGCGATAACTACTTTTACAGCTAACCTGAAAATTTCAATTCCCTGACCTTAATGATCTTTGACCTGTGACCTTCTTTCGAAACCATGTTTGGCCGGAATCGCGATTCAGCGTATGTCGGCTCGCATTAGCCGCGTGTTTGCAGTCTTTTCTTGGTTTAAAGCTTTCAAACATGGGATATTATGTTGCTCCCATGCATTAGGGTGGGTGTCAAGATCACCAGAAGGTCAGGTAAGGTCATTGACCTTTGCTGACCTTGGTTCACTTTTTCGAGTTTTACATGTTTCTAGGCTAGTTTTTTTAGCTGAATTCGAATCTAGCAACCAATTGAACATTTACTATGCAGCTTTGGTGCCTTCGTAACATGTTACAAAGCTGTCAGAGGTGGTTGCCACCTACTGCAAATACCCGGCAAAACTCTTACTAGTTGACCTGACCTGACCTGACCCGACCTGGCCTAAATGTATGAAGACATCATCTATGATCGTAAATAATATTATATTCGTGATCAGCACCCAAAAAACCCATAGCAGCCACCCTTTACGACGTTCTAACAGGTCCCGATTTTCCCGACTTTTGGGTCATTGACCTGACCTGGAAGGTCAACCGATGACCTAGGACCTTACAATTGGGTATCATCAGCTTCCTCTTGTCACGGGCAACACGCTCGTCTTTTCCGCGAAGCTCTAGCTTGATCAGGAGTGAAACGGCGGGGGGTCCAACGGACCCCTTCTATACGTTCGCGGCTGGAAAAACACCACTAGGAGCGAGGGTTAAGCCAAATCTGAGGGCTTATTTCAGGAAGACCGCTAAAAGAGCAATTGAATGCACTTTTCCGCGACGATGTAGCTCTATTGGTCCCCGAGGTAAGAGCCGGTTTTCGATAAATGTCGATAAATGCAACATTTTACCTTTGATGACCTCTGGTGACGTGACCTTTGACCTGACCTAGAAATGACTAATTACTCCATCTGGAATTTCGGGCGCTCTTTCGAATGCCATTTACTACGTGTTGCTATGTGGCCCAAGAGACGAGTTAGAAGGGGAGTGTTCAATCAACACCTCCCGGCCCGGCGCGTTTGACGCCGAGCACCGGTCCGGCGCGGGTTGATGTTTGGCTGCTTCATCCAAAGTCGCAAAAAGTCGCAAAAAATGACTGTTGGATCTTGTAGTGCAATGAATCATTGACATGTAGCGAGATTTTCGAAGCGGTACTCTGCGGTACTTTTTTTGAAAGTCTATTTGTGTGTGACATCAATTATGTGAAATTATATTTTCGTCTTTAAATCTTTGCGGTGCCAATACATCATAACCAAGTAAGAGTTCGCCATTTTGATGTGGTTATGTGTGTTCTGCAGACCCGGAGCTATCGTTTGATGTATATAAATGTGGAATTCCTCCTCAAATTGTGATTGTTTTCGTGGATCAAAGATACGTTGTCGAAAAGTGCGGGGGACGAGTTCGGTCCAAACGATTCCGAAGTTCGTGTTTAAGCTGAGTTTTCGCCATGAAATAGCAATTGTGTTGGAAAACAAAGACCACAGCAGTGTAGTATGATCATTTTTGAACAAATTGGTATAGGTTTCATTGCACATCCACAAAGTTCGATTTTTTTGCCCATGTCGTGCTAGACCTGGCGGTCGGCCCTGTGTGCGACGGGACATACGAGCCTGCGCGACAGAGTGCGGCTCCCACTCCCCGTCTCGGGGATGGGGGGTTAGGAGGTTTGCATGGGCAGGTTATAATTATATTTGCTTTCGGAATGGCTGAGGGGAGTGGTGGAAGGGTAGAAGCTCACCTCACCTGACGGTGGTAGTAGGTATTGATTCGGGCCGCTCCCCGCCCCAGGAATGGAAGCCGTTATGGCGTCGTTGTCCCCGAAACCGTTACGCCAGCGTTCTGACTACGTAAGGTAAGGCCGGTGGATGGATATTAGCTGTCTCTCTCCTGCGCAGTTGGGGCGTCAGACCATCACCGGGGCTCCATTACCCCTCAGGTGTGTCCTGGTCTGAGCCGGCGCGCTGACCCGACATCTGTGCCTGTTTACCTCTGAAGGTGACCACCTGCGACCCGGTCGGGTCGGCACAGTGGCGTCATGACGTCACCGTTCCGACGGACACAGCTGAAAATCGATGGCGAGCCGGCGTTTCGGCACGGCTGCGCCACAGGTGACGACCTTTGTTCCACCCTTGGGCAGTGTTCCCGGTCACTGCGGCACTCCGTGCGGCGGAATGATGGGGTCAGGATGGTGAAATCGCTCAGCCCTCACCACTCAGATGGATGTCCATCAAGCAGGTTTGTTACGTGCCATGGAGCATTCCAAAGCCTAGTCTGGGGCGTGGGCTGAGCAGTGAGCAGTGAGCACTAACCGGACGGACACAATGCTGTCTTTGACCTCGGGCTTTTGCTGGGTTTTGACCTAACGAATTCGGCTAAATGGTAGGTATATATCCTAAAATGGCGGACCATTTGCACCTTGTCGCCTCTCGTTCGAGAGAGACGTTAAAATGATCATGGTCCGACAGACGTGAGCAGATGGATGATAAAGCATCTTGCTGCCTCAAAACAAGGCGAAATCACTATTATCATATACTCAAACTAGTGTATATTTTGATCGGAATCGTGCTGATTCTTCCGGTTGCCATTCAAATTGAAATACGTGTAGTCCCTTTCTTATTGCCTATATGCACGATGAATAATATTTGGCTTCGTTTTTTTTTTGTCTGTAATATGTTGTTTCGTAAATCGCTTTTTCCGACTCAAGTAATATCCCAGAAAGTTTGGATGAATGTCTGTATTAGCTGTTTCATAATGGAGAGCAGTCCAGCTCTAAGAGGATACGCTATGTGTGGCCTGTGGAAGTACCTACGCATAAGCGCGACTATAGATATTTATGCATATTAGGTATGTAATTTCTGCAAGAACTTATCCGCATATTTTGAGATAAGTTTGAGTCATAGTTCTAAACCAAGTTACAATGGGACCACCGACGGGGTATTATGAAAAGTTTTAGTAATTTTTAAGTGCACTTACTTAGTGCTCTTCGTGCGTCATTGCTAGGATTAGAACACAAGTAGACCGTTTCTCGGAGTTGAAATATACCGTAAGGTGGGGCTATTTGAGACAGTGGGGCTATTTGAGACAGTATTTAAAATTGCTATAACATAAAAACCACTTAAGATTCATGCTTAATTTTTTGCTCAGGTGATTTACTGCTCGATTCCAAACCTCCCTGTGCAAATATATCACACAGAAATCAAACGATCTTCATTTTATATCGATTTTAAATACTGTCTCAAATAACCCCACTGTCTCAAATAGCCCCACTTTACGGTAGTTTGTTTGTTTTCGATACTACTTCACTGCCAACTTTTCCACAATCATGCATAATTCAATTGCCTCATTCCTGTAACATCATGGTTTCTCAACAATAAGACAACTTTTATAAGTTAGATGTTTATTATGAAAGATTCAACGAGCACCTAAGTGACGCTCGCCTGAGAAAACCGGACACCTCACTAGGTGAACATATTGCTGATTCGCACTTTAACGCAAGTAGCACTGAAATCAACTCCGCCTTTACTATTGATATAATCGGTTGGGGACGGGATTCTGCTGAACTAAAAATCACTGAATCCATCAAAATTAGAGACCTAAGGCCCACATTAAACATGATGAAAAGCTCATGGCCCCTCGCTCGTAAACCATAGGTCATAACACACACACACACACGCACACTTCTCTCTCATTCACTCACCCCCTCACTCACTCACACACTCACTCTTTCACTCACTCACTCACAAATTTATACACTCACTCACTCACAAATTTATACACTCACTCACTTATGTCTACCCTTTGTTTCACATGTTTACTCTACCACGCACACGCACACGTACACACATACACACACGCACACACACATGCACCTAACTGACTTGCCCGACTCACGACTGGTTGACTGGAATCGAGCTAAGAACAGCGGCAATGTTTTTCAATATGATTATAATGTCAATGTTTACTGCCCGGGTGTTGATGATGTATGCGGCTGATGTTGAGGTGACAACATCAGTTGACAACCTACCAACCTTATATGTGCTGACGGTGGCACCAGATTTATGGATACCCTTATTTGTTAGGTACTTCACTCCACTTCTCATTTTATTTGAAGCTCATTTAAATTCTTGTATTTAAGTCTGTGTAAACTATTATTTAAAAACCTGATGCTTTTCCATGACTGTAATCTCACTGTTTCCTATGTGTATTTTGTAGTGTGTACTGTGTGCAAATCCAGTATCCTACACTTGTATGCTACAGGCCTTGTTTTGATCTGACTAACTGTTTATATGTTTCAGCTTTAAAGACTAGTATCTTTTGAAATTGAAATTTGCCTCTCAATCTCTCAAGATGCCAAATAGATGTGCAGGATTTGATTGCTGACAAACCAGGGATGAGGCTCAAGAGTCAAGAGATCACCCTGCATTGGCAAGTAAAAGCTACAGACTCTTGATTTTTTATATTGTTACAGGTTATCTGTCACCGAGAGCGATTGCTGTAGTTCAATTTCTTGCATCAAAATTGGCAGAATATGACTTCACTGATCACTCTGACGTCATTTCCGGCCGACCTATGGTAGCTACACAATTTTTATTTCTATAAAATGTTTCAGATTGATGCAGCCGAAGGTACTGCAAGTTTCGTATTGACACGTCTAGTGGTTTAGAAATATTGCAATAAATATATATTTTAATTTTTTTCAATATATAAATGTAAATATTTTATTGCAGAAAACAGGAGAGGGGCTCTGTAGAGACCCACTCTCCAGTCATGCGTGGGTAAAGGCCCATCAGTCACTAAAACCAGAATAAGTGCAAACAATTATTACCAAATGCCCGGAGACTGCTTTACCATTGCCAACATGTGTGTGTGTGTGTGTGTGCGTGTGTGTGTGCGTGTGCGTGTGTGTCAACAATGTGTTAACAACAAATACACCACTTGTGCCTGGCGTATGTTAACACTAAACACTATTAGCCATATTTTATTGATACTAATCGAACCTTCCAGGTGGCTGGAACAACCCCAGTGCCGCACAGTTCTGCGGGATATTCCGGCACCTGCTCCACCGCTGCGGCGTCCGGCCCGGCAGCACAGGGAAAGTGGCAGCCCTCGACCCGACCAGCATCCTGGCAGTCGGTCACACGACCAGCGGACGGGGAGCCAGCCTTACTACCTCGGCCTCCACCACCTCAGACAACGGTGCCACGGCACTCCACATCATCACGGAGCACGACTTCCAGCCTGGGCTGTCGTCTGGTGGGCAACATCGCCACCTACATCGCAGGGTTCGTGGTGAAGAAGGCGCTCGACTCTGTCAGCTGTAGCACCTGTCAGGAGGCCCTGGTGAGCGACATTCAGCCGGACGACATGACACAGCTTTACCACCTCTTCATCATCTCTGCCAGATGAGCTAAGGTGGGGACGGGTTACATGCCTGGGATCTGACTGAGACCCGCTCATACCCTGCCGAAGTGTTGGTGATTTCAGCGGTCAGCTGTCTCTAGCCGGTGTCAGTGAGTCGCGGCCAGCTGCCGCTGGAGTGGGTATCAACCGTCGATAGCTGCTGTGTGGCGGATAGCGTGGATTTGGATGGACACTTCATATTAATGAACAGATCAATGTCTGGCCGATAAAAGACGTATTTTGTCGATGATTGCTTAGTGACTGAGTGGGTCCACTGGCGACCAATGCAGTGGGCGCTGGGTTAACGCCTCGCCTCTTGTGACCGTGTCGATATGTAGCACTGTTAATTGCCGATTCGTTGCCGGCCGTCTCTGCTCCGTGGCTGGCTGATCCGGAACAAACTGGTGTTCGTGGCTGAAGGCGCGGCTACAGTTACACTAGCTCGCCACGTGCCTGTGCGACTATCGTCGGTGCTGTCTGCAAGGGCGATGTCGGTGCCTGTAGGGGGCGCGGATTGATTCAAAGTGAGGAATGGGTCATCGGAGCTCGGGTCAGGTCATGTTCGGCTAAAATAAGCGGATTTTGCGATTTGCCGCATCCGGGTGAATTTCCTTGCCTTCTAGTGCATGTTTATGCATTTTATTATTTTTACATGCGTTTTTTTTTTAGTGTTTATGTCTAGATAACGTGCATTTGCCTCGAGGTCAAGGCTGCGCTTCATATGGGCAGTTTTCGGAGCATCTTGCTCATTTTATTCGTAATCCTTAATTATGTTTGCGGATTTGTGCCCGCAAATCATTTTTTAAAGTAAGATTGACACGGGATTCGAGATCGGCGCCCATAAATACACTTCACATGACCCGCCATGTGTCAAGGCCATCCGAGGTCATCTAAGGTCGCTGACATTGTATGACCTTATGTGACCCGGTTCGCTAGATTTCGAGATGAGGTTGATTGGGAATGATGTAACCCATTTCGCCGACAGTTCACGCGTTTTGGTCGATTTTATAGCGAAAGATCTCAAACTCCAGTGACTTTACTGGTTCGATTTCCAGTGTTTGACCTGACCTCTGAGTTCACCTGTTGACCTAGTACCCTGAAATTTGGTATCACTGGTTTA
Organism: Amphibalanus amphitrite; assembly: GCF_019059575.1. Taxonomy (NCBI): domain Eukaryota; kingdom Metazoa; phylum Arthropoda; class Thecostraca; order Balanomorpha; family Balanidae; genus Amphibalanus; species Amphibalanus amphitrite. Next base: position 363,369 of record NW_024882056.1, read on the forward strand.
CTCACATCGCGGACAGCATACCTATTTTTTTCCGTTCTTGCTCCGTCGAGGGGCGAACGGCTGGAGTTCACTCCGTTCACCCTGGCTTCCCCTACTCGTAAGACGCTGACAAACTACGAACGGGTGAGGGCTAAAATTGCACTTATTGTCGATCATTGTCCATTGCATACTGCATACATAGATATAAAGTATGGTAGCCATAATGGGAAACGAATTTAATCTTAAATTAGCATGCCAATTGCATCTACCTTCGGTGCCGCATATCCTTTATCAGCGTCTTCAGGGCTATATGTCTAGGGCTGATGTAATTACATTACAATAAATACACATGTTTCTGCCCTTGTTTCACAATCTACTCATTCCAAAGAATGCCATAGGTAAAAAAGATAACCACTTTTTGGTCGAAAAATACCACAAAATCTGTCCCAAACACCCCCCTCCTCCGATAGTGTTCACACAGCGCCGCAGATTCTCGCCCTCACCAACATGGCGGCCGCTGCTACGTATTCGCGAGTCGCTCCCGACATGGGGGTGCCCTATCTAGTCTTTATATCTATGATTTGCAACGTATTGCAATACGTTTAAAAAAGTGAGCTGCTATGAGGATGCCTGGAACAATATGATTGTGCTCTAGCTTTTGAAAATCAAAAACATGTTAATTCATTCAAACTTGATGATGGCGTAATGCCGAAAGCTTGTTTTACTGTTTTAGATATTTATTTTGCCTAAAATAAAAACACTTTGACATGCGTGAGATCATTTCAAGCCTCGTTATATTAATAATAATCATGTCATCCATCCTCGCCCATATAAAAAATATTTGATCAGTGACTGATCAGTGAGTGACAGGGAATGATCAGTAATCAACGATCATATCCCACACCGCTCCGCGCGCTGCAGCTGCTCCGAGCAACGCCTGGTCGGTCCTGGTCCCCCCTCGGACTCTGTAATCAGTGCACTGACCGGTCACGGGCCGCTCACGGACTCTGTAATCAGTGCAGTGGGCCGCTCACGGACTCTGTAATCAGTGCACCGACCGGTCAGGGTCCCCCCTTGGACTCTGTAATCAGTGCACCGACCGGTCAGGGTCCCCCCTTGGACTCTGTAATCAGTGCACTGACCGGCCACGGGCCGCTCACGGACTCTGTAATCAGTGCACTGACCGGCCACGGGCCGCTCATGGACTCTGTAATCAGTGCACTGACCAGCTCACGGACTCTGTAATCAGTGCACTGACCGGCCACGGGCCGCTCACGGACTCTGTAATCAGTGCACTGACCGGCCACGGGCCGCTGACGGACTCTGTAATCAGTGCTCTGACCGGTCCTGGTCCCCCCTCGGACTCTGTAATCAGCGCAGTGCCCAGCCCCGGCCCACGGACTCGTCGTCACAGCAGTGACCAGCACGACCGAAGCACCTCACTGAAAGCCACCGCTCACCGCCGTCCGACGGGCTATTTCGGTCGGCCTGTATCGGAGCGGCCGTCCGACCGACCGCCCCCTGATGAGCCTGACACTGCACCGAGTGTGTGGCCGGCCGGACAGCGTGAGCAGACAGGCCGGACAGCCCTGCGCTGGACAGCGAGCCTGTGGCGCCCGGCCGGACAGTCTAGGACACCGAGCCAGACAGACCCTCCGACCTCTCGTCTAGACACCGAGGGTGAATCACCGAGCCGTACACCACGTCTCATAGACAGACCGGCCGGACAGAGACACTGAACTGAACAGCGTGACCCGGCCAGGAGCAGAGATATAGTCTGGCGGCTGACTTAGTAAGATTGGAATGGTGTCTGGTCAATAACATGACGCGCTAAAGTTTTGAAAGTAAACGAAAACAAAGTGTTGGTAATTGGTATATCTGCTACCCACTGGGAAGGAACCACAACCAGCGATAAATGGTCTCAATGACTAGCTTATAGACGATGTAAACGCTCCATTTGACAGCTCGGTCGAACTTCGAACAAACTCATCGAACATGCTTGTTAACGCCTTCCCTCTGCGATACCCGAGCGCAGTGATCTGCAGCTCGCTCTGGTTATCTCAACACTACGGCTTGTGTTTATCGATCCGGTGATCTCGGACTCATTGCCGCCGACCGCTCTCCGCGCCGCCCACCCGTAACACGTTCCCCAGGGTGTTCGGTTGCTCCTGTGTGGCCCATCAGTGTCGGGGCTTCCCTGGAGGGTGGGCGGTGTTCTAGGTTTATTTCGGCGGCGGTGAGCCGGGGCCGGCCCGCGGCGGGACTGGTGGTGACGCCCCCTCCCCCTGGCAGTGCGCCAGGGAAGTCACTGATGGTCGCGAGAGCGGACCCAGCGAACTCGTGGCCAGCACCTGGGCAGATGCACCTCAGTCTAGGGTAGGTATAGGTACTGCTGACCCTGGATCGGTGCCCGTTGCACAGCTCATATGTCACGGCGGAGATGGTCCTTGGGTGCAATCAATGCAATAATTACGAGAACCTCATGTAACTTTGTCATTCCTACCTCAAAGGCGAATGTATACTCTGTTCCGATGGTTAACTTTTGAATTTGTGTTTCCAATGCTGTCATTCCGTAGTTTATCGAATAGGCAGGTAGGTAGGTATGTACAGTCTGTCTTAAAAGTACCGCGCAAAGTGACGGTGGATCCATCATGCCTGACCGAGGAAGGGCCAACTAAATTTGAGTCACCACTCACCGAAGCAATTCACATCCTCGTCCATTCCCTAGGTCAATTGGTTCGGTGACTTTCAAATTACAGCAGGCCCTACCTCAGTCTGGCTTGATGGATCCACCGTCACTTTGCGCGGTACTTTTAAGACAGACTGTACATACGGCCCTCCAGCAAAAGAGTGGTTGGTTAGCATATGTGCTTTTGGTGTAATAACTTTGAATGACAGAGACACTCCTGTAAAATGACTCAATAGAAATGAGAAGAGGGCTTGTGCACACACTTCGGCAGTGGTTTTCAACAGCCATTAGACGTAACTATTCATCAATGCAGATTGTGATGTTGGCAACCAACCACTAAATACCTGGAGGGCCGTACAGTGTGTCTTAATTAAAAGTACCACGCAAAGTGACAGTGGATCCATCTACCCTGACCGAGGAAGGGCCTGCTATAATTTTGAAAGTCACCGAACCAATTGACCTGGGGAATGGACGAGGATATCCATTGTTTCGGTCACTCAAATTTAGCAGTCCTTCCTCGATCAGGCTAAATGGATCCACCGTTACTTTGCACGGTACTTTTAAGACTTACATACCATACTTATATAGGCTTACATACCTAGTTACTTTCATATCAATCGCATTAGGACTTCTAGTTGTATGGGTGCTTTGCCTTAGTAGGTTTTTTCCTACTTCTACTTCTATTTATTAGTTATTAGTACATCGGTTGCGATGTCACTGCTAACTATCTGGAATATTTCTGAAAATAAGTGTTCCCAATCCCGAGCCTGGCCTGCATGGCGTCAAGCGCCTGGCGGAGTCGAGTGGCGTGAAAGCGCCTGCATGTATACTGTTCCGCATGGCCTCAGTGCCGTGCGGTACAGTCTACCCAGACTAAAGCGCACGATACGGCGGCCGGTCTCTCTCTCTCTCTCTCTCTCTCTCTCTCTCTCTCTCTCTCTCTCTCTCTCTCTCTCTCTCTCTCTCTCTCGCCATAGCTGCCGTTTCATTTGATTTCTCATCATCGTGTTTGTTCCGCTTTCTCTACTTTTATAGTACGTCTTTTGCAATGGATCAGCAGGGAAAACTAGCGTTCGACGTACCCAAAGTGTTTGTAAACGACTGAGCGACTGACATCCCCGCCTACCACGCACCATCCACGTCCAAGGCTGCGACCATCCCGCCCAGTCGTCGCTGCCAGCGGGGCGCGTTCAGGCGGCGGCCGGCTGGGCGCTGGCCACTTGGCTCGTGTCCGAGATCCGAGGGGCGGCGGGCTCGGTCGACAGTGGCACGCACCGGTGTGGCCGCTGACACGCAGTGGGGCGGAGTGGGGAGTCGGGGCGTGGATCCTCGGGGACACAAACAGCGCACAGTGGCACACACTGGGGAAACAAACGGCGCACAGTGGTTCTGAGGGCTACGGAGTTGATGGATTTTTGGTAATTCCGACACATTCAGACTACGGCTTCCAAAAGTCGGCACCGACTTCGATTACCGACTCCGCAGCCTGGGTCGGTGACAGTGAGTGGCCAGTGCGACGTGTCTTGTATCCCAGTTGACAAATGAAATTGAAGTAGCTGGTGTGACTGGTAAAGAGTGCCGAGAGTCATATGGGCGGGATTCATTACCAGAGTTTGATACCGACGGGATTTATCGAAGTTCCGCAGCATGAAGTGCTTGTCGATAAAATGAATAAAATATCACTCAGCTTCTATGGCTTATCTCCACAGTCCGCGCCTTCGGTCGTCCACTCCAAACACTTTTCTGATTCTTTCGCGACGTAATCTGCATACCTAATCGGTCTAACGACGAGCCCCACTACAGAAGCGTAAACCATAACAGCCGTAATTTTCCCGCGATCTAAATCGTCCCCGACTAACGTCTTTGATAACTAATCAAACTGATGTCCCTAACCTCTCCACACACTCGAACCGTTAACATCTCTCCCCTCTTCACTTCCCCAATAAAGTCACTCGACCGCCATTCTCGCCGTACATGCCACAGACGCACTTGAGGCGCCCGCGATCGGCACGTGCGCTCCGACGTGGCGCCGTCACGTGCAGAAGGCGCGTTCCTTGGCCACGTGGGTGCCGGTTTTATCGGCACTCCATCTCCGTACGTCAGACAGCGGTACGGTGGCCGCACTACCGGTATGCGCCCAGGGGTTTTCAGGTCTGGCACGGACCTGGCAATCGCGCACTTTGCGCAAATGGCGCGCAGTGCCATGCGCACTATGGCGATCTTTAAAAATAACAAGGCGTAAATGAAGTTCGTTCCGCTTCGTAGCTATCACAGATGCTATCCAATCGTTTACAAGGGAAGAGAGCTCAGTGAAGTTTAACGTCGCAGCCGCAAACGGGCGTTCAGTGTTTGGTTTTACATTTGTATTGTCGGACACATGATCATGGTGATGATGGTCGCGATAAAACATTTCATGTTTTCTCGCCGGCTGTACCGCGCCCTCCGTCCACTAATATCTATGAATAGCTTGCGAAAGTCCAGCGCGCTCACTCACACCCTGTTAAACACTTCAAAAGACACCCACAGTCCCGCGCGTCCTAAAGCAGCCTCGCACGCGCCCAGGCGGCGCGCGAGGAGGTGAAGATGGAAATGAGGGTGATCCAAGGCCTCTGCGGTGGCGGGCAGCAGCGGCCGCGCCCGGCGGACCGAATACTGCTCGGAATGTGGGGGCGCCCGCGGGCGCAATGACTGTGACCGGTGCGGCGCCCGCGCGCCCACACACTCCCGAGCCGGAGTGGGCGGCTGCGCTCTCTCTCTCTCCCAGTCGAATCTCAGTGCGGCGGCGCCGGCCGCGGTCCAGTCAAACTCACATGGCGCCGAGTCTCAACAAACGAGCACAAAAGTTGCAAAAATAAAATACCGGCGTCGGGACACCGGCAACATGAAACTGTCGTCAGTGCTGAGCTCTGGATCGTTCCGACCAAATCTCAGGCAGACGACCCGACCAGACTGCGACAGAAGGGGAACGGACGAACCGACCGACACACCAGCCTCATAGGAAAAACAAATCACCCAGCGGGTACATTGGTTCCAGTTTTATGTATCAAAGAATATAATCAAAATACATAAATGTCTATTGGATAAGACCTAGACCTGGCGGTTGCAAAACGAACGTTTCAATCGAAAATAAATAGATCAACCAACTAGCTACATGAATGGAAAAATCAACTACAAAAATCACAACAAAACGCGCCGGGCCGCCCATGATTGGTGCCGGCCGGCGCCCACATCACGCTCTCTCGGCTTCTTGCATACCGTCCGCCCTGCGCGAGCGGCACCACTGGCGGCCGCGCGCGCCCACCTCCGGCCGACGGCCTCTGCCGATAAAATCTATCGCTGGCCTTGCTCGTCGGACATAATTTCTTTATAGGCACCCTTGCTCCCTCGAACCGCAGCGCCCCCGGCCAGCCACCATCTGTCCAACGAGCTGACCGAGCCGCCACACCGGGCCGGCTGCCCGACACCAACAGCAACGCACATGTACACTGAACTCGACGCGATATCTACACGCGGCGCGACGCGACGCGACGCACGATGGCATGGGCGATTCTCGATGAACGAACGACCTCGGCGGACGCTGGTTTGTACTGGAAAGATAGAGAGAGAAAGGGAGTGATGCGACTGACGACGACGACGCGGCGCCGGCGCTCACACGGCAAAGTCTGGGTCGCTGCCGCCGTCACTGTCACCGTCCTCGTCGTCACTCGTATCGCGCCGCTTCTTCTTCTTCTTTTTCTTCTTGTGCTTGTCCGACTTTTTGTGTTTGTGCTTGTGGTGTCGCATGACGGCCTCGTCGCCGGGGAAGTGCAGCGGCACGATGGTGAGCTTGGCCACCCGCGGCGGCTCCACCTGAGAAAGGACGGAATAGGCAGCGTCAGACAAGATACGAGACAATACGAAACACGATGAGACCGTGTGATAGCACATGGGACAGGGCGGCACGGTAATTGGGACAGCATGAGACGGCATAAGACGAGACATGGAAAAGGACGGCGTGTAATGGGAAGGGACGACATTGAAAAAGGCACGACACGGCAAAGAACAACAATGTTCACAAACCAACACCTTATCATAGTCAAGACATAGCAGCATTACCTAATCTTTGACCCCGTGTCTAACCTCCCCGCCACCCAGCGTCCCCGGCGAGTACTGACCGCGGCGGGCGGGGTGCGAGGCGCCGTCTGGTGGTGGCGGCCCTCCCTCCTCTCTCGGCCGCTCTCCGCCGCCGAGGCCGCCGCCGCCTGCGACTTCAGCGCGCTCAGCGACAGGATGATGGGCGGCAGCGGCTGCTGCGGCGGCGCCGGCTGCTCGGGCGGCGGCGGCGGCGGCGGCGCGGCGGGCGGCGGCGCGCCGTCCCCGCGCGGGGAGCGGCCCGGCTGCGGTGTGGCCGACACGGACGGGGTTCCGGGGACGGGTCGGAGGGCAGAGCTGCCGGGCGCCGCCGGCCGGTCGTCCTCATCATCCTCGTCGGCCGGGTCGATGTGCAGCATCAGACGCTTAAACTGGCGGCGGGAGGGAACGGCGGCGCGTCAGACGATAGGTTCTACGGTCTAGAAGTTACGCATGGAGACTGGATAACTAAACCCGGCACCCGAACAGCATGGTGGTCCCAGGCGGTCAACATAATTGGCAACAGCCGAAACTGAGTAAAATATGCAGACCGCCTCCTTTTCCAGCTAATCAAGACATACAAACAGCTCTCCCCCCGAATATTGCCTAACCAGACCGGCAGCGATAATACGAACTCACGTTCAGGTACTGGGCGATGAGCTTCCTCTTGGCCTCGTCCTCCTCCGAGTCCTCTTCCTCCTCCTCTTCCTCTCCGTCCTCTTCCCTGACCTTCTGGGCGGCACCCTCGCGCTCCTGGGCCTTGATCGACTTGATGGTGACGGCCGGTTTGAACACCACCGTGGCTCGCCGGTTGACCGCCTTCTCGTAGGCTTTGCCAGACTCGGACGGAGAGTATTGTGATATTTTGCTGTGGACGAAGGGATAACCGCGCGGTCAGGGAAAAGCCACCGACGCAGTGCGACACACGGGACTGTTGGTGTAATAACGAAGCGGCCTACTCTCTTTACACAAAGAAGCCGAAGTTTCGTAAACCACATGCTCCTCTGTTTTATTTCAGCCGTTTTCTACGTAGAGATAATCAATTAAAACGGTGCCTACGCCAAAGTTGAATTACACCGTGCGCACAACTGCCCCACGGAAGTCGCTCACCAGTGTCAATGGAGCTACCAGCTTTGCCAGCTGTCGCATGCAAATTACAAGGCTCAGCCTGCCACCTATTCCGTCCCACCCTGTCTTCCGTCCGCCCGCCACTCCAGCCTCCACCGCCACTCACTTGTCTGTGATACCGTAAAACTCCTTGAGGTGCTGTTTCATGACGAGCAGCAGGTTACAACCCTCAGAGGCGGCTAACGCGTCCTTGATGGGCGTCAGATCGTCGGGAAGCCGCTCCAGCAGCTGTTCGTCGTCATCATCTTCATCCTCGTAAGGTATGGGCTGCCCGGTCTCTGGGTGGTAGCGGACCGGCTGGCCGGCCGGCGGTAGCAGCGCCTCGCGCACCAGTTGCAGGATCGTGCTGCCCGTGACTGAGACCATCACATCCACCTGGCGGGAGAACGGGTGGAAAACGTGGGTTAGAACGGGAGGGGAGACATCTCGCCGATACTAACACACGGACAGGGACATGGGTCAAACGGGTGGGAGAAAACGCACCAACAGCGCAGGGCGAACCAACCAACATAAATACAAGATAACAGCAAACGCAAATCGCCTGGAAGTCCAAGTTCAATTACTGGTTTCTCCTACGACTCTTTCCAAGGGAAAATCACTGCTTGGATCATTGTCTGAGCGACTGACGGCTGCAGAAAAAATTTATGTATTTAAAAATCAGTTTAATAAAAAAAGCTTTGTGTCCGAGTACTGCGCTAACGGCAGGCATGTCACAGCTGAGCCATCAGACGCCGTCGTACGCACCTGGTGGATGATAAACAGCACCTCGTCCGCCACCTGGTAGGGGAAGTAGGCCAGGTTGTCGGCCAGGTACAGTAGCTCTTGGAGCGACTTCCGCTGTAACAACATCAGAACATACGTCAGGAAGACGAACACGACGCACGTCAGGAAGATGGACACGATGCAGAAACGGCTGCAAGTGGGGAGAACCACCGCACACTTCAAGTGGTAAACGCAGCGACCAACATAGACGATGTAAACTCGACCATTTCTGTGTCAGAACTCAGTGTAACTCCCATATCAAATATCCTCCCAGATTTGCAATGGCAGTCTTGCACCCGCTACCACTCCATCCACACCCCACTACAGTTATCCATTTTGTTTGTTTACCGAGGCCTTAGGACGCACCCGACTGCGATGATAACCTTACGTCCAGTTCCTCTCTGCGTTTCACTCACCGCGTGCTCGTCGAAATTCCTTAGGCAGGAGATGGCGATGGCGCGCCGCTGCTGCTTCGACGTCCTCATGATGGAGTAGAGGAAGCCGTTGAGGGCGGCCGGCGGCTCACCTTCCCGCAGCTTCAGACCTCGCGTTACCTGGAGAGGTAGATCGAGCGGGTTAGCGCCACACAAGACAGTACTTAAATTATCATGCTTCAATTATGTGTGGGACTAAAGCATGGATATTAATCTAGCCCACCATATTAATTCCATCTACCTATTCCATCGTCACCCATCCTACATTGTCCTTCTTTAATGCACCATCTAGCAAGTCAAGATATAACCTGAACAGCCCAACTCAAGCCATTCCTTCAACCACACCAGCTGCGCTCCGCCGTGCGTTCAACTACCACCCTACAGCCCGGTCCGTCCGGCGACTGAGAGAAACTGCACGTACCTCGCACTTGGCCTGCAGGATCTTCTGCAGTTCGAACGAGAGCCGGATGCCGGCCGTGGCCTTCATCTGGATGAAGCCCGGGTACTTTTTCTCGATCTCCTGCAGCTGCTTGTCAGCCGTGTGCGAGACGCGCTCGTCCGGGTCGGTCGACATGCAGATGAGGTAGGGCACGATCTGCACCGGGTGCACCAGGCCCTGTGCCAGGATCAGCTGGATCACCTGTGGAAGACGAGGGGGTGGAGCGTCAGAGAAGGCCACCGGCCCACAGGGGAGTGCTCACAGGACCAGCTGGATCATCAGTGTGAGACGTAGGTGGGAGGGAGCACCAACACTGCCTGATCAGCAGCTGGATCATATGTGCCTGACTTCCGAGTGACGTGTTCATGGATCACTAGACTTTCGAATCACTGTACGAAGACGATCAGTCTAAAAATCGTTACAACAGTCCACCCCATTCCCTAAGCCACGACCCATGCCTCCAGCTTCACACACCTACTCCCACAGACTCCAGGAACCACAGGTCCGTCCCTTCTGTCCCCCGTCATTTACCTTGAGCGCCGCGTGCCGGACGGCCACTGACGCATCCAGGAAGGAGCCCAGCACCTGCTTCAGGTACAGCTGGATCACCGTCGACGCCATGCCCGACGACACGTCACCCATCTCCTTCAGGTTCTCCTCCTTGGCGCGCTTCGACCCTGAGGGTGGAAAAGGGCGGGAGCGTCACTCAGTGTACCGGATAACCGGTGGGACGGGAGGATGTATATTGTATAGCGGCAGCGGGGAGCGGGAAACAAGGCGCACAACGGGGGCAGGTGAGTATTAACAGATGGTACAAAGAGCGCTGAGACTTACAGGGATTACAGGGAGGTCTAATGCGTGCATGTCGTGTTTAGCTAAGCATTACACCGACATATGTTAAGCTGAGCGAGCTGATGAGCATTCCAACTTCTGCGGGAATTAAAAATTATGTAGAAGAGCCAAACTTCACCCCTGGACTGGCCGACTGGAAGGCGGCCAGCTGCTTCACCCCCCCCCCCCTCCCCCCAAATCCACTCAAATCCTAGTCGCCCCATCCGCGTCCCAAGTCACCTCACCCTCCCCCCCCCCACACACACACACACCACACCACACCGCAGTTGGGCGCGTGCGACTCACACTCCTCGTCCTGCTGGATCATGCGCCGCTCCTCCTCCACCAGGTAGGTCTCCAGGTTGATGAGCACCTGCGCCTTCAGCTGCTTGCTCACGTCCGGCTGCTGCAGGAAGCCGTGGTACAGCTGCTTCACACGCTCGCTCAGCATCATGTCGTAGTGCCGGATCACGATGAAGCCAAGCGCCTGCAGAGTGAACATCTGCATGTCCGGTGCCGGCTGGTTAACGAAGTACAGCAGCGTCTCCAGCACCTCGTCCACGATGTCGTCCTGCAGGCAGAGGAGGGGATTAGGGAGGTCAGACCGAGCGACGAAGCGCACAGGTAGCACCAGCTGATGTGGAGTGTGACATACTGTACACACGTCCTGCGGTAGTGGAAGTCAGCTTATTTATCTGATACGTCCTGACGAGTACTTTTCCTTTCGAAACAGAGCAAGAGTCCGCGACCGGCATGAGTTAGCTGCAGCAAACTAAAATAAATGCACCCCTGTTATACTCTAGCTTCAAAATAAACTCTCCAATAATTCAATTAAAACAAACACGTCAACTCATAAACAAATAACGAGCCATTGCGCCATTGGCGCGACTCCCTTCCACAAAACCCCCTTTCAGCTCGTCCCTGACTCACGTTGAGGCCCTTCCGGACTTCTTCGTCGCCGAAGTCGAAGTAGCGCAGCAGCAGTCCGACGGTGTAGAGCGCCCGACGGAAGTAGGGCTTGTGCTTCTCCAGCATCGGATTGGTCGGCTGCGACTCGTGCATCAGCTTGTACGACTTGAGGTGACCTGTCGGGGGCGGTGGGACCGTTAGGCAGGGACCGGCGGGCGCGGTGAAGTCGGCGAGGACAGACTAGATTCGTGATTCACGACTCTCTAGTGAGTCATAAAATAGCATTGTTTCGTGAGCCGGAGTTCCAAAACTGTACTAGTGTCTCGTCGAGGTCGTCAAGTACACACAGTGATACTAAGGAACATCTGACTTTAGCCTGTGGTGTTTTTGCATAGTCAACTTGATTTAGCGTGAGTACTGAGCTCCGCCAAAGGAAACACAAAACAAAAAACAAACCAAAAGGTTGTTTGTCGCGGAAAAGCAGTGTCCTTCTAAACCATCTACTCCAAATCCTGTGCCTCCCGCTCACCGTAGTACTTCCTGAAGCAGTCCCGGATGAGTTTAAAGTTTTTCGTCACCCGGTTGACAATGGATCCGAGGCAGGCCAGGCAGCTGGCCACCACCGTCTTGTCGTGCTGCAGGATCAGTTTGACGCTGTCCTCCTCCAGTTCGGCCAGGAACGTGTCGCTCGGGTGCTCGATGAGCGGCACTACCAGCTCCAGCGTGCGCGCCACGTGTGAGATAATCTGGTAGTCGCCGCGCGTCTGACACCTGATGGGGCGACAGCGTGACACACGCAGTCAGAGGTGGCCAGGAACATGGTGGGCGGCTGTCAGCGATCTACATCGCTGCTCCTATTCAAGACCAAAACATAACAACGATCAATCACATTTCGCAGAAAAAACTAGTCATTCGGAACGAGATATTTCTCCTCCCTGTCACCACACGGTCCATGCATCCCATCCACCTACCAACTACACACCACAGTGCGCTGAACACAAACTCACTTGACGGCCAGATAGGGCTGCAGTGTGATGGCGTGCGGCACTAGCAGCTGCGGGCGGATGCGGGCGAACATGTACAGTGTGTTCAGACAGGCCACCAAGCGCTGGGAGCTGCCGCGGCTGACGGCCGCGCCCGTGTCGGCGGCGCGGTCCTGCAGGCCCGACTCCTCGATACGCAGGATGTGCTGCACCAGACAGTCGACGATCTGTCGGCTGGCCGTCAGCAGCGACTTGGGCGGCTCGAACACCACCTTGGTGCTGTCCTCCTTGTCCTCCTTCGGCTTGAACAGCTGCGAAAAGAAAAATAAACGGTTATCTTACTGAGCAAGGCAAACATCAAATCCCTAAGGATCTGTATACCTCAACTGATGCAACTTGCCAGCCCAGACGATAAAGTTACAGCTCCCCTCCCCCACATCCCACGCCCTGCCCCGTGCAATGTCCGGTCCTTTTGCTACCACCGCGCAACGTCCTGAGTCCCACTCCCCTCCCCTTATCCCCGTCCGCCGTCCTGACTGACCGTGTTGAGGAGCTGCTCGAACCAGTCGAGGCCCGTCTCCCGACAGGCCACCACCACGTCGGTGATGTCCATCACCTTCTTCAGCAGCACCGGGTTACTGTCGTCCTGCTGTTCCCGACGGTCGCGCTGCTCCCTCACCGGCGTGAACCACATCAGCTGAAAAACAAAGAACGGGGCGAGAGTCAGTTCACGTCCAACGCCCCACGACATTTATGCTTCAGACCAAAGGCGTTATATCCTTAGATCTCACCACCGATCTATTGACCCTGCCAGTTGTCAATTTTCTGTTTGACAACTTCTATGTGCCAACGAATCTCGTCGACTGGCGAACTTCGACCCTCTTTGGACCGTCGGTCCCGCGCCCGCAGTACTCCTAAATAATCTACTCGTATAACTGATTCCCAGATGCAGCGCTCACCTGAAACACTTCCATGACGAGTTTCCGGATACCCTCCTCATCATTCACGCGCCGAATCATCTTCACGCAGATCTCGGGAATCTTGGGAAAGTCCGGACACTCCACACAAATGTCTTTCATAATCTTTATCACACGCTTTCGCACACTCACACCAGTGTCCTGTAAAGCAGAACGTTCCGGCGTCAGACAAGAGAGCCGCAACAAGCACAATCACAACACAACGCATTCTTAGATATCTACATAGCTTGCGATCTAGAACGTGTGCCCAACAAAGTTGAAAAGCAAGGTAAAACAAGGCTTGTTCTGCATCACGAATGGTTAATAACCTCCAAGACTACATCTTCACAGCACAGATCCATCACCCCACCAGCAATTACATTCCCCCTCCCGCCACTCACCAGTATCCTGGCCGACAGTTTGTCGTAATACTTTTCTATGAGCTCGGGCCGCGACAGGATGAACTTGCCAACCAGATCGACGGCCGCCTCTCGCACGCTGGTGCTGTGGTCTAGGAAGGAGTTGTGCACGCCGATCTGCATATCAGTACGCGCCAGCACGGCCGGGTCGGCCTCCACCACCATGGTCAGACACTTCATGGCCTTGGTGCGCACGGCGATCGCCGACTCGGAGAGCACCCGGATTATCTGAGGGCGGACGGGCGGCGGAGTGATGGCAGACGAAAACGCGAATAATGCAGCGCAACAGTCGAAAGCGTGAGGAAGGACAACATATGAACGGTCAGCCGAGTAGTAAGGCAGGGTGAAACTGAATGTTATTATAACATAATCGCGAAGAATGTTGCGAATGAACAAAGTCAGTTTATTTGATGCAGAATATCTCGGGCACCGGCCGATGTCCACTTGAGTACATGAAGAGTTCAAGTTTTATCCCATCTTTCTTTCATCCCCGGCCGTCCTGTTCGAACAACATGTCTGGACAGTTCAGCGCCGTTCGGCCTCACCTGTTTCAGGTAGACGTCGAAGCTCCTGCTGAACGGCCGCTTGCTAGCCAGGTACTTGCAGAGCAGCTCGGCGTGGTCGTAGTCGAGGTAGGTCTGCAGTGTGCGGATGCCCACCTTGCCGCCCGTCTCCCCGAACGGCGCCACCTTGGTGAGCAGCAGCTGGCGGCGGCCCTCCACCAGCGCGTTCACCTCGCGCTTCATCTCCTCGGTGGCGGCCGTCTCGTCAGCTTCCTCGTCACTCTCCTCACTCTCCTCGTCCGACGAGTCGCTGCCGCGCCGCTTGCGGCGCTTCTTGTGCCGTTTGGTGGGCGAGGCGGTCGGCTGCGGGCCCTGCTTCTGTCGGAGGATCTCCTGCGGCGCCTCCTTGTACCACTGAGCCAGGTAGAAATGGCGGCAGTGCAGCAGTGCCGGGTCGCGCTCGGCGCTCACCGCCAGGTAGTCGAGCAGCACTCGCTGCAGGAACCGCGTCCTCTCCTCCTCGGCGTCAGTGACAGCCAGACTGCCGCCCGGAGACTCAGAGTCGCCGTGCTTCTGCGGGCGGGCACACGGACAGGGAACGGGTGAGACTTCAACCGGCCGGTGTACTGATAATAACGCGTGAATACAGGCACCAGAGCGAGACAGATGGCATGGCGTCTTATAGAAAGCAGCCTCCACCACGGTGGCAACAATGTGTAATCAGAACTCTGCTCACTAACGTTCCTAGTGACAGATGATGCCAAATTAATGTCAAATGAAAAAATATCCCCTTCAGCTGGTCGTTCCGATCAGACTCCCCCAAACAGCAGCCTGCGCTCCCACCATCCAATAATAGGCCCACCTCTCCCGAATTCCTTCACAAGCCAACATCAATCGTTTACCCTGAAACCATATGTCTCTGTATACCGAGGTCAGTGTTCATACCTTTTTCTTTTTCTTCTCCTTCTTGCTCTCGGCGGCGGGCGTCTCCTTTTCGTCCTGCGGGGCGCCCAGGCCGGCGGCCCGCTCTTCGCGCTTCACCTCGCTGATGATTTCCTCAATGAGCTCGGGCCTCGCCGTGGAGGTGACGGCGTCGCGCCGGAGCCGGGCCGCTACCACGCCCAGATAGTCGAGCGACGACACGCGCAGCGCCATCTCCTTGCTCTTGTTACTGAAGTTGGCCACCTGAACGGAGAGACGGAAGGTCAGTGAGGCGCTGGATTGCGTCGGACCTATGGGGACACAAAACAATATGCATAAACTGGCCGTTAATGTCACGCCTCACGATGCAGGAATGTGACTAATTCAATATGGCTGCCATGGTTAGCAAGAAAACAAAATCATGCAACCTACGATCTGTCGTGTCACAGCCGAGTTTGGCCGCTTGAAAAGTAATTTAATTGAATTACTGCTATATTGCTTTGCAGTCCAGCTCCTGCACAGGGCATGTTTTTGTTCCGGGTCCCGCTCAGGCGCTCACCATCGACAATAGACCACAATAAAGGCCGTCGGCACGCCATCACATACCCGACTAATGGCAGCACTGCCAGCGGGTCGATCAGACCCAAAACGGACTCAATTCCGGAGCAGGCGAGTACACCGCTGCGGCCTCACTGAACCGAATGTCCTTAAATACAAACCCCCTAACAGGGCGCTAACAGTAAGAGAAACAGATGTCAAGGCTACGTCAAAAAGAAAAATTTAAAACCACGCTACTGGCCTGGTAGTAGGGTCTAAATTTAAAGCGCAAGCATCACACGAAAGCTGGGTCTTTCAAGAGAGCCCTTGACTGTGAGCTATAACGTCTAAGCATCCGTCCACCAATTCCCACCATCAGCTCCAAGAATGCTCCCAGATAGTCAGTCCCCTTTCCCCTTTGCCACTCACCAGCAGTTTTCCGAGCAGGCTGAGCAGACATTCGGCCGCTGGCCACTCGGGTTTGTTCACCGTGGCCAGCAGGTCCTGGATGAAGTTCTCAAACAGCGGCCGGTAGTCAATCTCCTCGTTTTTGCTGCCGCACTTTTGCAGGAACACCGAGAGGAAGCTGTGTGCCGTACGCATGGCCGTGTCGTAGCGGTCCATGATGAGCACGTCACGGTCGATCTGACAGAGAGACAGGGAGAGATGACCGGACGTCAGAAGGGGTCCGCCAACGAATGAGACTGGAGACGTTACACACAATACAGCCAAGTCAACATGCCAGTGAACGACAAAATTAATCCTGGGAAAGTTACACAGAGGCACCCGCTAGACCTACAAAGTTGAGATCTATTTAAAATTAGGCTTGTGTTTGTTGAACGCGTGAAAATAAAACCACGACCCAGGAAACCCTCAAGCAATGATCATTGTTTAGCTTACTTTGAGGGTGAGCGATGAAGGTAAAGTAAAACGGCAATCTCCGACAACACCCTCTCGAGCGTCGATCCCTTCTACTGAACGTCGAGGTTTCCTCCTCCTCCCCTCCGGCAGTCAGTACTTACCTCGATCTCCTTCTCTTCATCGCCGTGCTCCTGGTCACCGGCGGGCGCCACGGCCGTCTTGGCCAGGTAGTTGGGTAGCACGACGACACACTGAATCAGCTGCAGCACCAGCGCCGTCAGCATCTGGATGTGAACGTCCGCCTCGCCCGGGCCCGACGAGTTGAGTTTGTAGGTGCGCAGCGACCGCTTGCTGCTGGGCAGGCGTGCGATCGAGGCGAGGATGTCGTCCAGCAGTAGTCGACGGTGCTTCTGGTACTTGGAGAAAATCTGGACGGGAGAGAGCACACGCAAAGGAGGGAGACGTCAGATAGATGGAGACAGTATGCTGATATGTTGATCGGTGTAACTGACGCCCACACAAACATAAATCATCGGTGTTCGAACAACCAAGCATCGCACACCGAATGAGAAACAAGTCAAATAGGGCAAAATCTTGAGCGAAACAAACGTGAATATTTCCCGCGACTTTTCATTGCAAGAACGTTCTAATACAGCACCACGACCTTTTCGACGAATATGCCTCTTCGTGTAGTAAAATAAACAAATAATAAAATAACACGTAGAAACCTTTTGGTACTTGGCGTTCTACGGGAAATGACCGTTTCATGAGGAAGAATTTCATACATTCCACCGAAACTGACAGTAAGCATCTCTGACTCATCCATGAAAGCTGTATTCCGGCACGCATAGGTATTCCAGCTCAACATGGCCTAAATATTGAAAATTCTCACGACCGAGTCAGCGTTTCACAGTTAACGTTCATCGTAGGTATATCATGAGCAGCTCGGTACCAGTCATTTATTTTTGGGCCGGTGGCGCCCGTTACTTTCCGTCGCCCCGACGACACCCCTCCCTCCCCTCCCCCGGCCGGCGCCAAACAGGTTGGCGGCGGCGGTGCGCGCCGGCTGAGGTTTGAGAACCGCTGACCGGCGGCCGGGCGCGGCGGCAGAGGGAACAAAAACACCGCATACAGAGCCCGCCTGCGCCGGTCCACTGCCACTGACGGGTGGGGGAACGGCAGACGGCTGCAGGGGCACACACCGGTTGGAGGTGCAAGAGATCGTCGTCGCCTGGCTCGGGCAAAATTATCCAAAGATCATCTAAGTCGAAGCCGCATGACATCAAGCAATTGGGTAAAGGCACAGTTTTTACGCACACGTCATATTTTTCTCTCGCACATACCTCAATTTGAAGCGTCTAGTCTCAGTCCCGTCCCACAGACTGCAATAACTCCAGACCAGTCTCCCAACCCTGCCCGTCCGTTCCCGACCCAGCGCGGCCGGTCCGCGGTGCAGTCTGGGCCCATCCACTCGATGATGACGCAACCCGGGCGCCAGCCTGTCCCGGCCGCTGAACGCCTCGCATATCGTCACCACCCCGATCATCAGACTGGTCCTCCGTGCAGTGCCGTCCAACCCGTCCTACTCTTCCCAATCGTAACAAAGACACCACGCCTGCACCAGCCCTGCAGAGGCAGAGCAGGCTACCGGGACGGTTCCCCGCCGCCGGTCCGCCCGGTTTGAGGACCACTGGTCGAGCGGGCTCTCCGCTTCAAGACGGCGCAATGGGCGGCGCGTCGCCCCGTGCCGCGCCGAGAGCACGAGGAATGTGTAGCCATCGTGAACGAGCCGTGAAATCACGGTCGGCGGTCGTGCCGGGAATTTCACCGGACTAATTACTGCCGACACGGTGATGGCGCAGGCTTATACCTACACCAATTCCACCTTATCGTTGTCCAGGGAAAAAATTATCTAAATTTGATGATGATGAGTCTCGAACTTCAGCTATTTTAATGTACCCAGAGCCATATATTTTGCGATGGCAATAACATTACTTTATAGGGTTCGCCAACCAACTTCGTTTGTTAACTACATGCAGCCTCACTCCTCATTGTGATATTTCATCCAAGGACCTGCACTGATGTTGCAGAATCAAACCACCCCACCCTCAAGCCGCCACCATTCCCGTCCGACCCCTCCCGCCGTCCCGTCCCGTCCCACCACCCCTGTGACTGACCGTGGTGACCAGTTTGAGCGCCGACAGCTGCAGCTCGCTGATGTTCTCCACGAAGAAGGGCGCCACGCCCAGGCTGGAGACCTGCAGCACCGTCGTGTCGGTCAGCACCTGGATGTTGAGCAGCTCGGCCGTCAGTGCCACCAGCTCGCGCAGCTTGTTGTACAGCGACAGGATGCTGCGGTCGCGCACGTCCTTGGCGTGGGCGCGCTTCTTCTTGGCGCTGCTGCTGCCGCCGCCTGCCGGGAAGAATTGCGTTTAAGAAATATGCCAACTGGGGAAAGGTTCGCCTGTGTGGCC
Organism: Amphibalanus amphitrite; assembly: GCF_019059575.1. Taxonomy (NCBI): domain Eukaryota; kingdom Metazoa; phylum Arthropoda; class Thecostraca; order Balanomorpha; family Balanidae; genus Amphibalanus; species Amphibalanus amphitrite. The sequence goes on from NW_024882056.1 coordinate 382,304, forward strand.
GAATAGTTTACATTGATTGCAGCGTTTCATGAATAGCTTCCTTCTGAACTTTTTTTTGTCAATGTTCGAAGATATTCTTCTCGAAGAATTCTTCTAAAAAAAAGTCATATTGCAGTACATCGATTGCAAACGATAGAAGGCTGACAATGGAATATCAGGTAAGTGACCATAATTGGTTTTCCAGGAGAAAAGAGTACGACTAGCCTCAGACCTGCATTTTGGTACCGACGGCTCCATCCAGTCCAGCGCAGCCACCCAAATGCCCCCACCCCGTCCGCCAGCAGCACGTACGCACCTTTCTTAGAGGGCGCCCTGTAGACGGGATCAAACGCCGGGTACACGGTGTTCTGCAGCTGAAACTTCATGAACTTCACCACGCGCTCGATGCAGTCCTCCAGGTAGACGCGTTTCGGCATGCCGGGCGAGGTGAGGATGTACATGATGACCAGCGAGGCGTCGGCGCCGCGCGCCACCCGCTCCATGGCTATTTCCATCCAGAGCCGACTCTCCTCCTCGCCATCATCCGCCTCGCCCAGCGGCGTGATCTGCGCGCCGTCGCGCACGTTCATCTCCAGGATGCCGAGCGCGCGCACCAGCCGCTCGGGTGGCACCGACTCCATGGCTCCCAGCGACTTCAGCTTGGCGGCCTCGCTGACCAGCTCTTGGAGTCGGTACTTTTGGATGAGCGCCTCCTGGGGTACGTCGTCGTCCTCGTCTGGAGACGAGAGGTAGGGGAGACACGGACCGTTTGTGAGTGCGATCGGACGATTGGAGTGGGAGATACAGACAGACTGAATGACCGATAAGACGATATTCGACAGAGACCGCCGTGACAACAGTACGAAAGCCAAGATACTGCTGCTCACTGCTAGTGCTGATAGACCACTGCTCGAATCACACAATAATACCTATGCAAGACATATAGCCCAGAAATTACAAGGCGACTCGACACCTAAAATACTGCGCTAAGCACTTATAAGCCTTACGCGTATAAGTGGCCCAATATCTAGGCACCAAAGGTGAATACAGAACAACCCTCGAGCTTTATGCGACTCAAATTAACACCCAAGTCGCTAATACCACGGTTTTGCAACCGTTGTACCATGAATCTCTACATTCCTAGCATTTTCTTTTTATCTAGCCGCCAAATATTGGTAGTAGCCCTCCCCAGAGCCAGCACCTCTCCTGAGGGGACGTACTTCAGACCCTCCCGGAAACTGTCAGTCCCGGTGGCAGATACTAGACAGTCCCCCGGAAATATTCTTACAGAATAAGACAGCTAGCCCTCTCCCGGAACCTCGCAGCCCCTTTTGACATCTGTATTCCCGATCCAGTCCATACAAACCACCCTCTCCCATCTCAGAGCCGAGTCGGCGGACCGGGCGATCGCCTGGGTCCGCCGTTCGGCGGGCAGTGGTCGTTAAAAGGGGTGGAGACGTCGTGCGCCACTCACCCTGCTCAGCCATGAGATCCAGCTCCTCAGCACCGTCCAGGATCAGCTCCAGCGACTGGTTGAAGCGCTGGTACGTGTTGGTTTCCATCAGCTCCTCAGCACTGAGCTTCTCCAGAGTGGGCACCAGGCGGCGCTCGAAGCGCTTCGAGTTTTTAATACGCTCCACGAGCTCTGTGGAGACGGGACGCGGTGGTCAGAGGCGGTCACGGCGCGACTTTGACATAGAGGCGGCAGGAATGACTATTGACTAGTACCTTATGATGGCCAGGCAATTGTATGCAACGTTATCACCACAACAAACAAACATTGTGAGAAATTACCAAACAGGGTCACATTATTTGCGTGTCATTGTCACAAACTAGGTACGCTACACAAGCTCTAAACATTCTAAGATGATCTGAACATTCTACTTTGAGCAGCCTCTATGTAACAAAATCTAGATTTGGCACCATACGTGACTACATTACCTTCTTCCCGTTTGATGCGTTTGGCTGCACTCTCCGCGTCCTCTTCCTGCTGGTTGTCGCCATCCTGACGCTTTCGTTTCCGCTCCTCTTTCTCTGCAGGTTCGACAGAACAGTGTTTCAATTCCATTTTGTTTGCAAATAATTTAATGTAAGCTTAACAGATTTACTGGTGAAATATTTCGTTGAACATTTATGTGTCGTATTTAATTACTGGCCCCTCCCACCCCAACCTTGACCTATAATCAAGGCCGTATAAGTTAAAACTATAAACAAGGCCTATAATGGCCAATAATGGCCGCAGATTTTGCAGCGAGCACACTGCATTTGTCAGTATAACGCAAGCGTGCCTTATATGTGCGTGTACTTCCGCGTCGATAGCTAAAAATACCACCGGATCTTTTATGCAAAGATAAAAGAAAAAGCGGCGACGTTACAAAACAACGCATAGTTATAGAAGACAATAATTGAACACCAGCTATTTCTTTATTTAATGGGAGCTTTCGAAAGCTATGCAGCTTTCTTCGTCAGCCTTGGTACAAAACACTAAAACAAATCAATGCAACAAACAACTATGCAATCGTCCCAGCTAAATAACAATATTTACAAAAACAACGCAATATACTTTAATATGAACGACGCACATCTGCACACATTTCAACTGAAAGGACAAAAGCGTGCTTCAAAACAATGTCGGTTGAATGTACCAGAAAAGTATAGAAAATTGATCGCTAGTTTTGGAACACGATTTAAATTACGTTGACGCGTTTCTAGAGGATGATTGCTTTGGGTTACGACACACATCTGTTTACGTATCTTTCGTTGGCGCATGTATCTTTTTAAGGGTTACGATTCGTAACTTACGAATGGTTACGAAAATAGTACACTTTAACACACATGCATGAATGTCCCGACTCCCGAGATAAATAAGGAACAATCTAATAAGCAATGTCCAATTGCAACCTGATGATAATTTGAGCGCAACTGAACCAAATAAGACAGACCATAGAGCTCTGAATTCAGAGATCTATGGACAGACCAGTCTGTAAACACAGCTTGTCCCGGACTACCTCGAGGCCCGCGAGGGTGTCTCACCTTTCTTTTTGGCGAGGTCTCGCTCCTTCTCCTTGGCCTTGAAGTACTTGTTGCGTGGTCGGTCCTCCTCTTCGCTCTCACTGCTCACTTCATTGCACTTAAACCGGCGCGCACCCCGGCCGGCCGCGCCGCTCGACTCGCTCTGTTTGACTTTCTTCAGGTCCTCCAAGCACTTTTTCATCAGCGCCTCGTCCTGCGGCGCCCAGGGGAATGATGCCACACGAATGAAGGGGCACATCACGAACAACAGCGGCTAGGTCATATGAACACACAAAGCCGGGACCGACAATGGAACTCGTAAAATATGTTTGCGTGAATGAAGTTCATTCTATAGCCTGATAGATAATATGTCGATGAAAGATAAGAACAGTGTAAGCTAGCGAAATATAGCACCGCTCGTCACATTGCTCGTTCGTTGTTGGCAGCAGAACCATTGCCAATCTCATGAGAAAACTGATGAAGCATGGCGGCGACGACAACAAAACATTAAGTTAATACAAACCAAAATGAGAAGCTTTACACAATATGGATGTTTATCAGCTGAAGTACTTCCTTCCCATCTGTTGGGGAATTCCCACCACGCGCCCACGGCCGGACATGCACCCTGTTCCCTACCTCAGGGTTATTCCTTAGTAGCACCATGGGCTTCCTGGTCTTGGCCTCGTCCTTTGCCGCCGCACTACCACCGAACAATGTCTGTGCCGGCGACGGGCTGGGCTCCGTTTTCACTACAGAGTTCACCGAGCCAGGCGCACTGCCGCCGGAGGGGAGCGGCGACGCCGCCGCCGCGGCCGACGGTGGCTCCTCCTTAACGTCCGCTATCACACCGTTACTAGACACAACGGGCGGCGCAGGGGGCGGCGGCGGCGGCGGCGCGCCCGGGGGCGGCTCGCCCGCCGCCGGCCCATCCACTGTGAGTTTATCCGCCGCCGACTGCTCGGCCGCCACTGTCTTTTCGGCGTGTGCCGGCGGCGCCGCGCCGTCCGCCACACTGGGTACCGTCCTGTCGGCGGCGCTCGCCGGGGAGGCGGTATCGGGCCGCGCCGGTGTCGCGCCGCCCGCCGCCGCCGGCGACTTTGCAGGCGGCGGCGCCGGTGTGCCGGCCGGGCTGGCGGTGGCCGCCGCCGCCGCCGCCACCGCCGGGCTGCCGGTACGCTCCGCCGTGTGGTTGGTCACCGCCGGGTGCGATAGAAGCTGGCTGTCGAGCTGGCGCAGCGCCCGCAGCAGCTCCGGCTCGAGCGCCGGAGAGCTGGCGGTCTCGGCCGGCGGCGGCTCCTTCAGCTCTCTGTCCAAACGGCAGTACATCCAGTTAGCAACGGCAATCGGAGCCAGACTCTTGAGCACAGAATGACGCTAACTGCACATCTCTTTTAAACACCATCGTTTGAAAAATATGCAGTTAAAGTTGACTAGCGCATTACCCCCAAAACATACTTTCCAGCGATACGTTTTTCGCTACATTTTACCGATCCCTGTGCTATGGCACACCCCAGATCTGCCGTATAAAGGCAAAAACATTATGTTCAGGTGACCTCTGACCTGAGAGAATGGCCTCTGACCCGAAATAATGGTTTTTGCCTTTGCACGGCAGAGATATTCTGTCTCCACAGCTAATAACCGCTCAGTACCGGTCCCGTGCCTCACATGTAGGGTCCCCTCCCGTCCCACGGTTCCCCCTCCGCGTCTCGCTCCCCGCGCGTCTCACATGTGCTCGGCGGAGGTGTTGGTGAGCGCCTGCGCCAGCTGCGGCACCAGGCTGCTATCGCGCACCGTCAGCAGCCGGCGCGCCTCCTCGGCCACGCGCGGGTGGAACAGCAGCGACCGGCTGCTGAGCGACGCCTCCATCGGCGTCGGCAGCGGCAGCTCCGGCAGCACTGTGAACACGGGCGAACAGATGGTCAGATGGGCTCGTGGCACCAAACAGATCGCAAAACCGAGCGAGCCATCATGCGACGACTGACAGCTCCTGGTGGCCAGTCAGAGAAAGCCTTTACCACCCAGGGGATTCATGTGTAGCAGTGACCTTAAATGAGCATATCTTGACCTAAATGCATGGATATATTTTGACTACGACTTCTGATGCATGATGAAGTTGCCAATGCCAGTTGCCACTAATTGCCTATGCAAATATAGTCCATAAACATGCAGTCAAAGTACGCAAGCACATTGTTAGCAGGCTTTCAAGTAATCACTGATAACTCTTAACTTTTAAAAACATAAAGCAACTACTTCAGTGGAGACTTTGCAGCCAGACTCACAGTCGGAGAGGCTGAACATGCCAGCCAAGGTGGTGACCGGAGTGTTGGCATTTGGAAGCTCTCCATTCATCCTGGCCGGCGAGGAGCAGACTGCGGAGCCGTCTACAACATCCCTGCAAAAAATAACCCCCATTTTTGAGCATGTTGAACCTACAACTTGCAAATCAAACCATCAGGAAGATAATATGAGCTACTAGCTCTTGACATATACATACCTACTTGAGGAATTGCATAGTAAAGCAACAATAAATACATAAGTAGGCAAGGTTCTACCAAGGTAAACAAAAGTGAGAATGGAGGCATTAAAATGATGCTACTGAAATTTCTTAATTGCTGTTCTAAAACACCATTAGAACAAATACAAAAATGGACATTAAACACAAGGGTGTTACAAAATGAAAACCATAACATGTCTTCCATGGTGAAGATGTTGAATAGCTCTGTTATTCTTATTATTAAGAAGGTAAGGGAACATCTTGAAGAGGAGGTACTGAGGATATGGAATAGACTTGAACTGTTACACAAATAGACTCAAAACATTGCAAATGCATGTTAACTTGTTAATCTGTTTCAACATTGCTTAGGTATCCTACTTGTATCTCAGACTTATCACTGCATCACTGGATTCAGATTGAAATAGAGCAGGAAACAGATAATATGAAATGAAAAAAATTGAGCTATGTTTGAGACAGACTCCTCACTAACTATTCACAATAAATGGTAGCCATACACACTTGTAGACTGATAACACGACACAGGGTGATGAAAATATAACTGGCTTAACTGCTCACTGTCACCTTAAGTTATCATGTCATCATTGATAACAAACACATGAAAGTACACAGGATAGGTAATCAAATAGTTCTTAGTTTCATAGTCCTTACATATTTATTCAACAAGCCATTGCATGTCCTCATTCAACCTAACCTCATGATAAACAAGCCAACATGAAAAACGTGAACTAAAATTGCTTGAATCTGCTATAGAAAGAGCAACAGGACTTAGGATGATCAAGGATATGATCCAGGCTTTTCATTATGGTAAAATGTCTGATTTTTAAGCAATGGGCTTACTGCATTTATTCACACATTTACGATTATGCCGCCAATTGCAATCCATCTTTGGCCAGGTTGAGGTGCACGCCCCAATTTAGTCAAGCGACAACCATTGTAGCCAACATTGTAGCAAACAAGCTACATTAGCACATACTTAGCTGACAAATGCATCTTCCATGCTGAATGTGGATGTTACATCTGCAAAAGAACTGAAGTCAATAATATGAAATGAAATGAAATGAACATGAACAATTCATCACAGTAAACAATCACAAGTTTGAACTCATACTGAGCTCAATATTCTTTGACCTATATTGAGCATTACGTTTCAAGTACATCCTTGCGAAATGTGATGGCTTCTGGCTAGTTACGTTTTCTCGAAAATATTTTGAAAATATCGAAATACTTTCACTTAAATTGTACACACAAAGGTATTTTGATTGCCGTTCCCCGGGAAACTGACGCAGAAACGACGCACAACACAACCGATTTGGAGGCTTATCCGACTCGACGCTAGGGGCGCCTAAGGCCAAAATGCATAATTCCAATGAAAATAAGAATTTTCAGGGTGCATTCCTAACAAGTTATGTTTGTCTTTCTTCAAGATACAAGATTCTTGTTTTTTATCGTGTTTGAAAACCATGAAGTCAATAAAATGCAACATAAATTTTAAAATAAAATGCTGCGATCATATTAGTCTGCACAACCTCTACCGTTTTCACAATCAGCTGTTCACTCAATCCTCTACATCGTGGCGCGCTTTGGGCTCCGCTCAGTTGCTCTTTATCAATAAATCTTCAGGTTATTTGTTGGTTGCTTTCTCAAATTTACTCAAAACAATGCAGGGACTCTCAGCCGCCAGTCTGAAGAGGCATCCAGCGGTAAGCTCGAGGTTAACGTTATAATTTCCATTGTTATCATGCGCCATGATTGCCCTAAGTAATCAATTGCTTTGTTTGCTTTAATATTTATCAAAAAGAGCTTTTTTCCAGCTAACAGTAAATAACTACTTCATTTTTCAAAGTATTCTAAAAAATGAAGTAAGTAGTGCACAGAGATTGTAAGGTAAGAGTGACAGTAATGCTTGTAACCTACCGTAAAACGGGGTGTTAAGGGACAGTTTTGAGGTGTTTTGTTATTTAACTCAAGAAGGGTTGGAGATAGAAGCATCAAATTGTCAGCATTTTATGTGGAATTTGGTGCTTTACATGCCTGCCACATTAAAGTTTTTAAGATTTATACCTGCATATTATTTTTTATTATTTTTCATCACCGTCCCTTAGCACCTCAATGTGGGGTGTTAAGGGACACCTATATTATTCCAAGAAATGGTCATCAAATGCCCACAATTGGGGTGTGGAAGGGCACACAATTTATTTATTGAAATGTTTTGCATATTCTGTCACAAAACAAGTCATTAGTCAGGTTCATTCACCACTAATGACCTTTTTAGCCAATTACGTGTAATGCAGTTTACGCTTGTGGAAAATGTGCTACCGTAAAATGGGGTGTTAAGGGACAGTTTTGAGGTGTTTTGTTATATAACTGAAGAAGGGTTGGAGATAGAAGCATCAAATTGTCAGCATTTTATGTGGAATTTGGTGCTTTACATGCCTGCCACATTAAAGTTTTTAAGATTTTTACCTGCATATCATTTGTTATTATTTTTCATCACTGTCCCTTAGCACCCCAATGTGGGGTGTTAAGGGACACCTATATTATTCCAAGAAATGGTCATCAAATGCCCACAATTGGGGTGTGGAAGGGCACATAATTTATTTATTGAAATGTTATGCATATTTTGTCACAAAACAAGTCAGGTTCATTCACCACTAATGACCTTTTTAGCCAATTACGTGTAATGCAGTTTACGCTTCTGGAAAATGTGCTAATTATAAGGTATGCAGAACCAAAAAGTACCCTTCTGTCATCAATAAAAACCCATGTTGAAGCTAGTCATTTGTCATTATGTTGCTCTCTTTATTTTAGCCTTTTTATGATGACATCACATTTACCTACATCAGTCTCCATTGACCCATCATTGTAAAAGAGAGTGTTGAGATGTTTTGTTATATAACTTAAGATGTGTTAGAGATAAAAGCATGAACTTGCCAGCATTTTATGTGGAATTTGGTGTTTTCCATGCCTACTGAAAGAAGACTTAATGAAATTATATTTATATATTATTTTTTATTTTTTCTTCCCTGTCCCACATCCACCTCAAAATATGCATGTATCCGGAAAAGAGGAAGAGGATGATGAATGAATGGGTGAATTTGCACAAGGTTTTTAGGAAACATGTGCAATACATGTGACAATACACCTATGCATTCATTTTCCCTGTACAGTGTACACCCGCTAGTTTATGTGGTACACACAGAGTTTTGGAGATGTTTCAATTTTGTGAAAATGTAGAATGATTTTCAAATCCATTTTTGAACCAAATCACTTGCATGAAAAACCATACCATTCTGTCCTATGGTCAAGAACAAAACAGTGTCAACTACCACACTGAAGTTTTTATTGAACCTTCTCAAATTAGGAAGTTAATATTACTCAAAGTTTTTCCCATGCAACTGTCCCTTAGCACCCCACTGTCCCTTAACACCCCATTTTACGGTAATTATAAGGTAAACAGAACCAAAAAGTAATCTTCTGTCATCAATAAAAACCCATGTTGAAGCTGGTCACTTGACATTATGTTGCCCTCTTTGTTTTAGTCTTTTTATGATGACATCACATTTACCTACATCAGTCTCCATTGACCCATCATTGTAAAAGAGTGTTTAGATGTTTTGTTACATAACTTAAGATGTGTTAGAGATAAAAGCATGAACTTGCCAGCATTTTATGTGGAATTTGGTGTTTTCCATGCCTACTGAAAGAAAACTTAATGAAATTATATTTAGATATTATTTTTTATTTTTTCTTCCCTATGCCTTAGCACCCCACATCCACCTCAAAATATGCATGTATCCGGAAAAGAGGAAGAGGATGATGAATGAATGAGTGGATTTGCACAAGTTTTTCAGGAAACATGTGCAATACATGTGACAATACACCTATGCATTCATTTTCCCTGTACACCCACTAGTTTATGTGGTACGTACACACAGAGTTTTGGAGATGTTTCAATTTTGTGAAAATGTAGTACGATTTTCAAATCCATTTTTGAACCAAATCACTTGCATGAAAAACCATACCATTTTGTCCTATGGTCAAGAGCAAAACAGTGTCAACTACCACACTGAAGTTTTTATTGAACCTTTTCAAATTAGGAAGTTAATATGACTCAAAGTTTTCCCATGCAACTGTCCCTTAACACCCCACTGTCCCTTAACACTCCATTTTACGGTACCTGCTTTGTTCATCTCATATCTAGGTGTTTATTTTTGCAATGGTGCTGGGTACAGGAGGGTTTATTCTTTAAATAGCAAAAATATCATTTTTAACTTCTATGGTGTTCCTCCTCTTCACAGCTATACTAGATGGGTGGAAAAGATGGTAAATTTGGGGACCTAAAGTAATTAAATACGAGGAGGATAAGGGGAATCCGTTAAAAGGATGTACGGTCAGTGGCAAATATTATTTTCCTATGGTGGTTGCTTAACAAGCTGCTCATTGAGAAAGGTTTAGGCACCACCAACTGGTCATGGGCTACATGAAATGTCTATGTTTTTTTACATGCCAGTCCATATATTTATGCTCCAAAGGTGTCTTAATCAGTTCAGAAAGATGGTGGAATCTGCATTCTGCAAACAGGGCACCTTGGGCGATTTGATCAAGGATCTTGAAATTGTCACGTGACAATTGACCTGTTAGAGGCATTGGATGGGAGAGTACTTCTCAGTAACCAAGTGACTAACATGCCCTCTGGCACCCTGTTTTCAGATTCCACCCAGAAAGACAATTTCTAACATGTCAATACTGCTTTAAGTTAAATATTATCTAATGCTCACTTGATTAGGTGTTGGTTAATGTTATACATCTTGGTACTTACTTAATCTTCTAGTCAGGAAGTTACCTACTCCTTGGTTTAACCCTCGCCCGTAAACGGTGTTTTGCCACCTTCACCCATGCAGGGGGGGTGCGACCCCCCCCCCTGGCGTTTGAAAACGGAGCGTCGTAGAGCTTAGCGGAAAAGACCAACGGATTGCTCTCAACGAGATCTCGCGATTGGTGGTATATTTTTTGGTCCTAGGTCAACATTTGACCTACTTATGACCGGTCAAAGGTCAAATTTTCGGGAAAATATATTTTTCCATATTTCCGCGCCGATTGCGGCAAAACGGTAAGAGATATCGACTTGAAACCTTCACTATCGTGATCCTTGGTCAATTCTCTATCGTTTGGTGTGTATTTCGATGTCATAACTCTAAAAATGATGCGTTGGGAGCATCGGAAGTCTGCAAGGTCATTTGTGCATTGGGTCACGTCAGGCGTGTGACGTCACTGACCTGACCCTGACCCAAAATGGACTACAAGAAACAACCGACGATGCCTGAAATGGATAGCAAATTGGAATTCAGGGCATCAAAATACCTCGAAAAGGCATACAAGTGCAAGAAGTCATTACAGGTCAACCGAGGTCACTGACCTGACCTTGACCTTTAGTAACCTTGAAAAGGTCAACGGACATTGTGCCAATGTCAAATCAGCCAGTTATGATTCTAAAACAATCCATCAGTGTGTCAGGTCAGTCGACGTGTATACCAATGTGAAGCAATCTCCAATTTAGCGTAAATCTGGCCGGAGGTTGTTCCCTTTATGACGTCATAACTCCGTGACCTGACATGACCTTGACAAAAAAAAAATACCAAAAGTTGCGCAAAGGATGCCCCATAGGGTACTGAAAATTTGAGCATTTTACGTCGGCAGCTTGCAGCCAAGCTAAACAATGGTCAATTTATCTAATCAGTGAATTAAGCAACTCTGATCTTTTCGGAAAGGCATTCTAAGAATGTGCGTTAAAATGTTCCACGGTACTGTAAAGAGACACTCAATATGGGCACTTTGTTGCTAAGAAACCACACCTTTTTCAATCCGAATCGGCAACCGTTCATTGGAATACGGCAACGGGCACCTAATTTCGTCAGTCGCTCTAGAACCTTAACACCGGTTCGTCCCTAACATCACCCGCTTCCGGCACACAAGCTGACCTCATTCGAGGTCACCATCCTTGCGTCACTCTGTGACAATGTGGAAGCACTGGCGAATCCAAAGGGCGACGGGGGTCATTCGGGGCCACGCTCCTGGCGAATCCAAAGGTTGACGGGGGTGATTCGGGGCCTCGCTCCTCTCAACGCATCTAAAGTTGACAATGTTTTAGCCGTATTTCTTGCATGAAAAACAAAAATATTGATTTTTTCATTTGTGTCGATCTGTCGACACATTGTGAGTGGCGCTGACCGCCAGCGCGGATGGCTCAGGTCTGCCGTGATGGGAATGGGCGTGTCACCGGAGAGCGGCAACAATGTTTGCAGGACGGCGGTTTGGTCAGTCATGGTCAACTGTATTTCCGGACTAAATAAAACTGCCCTCTGGAAAGGTGGAAACCCTACGGGCTGACCCATCGATCGCTTTGGCTGCTTATCCGTAGCGGGACAGTTTTATACCGGCGTCTTGTCAGCCGCCGCAGCGCACCGGTCACTGGTAGACTCACCCAAATGCTTCCTCCGCATGATCTTCTCATCTCACGACTCTGACATGGCTTGCTAGCCTACTCACCCTCCATTCACAGAAAAAAAACGCTTAGACCTTAAAACCGCGGCCTTGGTGTATTTTTTGTTCCATTAACCAAGGGAAGTCTAACAAAAGGATGAAATGCCATAAATTCAAGTGGTAAGCATTGGAAACACGTCAATATACAAAATGATGTATGAAATTTGCTTGATTTTGCTTGTTATAACGGCAACGAAACTGAATGACCATTGCCATTGTAAAATGAAATTTGCCTTTTTCCAATGCCCGATGTCACAGTCCTATGCCGTGTGCCGAACTCCATTGGCCAGTGTCGAAACCACGCTCATTGTCGAAATTAAATGCCCCATGTCACGCCTCTGCACTATGCCGAGTTTGGAGCGTGGTTTGTCGAAAGCGCACTCCGGCTGACGTTCCTAATGCAGATCTGCCGAAACTAACTGACCGGATGCCGATTCGGATTGAAAAAAGGTGTATACAAAATGATGTATGAAATTTGCTTGATTTTGCTTGTTATAACGGCAACGAAACTGAATGACCATTGCCATTGTAAAATGAAATTTGCCTTTTTCCAATGCCCGATGTCACAGTCCTATGCCGTGTGCCGAACTCCATTGGCCAGTGTCGAAACCACGCTCATTGTCGAAATTAAATGCCCCATGTCACGCCTCTGCACTATGCCGAGTTTGGAGCGTGGTTTGTCGAAAGCGCACTCCGGCTGACGTTCCTAATGCAGATCTGCCGAAACTAACTGACCGGATGCCGATTCGGATTGAAAAAAGGTGTAGTACGGGGACCCGCAGTTGCCACTGTACACGAACCCCAACTTTAGCCGTCTGTCCTGTCCAGTAACAACCGATAACATTGATATCGACTGCCGGTACCTGTACCGGCAGTCGATGAGGTTTTCTGTGCGTGCCCTCTGACAGCTTACCGTTGTTCCCTGTGAGGGTGCTGGGACAATTTACTCAGGGTCGCTGTACAGTAGCAACTGCGGGTCCCCGTACCACAAATGATAAATGCACCAAGTGGCCCAACAACTCATCAATGACTATTTTGATGATAATCAATGAACCTAACCCAACCTAACTAAACGCCTACCTAGCACGCCCTGCAGCTTACAAAGGCATCTTAACCCTCGCCGGACCGATTGATTTTCTACATACGCGCCGGCCGAGGGGGGGGGGCGGGTACGACACCCTCCCCTCGCCGTTTTGCCCCTGGTGGAGCTAGCGCGTCGCGGAAAAAACGAGCGTGTGCGCCGTTACGAGACGCAGAGATTAGTACCCGATTTTAAGGTCCTAGGTCAACTGGTGACCTCTGAGGTCAGGTCAAGTGCCCCAAGGTACGGTTCAGTTTTTGGTGAGTAACTTCGCAAAAAACGGCCGCAGAGCCGCGATTTTGGCAGCATCGTGTTCGCCTCGCTCAGGCGCGTCGAATGATATACTTTTTGTTCGGGTCAGGTCAACTTAGGGTGTTGACCTTAGGTCAAGGTTAGGTCAGTACCCCCAGGTCAAGAAGTTGGTCGAAAGAGGTCATGTCGCATATCATTCGATTCGGCAGGTCTTCCTGAGTCCATTGGTGGCTTTCTTGATTCGCTAGCTCAATTTGATCAAGAGTTATTTACGAAAAACTAATATGACCTTGATGACGTCATAAAGGACGTCACGCAAGGTCAACATTGCAAAAGTGACGCATCTAACCTTGCAAGGAGTGCAACAAATCACGATTCTGTGTGCTTGAGATAGTTGGAGATCGTTCCCGGCGCCAGAATAGCAGTTTTCATTTTTCCCCATTGACTTATAATGGTGAGGTCACGAAAATGACCTAACCTCATATGACCTTTAGGAAAAATCCGAGATATACAAGTTGTGAGACTCATAATGTTATACTAGAGTTTCAAGTTTCATTTCCCTGTGACATCTCCTCTGGCAGTGAGGGCGTTGAGAAGTTGCGACATCTGAAGACCGTGCAGAGGTTCACTTATGACGTCATAGGTCAGTGACCTGACATGACCCAAAAATGCGGTTGGTGTCAAAAGATCCGGCTTGAATCAAAGGTCAGGTATGCCAAGTTTCAGCTCTCTATCGCCAGCGTGTTTGGAGCTATCGCGAAAAAAACCTATGGGGGAGGGGGCGGCACCCGCCTTCCCCCCTCGGCCGGCGAGGGTTAACCTGTAAAGGCCTGGCTACACTATGCGTTTTCTGCGTGCGTTTTTTGCGAGTTTGCGTGATTTGCGGAATATTGTTCTTGAAAGAAACGACATTACGTTTTTGTTATGTTTTTCATAGAACCTTTTAATTAACATAAACTTTTTATTAACTTTTATATAAATATTAAAGAAGTTAAAGTAATATTAAACTTTTTTCTAGAACGATATTACGCAACAGACTTGTAAACGATTCAAAAAAATTCAATCAATTCAATCACGACTCACTTGATGAAATGACCGATTCAATCATAACTCAATCAAACAGTCTGATTTTCCAAGCGATTCAATCACGACTCATGGACCTTGTGATTCAACTCAATCACGACTCATCCCGTTATCAGTGATTCAGGGAATGACTCAACTCATGATTTAACTCAACGCGATTCAATCAAGATGTTATATAAAATATATACATATGTGATATCAATTTAAGACATTTTCGGAAACTGATACCAAACAGATACCAACCAAATACACTAGGAAAATACCAAAAAACATAAAAAGTACTAAATCTATGCTTGCTCACAAATGTCCTGATGAAACAGGGTATTGAAAATATAAAGATTAACATGGTATCTAAAACATGTGTGTTGAGCACTGAACTCTATAATGAGTGTGAGGTGTTGAGCAATGTGCGCCTGCTTACTGCTACTGTTAACTTTTTTTTATAAATTTAGTCCGAACCTTTTGATGGGAAGGATTCACAAGGACAGAGCCACCGCTAAGCAAAGCTTGTTGCGATGACCCTGCCCTCTACCCTCCGATCGCGCAATTCCAGTTCTATGGCAGAATTTAGAGTCCAAAGTTTAACGTGCGCACAAAGCCGCGCACGGCCGGTCCCCTCGCTGACTTCGCCTGGCTACGGCCTGCCACCAACCGCAACCATACCTGTCAGGAGGCCCATAAATGTCGAGCGCCCGTCGCGCTCCGAACCCGGACTGTCATAACCGGGAACGCGTGCTCTCACCACGCGGAGTCCAACGCTCTAACCAACTGAGCTACGGGACCGGCTTGATTACTATACTGATTTTAGGGCACTGGAAAGAAACTTTACATTCATTTTTTTCATCTTCATGCATTGACATTTATGTATAATTTTGTGTTTACAGTTTGATTAAAAACTTAAAACAAAATTTTTATGTTTTTTTTCAATACTGATAGCTGTGCGCATTTATAATACTGACAAAATACCTAAAAATTTTGCAGTGCATTGTGTGTGACTATGATGCAAATGCCACATATATTTCCACATAATATAGTACTAAATATGGTCATAACTTCAATTTCCAGCACATGGTGATTGAATCATTTTGTTAATTCAATCAACTTGAATCGATGAGTTGCCGATTCAATCACTTTCAGTTGCCATGTGTGACCGATTCAATCAGGATTCATATTGTGACAAGAGGTGATTCAACCGACTCAATCACAGTGAGTCGGCATTTTCAAGCGATTCATGAGAATCGATTCAATCAGAGTTGAATCGCTTACAAGTCTGTTACGCAAAACACGCAAACTCGCAAAACAACGCACGCAGAAAACGCATAGTGTAGCCAGGCCTTAAGTCAATATACCCTGGGTTAACCCTCGCCCGTATAGGGGGGGGGAGGGTCGAAAGGACCCCCCCCCCTCGGTTTTTCGCGAATAACTCGCGTAATAAGCGGCCGATCGCGACGAAACTTTCAGTACCCTCGCGTTAATCAATTTTACACCTACCCTGAAATTTTCATGACCCTGACCTAATGACCTTTGACCTGTGACCTACTTTTCGAGACCATGTTTGGCCGGAATCGCGATTCGGCGTATGTCGGCTCGCATTAGCCGCGCGTTTGCATTCTTTTCGTGGTTTTAAGCGTTCAAACATGGAATATGATGTTGCTCCCATGCATTAGGGTGGGTGTCAAGGTCGCCTGAAGGTCAGGTCAGGTCATTGACCTTTGATGACCTCGGTTCACTTTTTCGAGTTTTACATGTTCCTAGGCCAGTTTTTGGAGCTGAATTCGAATTTAGCAACCATATGAACATTTACGAAGTAGTTTTGGCCCCTTCGTAACATGTTACGAAGCTGTCAGAGGCGGTTGCCACCTACTACGAATACCCTTACCTACTGGTTGACCTGACCTGACCTGACCCGACCTGGCCTAAATGCATGAAGACATCATCTGTGATCAAAACTAACATGATATACGTGATTAGCACCCCGAAAAACCCCATAGCAGCCACGCTTTACGACTTTCTTAACTGGTCCCGATTTTCCCGACTTTTGGGTCATTGACCTGACCTGGAAGGTCAACCGATGACCTAGGACCTTAAAATTGGGTATCATCGGCCTCCTCTCTTCACGGGCAACACGCTCGTTTTTCCGCGAAGCTCTAGCTCGATCAGGGGCGAAATGGCAAGGGGGGGGGTCCAACGGACCCCCCTTATACGTTCGCGGCCGGAAAAACACCAATAGGGGCGAGGGTTAATTGACGATTAAACCTGAAGAGGTACCTATATGGGTACCCTTACATCCCTACTTAAAGGTAGTGTGCCAGCTTTCCTGGACCGTATGGAGTTAATGGCCCAGATAAGGAGAACCGGATTTTTATAACTTATCCATACTTTCAAAACTCATGGAAACGTCTTAAATTCTTCAAATTTTGAGTACCCCAGTGCGAAATTCGCCCCGACGGGTTGTCGGTCGTACCCCAACCACATTTCACACCACTATGAACAATAAATGCACACACTGAAATCGCTATTACCGATATGCTCATCCAATCAAGTTTCGATAAACCCGTTCATCATCATCTCTTGCGGTTTCGAACACGCCTGTTAGGTGGTGCGGTAGACCGCGCCCAAAGCCAGGGCCCCGGTAACGTGAGGTAGCCGAGTCGGGGCAGCGTGCGCTGACCCAAGCCGGGGCCGCGCGTCCTCCCGGTGTCATGTGATAGCCCGGGGCTGCCCGCGGGGATGCGGTAGACCGCGCCCAAAGCTGCGGCCCCGGCTTGGGTCAGCGCACGCTGCCCCGACTCGGCTACCTCACGTTACCGGGACCCTGGCTTTGGGCGCGGCTTCTGCTCATACTTTGTGGTGCGCACAGTGATGCAAATGGGGTTCACGAGTGGCCATAAATACGAAAAAGGCAAAATTAAAGTTTCAAAATTCAAGTTCACTTAATCGAATAAATCGTAGTATGGTCAGTCAGGCAAATGTTTGGGGTGTCTGAAAAAGTGTGATTTTAATGTTTTTGTCAAAACCGGCCTCGTATAGGATCGTCAGAAGTCGAGACATTTTCGATGTAGTAAAATGACTGTCAGGTACTTGAAATTCAAGTGCCGCTAGCGTGCGTTCATGTCATACAAACTGCAAAAATTATACATGAAAATGATCCCCGAAACCTGCTGCTTCAAATGCCACGTCATAAAAAGCCGTATCTATTTTGGTTTGGCGGTGAGCTAACTATTTGTAATTATGTTGCAACCGCAGCTTTTTACCAAAAATATTTGCTTTCAATTCACCTACAGCACTTCACACAGTGTGTGCCCGTTAGTGCACCATATCATAGCATTCTCTAATCATTTCTGAGTCGCATCGTGAAAGAATTAAGGCGCTAGCACAGGGCTGACCGGCGCTACAGAAGTTTTCGTCCGGCACGGTCGGGTGCCGCGGCGCAGCGGGCGGCCCGGGCGGCCGCGCCGCCGCGCCGCCCGGACGCCGCGCGGCGGCACCCACCCACCCGCTGCGCGCCCACTGCACACAGCCGCTATTTGAGTTCGGAAGTGGCCAAAATGCAATAACTCGTTAACCAGTTGACATTTTGCCAAGGAATTTTTATTGTATGTGAAGTCAACCGTAAGGTCACATATGGGAACGTATGAGCATCCATGCTGATACATCATTGCCGTAAAAAAATATTTTTGCTTGTAATCCGCGGATGACGGGTATATCCCATAACGTGGGTGACTCGGGAGGGGATTCTGCATAGCTTCCCTGCTGTCTTCGAAACTACTCGTTCAATACTAAAAGCTCAAACGGCTTCTGATAGGAATTGCTGACAAACGAAACCTAACTTTGTCACAAAAGGTCATGGAAAGGTCATGGGCCACAAAAGGTCATGGAAAAGGTCATTGAAGGAAATGCATGCATTTTTAAGGTCATGCGACTCATCTTTAATGGTCCATTTCGGCAAAAGCATCTAAAAATGATGTCATCTGGGTCGTCCGATTCGAAACTATTTCCATTCGACAAATGAAGGTCAGGTCACGGCGAGGTCAAAAAGGTCAAATTTTGAAGTTGAACATTCTCAACAACAAAAAAATGTGCATCGGATGCAATTTGAGCTCTGGAACACGATGATGCTATTCGTTTTGGTTTTCGATTGTTTGTTTATTGTTTGTTTACTGTGTCAAAAACGTACTGAAATTGCCTTTGCAATATCGAAAATTGTGATTAACCGACTATGGTGAAATGCGAAAGCCGATAACATTGCCATCTGTGAAGATTTCTGACTGAAACTTTCCAAAAGCAATGCAAATGTTACATACAAAAGCCAATAAGGTTCATTCTGGTCGATGGCTGCTCCCCAAAACTATGAATGCTATCAAACATATCGGACATTCTTACGATGTTCCTTTGGCTGGATGTCTTTTTGCTTTATTGAATTTGATCAGACTACATTCAGTTAAGACGACGTACATTTATTGGTCACCAAAAAGTGTACCTACCCACAAGTCAATCGACAATCGACAACCAACAAATGCAATCGACACGAGCGTCGAGCACCCCTCAGCACAAGCAACTGCCGGGGGAGATTAGACGGACCGCGCTCCTCTCTCGCAGCTGATTGGTCAGCTGCCGAACCGCACGGACGTCAGCTGCGCGGCCGCCGCCCGGCCGACCTGACCAGGGTCGGCCGGGCGGCGACCTAGCGTCACTAGAACTGCAATAACTTTTGCCGGCAGTGTGATGCCGACCTAATTTTTTCAGCAAATGAATCACAATTGTACGGTATATGTTATGGACGTTGTCTCGATGTGAAGCACGCTGTGCGTTTTTTGGTAGGCCTATGTAAATATTGAAATCCTCAAGCCCTTCTGCTTTGTGCAAGTGTGCAACAATTAGCTTACAATAACTGAGTGGGAAGTTTTTTAGATGCAATATTGTTACCAATGGATTCCGCACATTTTCCCCTTCCAGCTGATATCTTACTTACGCATTTTCAAGCAAAGAATATGACAGGAGACTCGTCAACATTTACATGAAAATCGCAGCACAAGGTCGGTCTCACGGAGCAAAACAAAACGGTGTACTTTGGGAGCCCACCAACCTGTGCCAGAATGAGTAATATTTTTTCTGGATGATATTTTATACAGTCTGATCAATTTACGACCAGAAAATGTGAGAAAATTACGCTTTAAAATTTGTCGAAAATTAGGGTATTGGCCACTTCTGAACCCGGATAGCGGCTGTGTGCACTGCGGCGCCCGACCGCCCGGACAAAAACCTCTGTAGCGCCGGTCAGCCCTGTGCTAGCGACTTAATTCTTTCACGATGCGACTCAGAAATGATTAGGGAAGGCTATGGTATGGTGGACTAACGGGCACACACTGTGTTAAAGGTAGTGTGCCACCTTTGAAAGATTTCCCATTTTATTTTTCCTAGGATAAGAAGCTTCTGTTTTTACCTAATATCGCAAAAAAAAAAATCAAAAATGGGCCTGGAATAGTGCCTTTTTCGCCTAAAAGTTTTTCGGTTTTTAGATATGTATAACAACTGTAGTGGGCTCACCTGCAAACAGGCGTCGGGCAACAATCGCGAATGCGGCGCACTTGTGACAATAAGCAAAGGTCATTATAGTGTTACGACCATACGACGTACGGGAATGAGTTATCAGCTGTCTAATCGTAGACAACACAATGTCGAGCCAAACTGTAAGCCCGTATTGGTATTGTTTCTTTTATTTGGCTGTCGAACATTATTTATGGTTTGAAATATGATTTTATGTAAAATAATTGATATGAAAAAGCCGTCTTATAAGTTATGACCCCATTTCACCACACGCAAGTGGCAGAAATGACAATGATCAGCTGACGCATTTTTCTTGGCCGAAGTCAGAGCGCGCGGCCCGACGCACCACGCGTATTTGGAAATTCCGACCTCGACGAGCATCAGAAGCCACCTAACAGGCGTGTTCGAAACCGCAGGAGATGATGATGAACGGGTTTATCGAAACTTGATTGGATGA
The DNA here is from genome assembly GCF_019059575.1 of Amphibalanus amphitrite. Classification (NCBI taxonomy): domain Eukaryota; kingdom Metazoa; phylum Arthropoda; class Thecostraca; order Balanomorpha; family Balanidae; genus Amphibalanus; species Amphibalanus amphitrite. Next base: position 402,770 of record NW_024882056.1, read on the forward strand.
GCATATCGGTAATAGCGATTTCAGTGTGTGCATTTATTGTTCATAGTGGTGTGAAATGTGGTTGGGGTACGACCGACAACCCGTCGGGGCGAATTTCGCACTGGGGTACTCAAAATTTGAAGAATTTAAGACGTTTCCATGAGTTTTGAAGGTATGGATAAGTTCTAAAAATCCGGTTCTCCTTATCTGGGCCATTAACTCCATACGGTCCAAGAAAGCTGGCACACTACCTTTAAGTGCTGTAGGTGAAACGAGAGCATTTTTTTCTTAGTAAAAAACTGCGATTGCAACATAATGATAAATAGTCAGATTACCGCCAAATCGAATGAGATACGGCTTTTTGTGACCCGGCATTAGAAGCAGAAGGCTTTGGGGATCATTCCAATGCATAATTTTTCAATTTGTACGAAATGAACGCAAACCAGCGGCGTTTGAACTTGCGAGTGTCTGACCGTCATTTTACGACATAGAAAATGTCACGACTTCTGACGATTATGTACGAGCCCGGTTTTGACAAAAACATGAAAACCATGTGATTTCAGATGTCCCAAACATTTTTCTACTCGGCCATATCGCAATTAACTCGATTTGGTAAACTTGACTTTTGGGTATTTATGGCCACTCGTGAGCCCCATTTGCATCACTGTGGTGCGGTGGTGGTGCGTCGGGCCGCGCGCTCTGACTTCGGCCAAGAAAAATGCGTCAGCTGATCATTGTCATTTCTGCCACTTGCGTGTGGTGAAATGGGGTCATAACTTAAGAGACGGCTTTTTCATATCAATTATTTTACATAAAATCATATTTCAAACCATAAATAATGTTCGACAGCCAAATAAAAGAAACAATACCAATACAGGCTTACAGTTTAAGGCTCGACATTGTGTTGTCTACGATTAGACAGCTGATAACTCATTCCCGTACGTCGTAACTCTATAATGACCTTTGCTTATTGTCACATGTGCGCCGCATTCGCGATTGTTGCCGACGCCTGTTTACAAGTCAGCCCACTACAATTGTTATACATATCGAAAAACCGATAAACTTTTAGGCGAAAAAGGCACTATTCCAGGCCCATTTTTGATTTTTTTTGCGATATTAGGTAAAAACAGAAGCTTCTTATCCTAGGAAAAATAAAATGGGAAATCTTTCAAAGGTGGCACACTACCTTTAATGGAAGATCACCGTTCTGTGTCTTTTGTTATGATAAATAATGCACTACCTAATGAAATTTTACAATGGTATTAGTAGATAAGTAACATGAATTCTGCTGTGGTATGAAGTAGCTAATTGGTATATTGAGCTCCTGTCAAAGTAATCATTTTTTCTGTGATTTATTGATCACTATCAGTGACTTCACTATTCTGCAAAGTAACTTTGAAGCATTTGGTAACTCATGCACTTGGAGTTCCCATGTCATTCACTATATGGACTATGAAGATCCATTCAGATCTTCATAGTCATCACTAAGTTATGTGTTCAATCTTCATAGTCATGGTCATAGTTCAATGTGAATTGAACACAAAAGGGGAGCACTTTGCCCCCACCCCCAATCAGTGGCGGGTTAACATGTTATTGTGGGCGTCGGGCACTGATGACAAATGCTGAGGGCTCCGCTAAATTAGTCGTTGATAAACTAATCATCATTATTTTATCTATTGACCTGGATTCACCTGCGATAATTCATCAATGTGACGACAGACTTTGTGACAGCTTGCGGTGTATATGGCTGTGACCGGTGACCATCCTATTCTCTGCCCATCCGGCTGTGCCGCCCATTTAAAGTAACAACTCTCACATCCTCCGCCCCTTACTGAGTGGCCATACTGTCCTCTGTCCATCAGCCTGCGCGTGCCCCGCTGGTCCCATCTGACCGCCCACTCCGTCCTGCCGCAGTTGATGCCGCTGTTCGCCGCCCTCGGGTTCGGTGTCGGCCTGTCGGCCTTCTACACACTGCGGCTGGCCACCCGCAACCCGGACGTCACGTGGCGGCGCTCCACCAACCCCGAGCCCTGGGAGGAGTTCCGGACCGCCCAGTACAAGGTACAGAGTACTCCCCTTAGTCCCCAACCCCGAGCCCTGGGAGGAGTTCCGGACTGCCCAGTACAAGGTACAGAGTCCTCCACCAACCCCGAGCCCTGGGAGGAGTTCCGGACCGCCCAGTACAAGGTACAGAGTCCTCCCCTTATCCCGAGCCCTGGGAGGAGTTCCGGACCGCCCAGTACAAGGTACAGAGTCCTCCCCTTACCCCGAGCCCTGGGAGGAGTTCCGGACCGCCCAGTACAAGGTACAGAGTACTCCCCAATCCCGAGCCCTGGGAGGAGTTCCGGACCGCCCAGTACAAGGTACAGAGTACTCCCCAACCCCGAGGCCTGGGAGGAGTTCCGAACCGCCCAGTACAAGGTACAGAGTACTCCCCAACCCCGAGCCCTGGGAAGGAGTTCCGGACTGCCCAGTACAAGGTACAGAGTACTCCCCAACCCCGAGCCCTGGGAGGAGTTCCGAACCGCCCAGTACAAGGTACAGAGTACTCCCCTTACCCCGAGCCCTGGGAGGAGTTCCGGACCGCCCAGTACAAGGTACAGAGTACTCCCCAACCCCGAGCCCTGGGAAGGAGTTCCGGACTGCCCAGTACAAGGTACAGAGTACTCCCCAACCCCGAGCCCTGGGAGGAGTTCCGGACCGCCCAGTATAAGGTACAGAGCGTATTCAATGATACCGGAAATCGGAACGTCACCGCTCAGGCTGTAGTGACTTATTGCAATAAGATGATAGATGAACTGATAGTAGTCATGGACTTTCATGTAATTGTTCACAATTCACATGTTCTTCATTTAGAAGAGAACCTTTTAATTGTTCACATGTTCTTCATTTAGAAGAGAAGCCTGCTGATCTTTAAAATGATTTTTTTTTTGCTTTTATTTCGTTTCTAGTACGTTCCATTTCGGCGCTTTATCCAACTTCGTGAATTGTTTTTCGTCGTTGTATTTTTACACATGCTCGTTCTATTCACAGTTCATGAACACGGCGAACCACGACTACAGCAAGAGCCCGGCACCCAAGTTCTGAGCCGGCGACTGTGAACTGCGGACGGGTAGACGTGCTGAATTGAACCTGTGTGAACTGGAAGCGGGGCGGGAGACCGGGCCGGGCGCATAGCGCCGCGTGGATCGGTCGATGAGAGACAATATACGGTGTATGTAACATAGCACGGCTGTTTGAGGTGGAGCCGGGCGAGGGGACGGTGGCTGGGAAACGACCTATGGCTTGTGGACTTCGCCTGGAGTTGCATTAGCGTCAGAACAGCGGGTAGAACGATGGGCTTTCCTAGCTGCCGGTCGGGTGTCTGTAGGGCCTTCATGGAACGGGAGGTGTCAGCAGTGTCGAAGTTGCGCTCCTTTCTACAGCGTGGCTCATGTAGCATCGTTACCAGACCTGTCATATCGTCTCAGCAACTGTGGCTATAAGCATACACTGGCCCCGCCTCCCGTTTGGCAGGACGAACGCCTTGCAGGTGGCGGCAGCGTAGCGTTGGTACCGTATCTCATGCAGGTGGCAATAGCAGGGGGGTGACACGGCTATTCGCGCAATGTATTCATTTATGGGCCGCGCGGGGCCTCGCGATGACGCGGCTGGAGGCAACTGCTCAGCGCGCTAGGATACTTCTGGCGGGGCCGGGCGCTGAACGGTGTGCAATGAATGGGTTATGGTCGGGCAGACAGAGATGAGGCATTTAATTTGAATTGACATCAGCAATCGGGTGGGGAAGGAGAACGTTTCTAATCGAGCTTGGGATGGGGAAAGCCGAAAATATCACGATCGGCTCATAGCTCCGACAGGGCCGGGTGCTGTACCATGTGTAGTATATTTAGGCGGGCAGACAGAGATGAGTTATTGGATTTAAATTCACCTTACCATCGGTTTCTGGTGAGGTTTGAAGAAGTCTTTAGTCAAGCTCGGAGTGGGGCAACGGCCACTGGCGGATCCAGGGGAAGGCATTTGGGGCAAATGTCTTCCCCAACAACCAGGGCAGCGCCCGAAATCGATTTTCGAGAATAAATGAAAACTTCACAACTTTTCAGAGGAAATGTTGGCTAATCACACCGCACAGCAGTGCGCAATGAATCGAAATCCGAGTTTTTTTAAATTAATTCCGAGAAACCTTTTTGGGGTAAGCCCCCGCAGTGTCCAATACCGCTTCCTGGATCCGCTAGTTGTGAATAAGTCACGGTCGATACCGAGCTTCGGCGGGACCAGGCGCTGTACACGTTGTTCTTTGAATGAAGAGGTGGACAGACACCTAGCCCCACATCCTACTGCTATGCCCGTGCTTCTGTGGGTGAAGCACTAAAGCATCACGGAATCCCACCCAGAGGACCTGCGAGTCGACGAGGTGGCCGCTTTGGCCGCCGGGTACTGCTGCTCCCTGGAGTTGCCTGGGACCAATGGCAAAACAACAGCTCCGGCGGTGCCCCTATGGGCCGTAGTAGTTAGTGAATTCCCGTAATGTAGAGATCATATCCTCAATGATCTCCATTACCATTTTATATTCCTAAACAATATGACAGACCAATTATGCTTGCCTACGTTCAGGCATTACCTCTGATGGTCATACGCCCAGTGCAACATGTGTTGTCTGTCAAACAACAATCGACGACGGGATCCCTTCTCATCATCTCTTAAGCCATCGGTTGTCAATTCACCCACCCCGTTTCCCTAAAAATAGACGGTCAGATTCGGCCTGGGTCCTTACGACCCCTCTAAATTCGCCAGAGACGGGATCGGATCGCCGTTACTGCACCCGTCTTTAGTGTCTTAAATACTATGACAGCTTCGACCACGGACGTCGGACGGGGTGATCGTTCCACGAATGTACGCACCATCCAGGCCTAGGATGCATCGAGGTTTAAAAGGATGCAGTCTGTAGATCAATCAACAAACAATGGTGGTATGCAACCACTTTAAAATATCTCCCTGGGCTCCCGCAACGTTCCAACGCCCCTCCGTTATGCATTCGCCCTGTGTGTCCGCCGAGCCGGCTTGCCTCCAATGACGTCATCGGCCGGCCGGCGGCGTTCAAGGTCAAACGGCTGGTGTCCTTACCTGGAGTTCTATAGCCTTGGGCAATAGGCAGCATACTGTAACACCACGCCATCTATACAGCAGACGACCGAACCCGAGAGGCCGTGGTCCCGCCAGGGTTTATAGAACTACCAGTAGGCGGCGGGCAGACAGCGTCTCAGAAGTGGGAACTGGTGTCCTTGTAGATGCGAGCTTGATAACCCGTTCAATTTATCTACACGATGCTGTCTCCCCTTGCCGCATGTCGATTAGGCTAACAGTTACCAAGCTATTGCTCCTGATCTGTACCCGTGTTGGTAATTTTGACTATTTCGACCGATTTCGCGTTCCGTTTTTACGCAGAAAGCCTATAACGCAAATCTGCACTTTTTCGGCACGAGTCGCGCGCTCGGTGCCCACCCGATCGAGCTTGAACTCATCGAGGCCCGAGGGCACGCCGGACTTCATTGGACTATGAGATGTGTAAATACCATTCTCACCTACGCTAACCGTTGTGGTGTGGCCTGTAGCGCGACCTACTTAACCCGCGACCTGGTGGGGGGGGGGCTATTTTTTGCCCCCCCCCCCCTCCAGACTTTTCGATATATCTCCAGAACCGCTGCGCCGATCGTCACCAAACTTTCAGTACCCTCCCGGACATCAATTCTACATATTGTGACCAAATATTTTTCCAAATGCTACGATATGTTGGCCGGAAATGACGTCAGAGTGACGTCATGTTCTGCCGTTTTCGACCCAAAAAAGGGTTTCGCGGGAAGAGCTGCCAGGCTTATAGCTTTGCAAATACAGAAAAATGATAAAGACATAAAAGCGGTAGAATCAACAGGGCTATAAAACTGCTATCTCGGATTTTTGAAATTTTTGGATTTGGACCCCCAAAAATCAAAAAATAATTTTTTTGGATATAATAATCGAAAAATCCAAAAAGTTTTTTGAATTTCGCAAAAACCGGAATATATGTGATAGTTCTTACCGCCTTCCATCCACATACCAAATTTGAGATTGATACCTCTTTTTTTGGCGAAGTTATAGCGAAAAAACTGTTCAAAATTGATGACGTCAAATTTTCAAACTCAATTTATAGCAATTCTAGACCCCGTAGCGCAAAACAAAGACCACCATTAGACTCCCCTTGACGAGCTGCATCGAATCAATACCCATTTTATGCAAAACTATCAACTTTAAAATTTGACCTTTTTTGGCCTGACCTTGACCTGACCTTGACCTGAACTTCACCAAAAAGTGACCTAAGCCGTACCTGATAGTCTTATAACCAACACCATTGAGTTGGAAATGAAAAATTGGCCATAAAACATGCATCACACAACTGTCGCGGAGGCGCGAAAGGAGAGACGACTGAGCGGGCCGAGACTTGTATTGCAACTGTGGTTCTGATTCTGATTGGGGTTCGCCAGTGCCTGTGCGTTATATGCAGGGTGGTTGCACAATGAAGGACCGGTCCGCCGACCCGCCGGGTCGGTGGACGGTGCCGACACGTGGGGAAAGTGACGGCTATTTCTATGTAACAAAGCTTGAACGTGTACTCTCTTTATCACGATATGGAAGAAGGGAATCGGTCCCACATTATCTTCCCTCCCCCAGGGAAGCGTAGGGAACCGAAGCGATCATAACAAAGAGAGGAAACGTTTAGCTGACGGAGAAAGAAATTTCCATATGAGCGTATCACAAAATGGTATGAACAGATAAGTAAGTTTCGTGACAATTACACCTACTACCGGGCGATCCCTCCGCACTCTTGGCGGGGACCGTCCCTGGGCATCTCCATGGCCCTCGGCATCTCTGGCCGAATATCAATACAATATAATTTCAGTGAATTGACAACGATTAACGTATTTGAATGTTCATACCGTTCAGAGTATGCTCTTTCTACGTTTACTAGTGTCAAAATGACACGGCAAAGTGCAGGCAAAATTTAAATGCACTTGCAATTTCTCCGTAAATTTTGGGGTGAGCAACCACAATGAAGCGCAACAAACGACAGAACACTGACGAAAACGGATAATGAAACAGTACGGTTTTTGAAACACATCGAAGTTAAAACAAATTTCACAGCACAATTTCATTGTCACTTTTTGACGAAAATACAGCAAAAGTTCATAATGGGTGAATTTTCTTGATTTCGGTGCCAATTTGTCTTGAATTTAGCGTTGAAGTTTTTGTTTTATCTTCTCTCCTCCGATCTTGAGTCCTTCAGCGAGGTGGTGTCCATCACTCGATGATGCTGAGGAGGACGGCGCGGGCTGATGAGCCGTGCGCTGTCGGCGGGCTCCGTAGTAGTCCAGGGTAGCTGATGACGTTGCCGCAGGGCAGATGGTATTGCCGGGCAGAGCTACTCACTGGAGACGGTGATGTCGGACGATGACGAGTCCAGGATGGTCAGCTCCCTAGTCGATGACGTGACGTAGGGGCGATACACCGTCACAGAGCACGGACTAACCAGACTGCGATGTCAGTGCAGATGTAGAGGCTGGGGTCCGTGGTGAGGGGCACAAGTCCCCTCGACCGCCGCTGCCACCATTGTCGCGGAGGCGCGGAAGGAGAGACGACTGAGCGGGCCGAGACTTGTATTGCAACTGTGGTTCTGATTCTGATTCGCCAGTGCCTGTGCGTTATATGCAGGGTGGTTGCACAATGAAGGACCGGTCCGCCGACCCGCCGGGTCGGTGGACGGTGCCGACACGTGGGGAAAGTGACGGCTATTTCTATGTAACAAAGCTTGCACGTGTACTCTCTTTATCATGATATGGAAGAAGGGAATCGGTCCCACACAACCTTAGTAAAGTTGGGCTCATGTGACCTGACCTGTGACCCTTGGTGACCTGACCTGGTATTGTCAGTGACCTCTAATAGCAACATATCTACTAGGCAACTGACGCCCTATCGCTGATTATCGACAAAATGCGTTTTCCTCGGTGTTATAGCGTATTCCCTAGCAGACCCGTGAACGGTGAAACATTTCATCTTTGACCTGACCTGTGACGTCATCGGTGACCCCGAGGTCAATGAAATTTGGTTTCCCTCAACAAATTTGACAGGCCTTTCGAACGCCGTTTGAATTTTGCGGATCCGTCCAGTATTTTCGGAGATACGAGGGGGGGGGGCAAAAAATAGCCCCCCCCCCACCAGGTCGCGTTATAAACAGACCCCACCAGGGCGCGGGTTAACCCTCGCCCGCACATGGGGTGGGGGTGGTTGCCACCCCCCCCCCCCAGGCAGTCTTTCTGCTCTGCACTCAACATTTTTAGAGCTAGAAGGCTGATTTTTCGTATAGCTGCTCGTCTATCCTTTCTTGATGTCCACTGAAAATTTCAAGTTTCTGTGATTTTTTGTTTCGGAGATATGACCTTGTTTTTCAGGTCATGTCATGACCCAAATGGCCAATTCTCAACATCTTGCGTTTGCCATGGGCCTTGTGAGCTTTTGACACCCTGATTTCGGCCTTTTTTTGCCAGTCTTACCTCCCACCTATCACGGAACATGTTGTTCGACGATGTACAGGGGTCAAGGTCAGGGTCAAGGTCAACCTAGGTTATCTAAGATAATTGCGTTTTAGGCAAGCTGAATTTACTTTTTGTGAAGTTTTTTGACTGCATTTTTGGTAAAAGCTTCTCAGATCATGATTTCATGTGATATGGACCCAAAAACAATTGGTGCACACATCAGTATACACACAGACACACACAGACATACAAACACATATAATTGACCTTGACCTAACTTGACCTGAAATGACCTCAGCAGCAAAACTCTGGTCGGATAGTGTGACAAAGTGGTTCTAGCTGGCTTGGCACCAGAAAACAGCATCGTCATCGGTATTTGATAAGCAGCGCACTTGATATCCAACGGTGACCCAAAACAGCAACATTTTTTAGTTTGACCTGACCTGAGAGGTCAATGACTGACCTGAGAAGGTAAAACTGGGCATCATTGGATTCGTCTCTTCCCAAAGAATCTTTTTGGTCTTTACTGCTAAGCTCTATCTCCAACAGGAACGAAATGGCGCGGGGGGGGGGGTGGCAACCACCCCCACCCCCCATGTGCGTTCTAGGATGGGAAAATGGCATGTGCGGGCGAGGGTTAATATTAATGGCTAAAGTTATACCGTGCACAACTATGATTACGAGCGAGCGAGCGCAGCGAGTGAAGCGAAGTCTTTTCAATATAACGGAAAAATCTCAGTATGAGCGGCCCGGCCCGGCCTGTAACGCTTTTGAGAGGCTTATGTCTCAGCAACCGCAGGACCGATTGGCCTGCGGTCTTTTTTGTTGGGTAGCCCCATCCCTTCTACCCCGTAATTGACTACTTTTGATACATCTCAGTGACCGTCGTGGCACGTGCCACGTCATAGGCGTAGGAACAGGGGGGGGCGGGGGGGCCATGGCCCCCCACTTTCGGAGGTGGGGGGGGGGGGCAGCAATGTTAACTGCCCCCCCCCCCACTTTTCGCTGACTTAAGTGTCTGTCTGTACCTACCGCCCGGTAACTTGACAACTATTCAGCTTGCCCTAATGAAGATTCCCTTTTGTTTCTACAGCGTTATTGACCGCAATTTCCTTCACTCAATGAAGGAAACCATATCAGAGACAAGACCGTGAGTCCTGGTGACAGCATTTTGTTGAATACGAGGCGCGGGACAGCGAGCACTGAAAAGGTATAAAACAATACTAGCACGGTGCAGAAGAATGCGCATACAAACGACCAACGCTTGACCGGATCTGCTTGGGGTCGGCATAGTTCGTCAAAGGCGTACTAGCTGGGGGCGGGTGACCATGCCCCCACCTCGGTTCAAACAGGCTGGGGGCCAGCAATGTCTGTATCTGCCCCTCCCCCTTCCACTTTCAGTGCAGTGGCGGTCGCAGAGGGGGGGGGATCAGGGCCATGCCCTTCCCCCTCCAAACGCTAATCAGGGGGCCATCATATCATTGGCCCCCCCCCCCCGCCAAACAACCAATGGTCCCCCATGGGCGTATGGGGCTCTGGCCCTTATTCGATTGTCACGAGGCTCAAGGATCCCACGCTAGCTATTAACAGCTCCCAAATCCCAAACCAGTCTTTGAGGGTCCTACACTGATCTCGGAGGGCCCTTCAGTGGCGGTCAAGCGCCCACATTGAACGCTGAGAACCCACATTGACCTCATTTGAGGGCCCTAAACCGGCCTCAAGGGCCCAGCCGGCGTCTGAGGGCCTCACACTGGCCTCTGGTGGCCTCATTTCTGTCTCTGGGGTCCCAAGACTAACCTTTAGGTGCCTCTGAGGGCCCGCACTGAATTCTGAAGACCCGATGCTGGCCTCTAAGGGTCCGCATCAGCCTCTGAGGGTCCATCTTGGCCTTAAGGGGTCCAACGCCGGCCCATGCCGGTCTTTTAGGGCCCCACACTGACCTCTAAGGGCCCATGCTGGCCTGTAAGGACCCGCATTAGCCTCTGAGGGCCTTGCACTGGCTTCTGAAGACCCGATGCTGGCCTCTGAGGCCCATCTTGGTTTTTTAGGGCCTTCTGCTGGCCTCTGGGGTCCAACACCGGCCCATGCCGGCATTTTAGGGCCCCACACTGACCTCTGAGGGCCCATGCTGGCCTGTAAGGACCCACATTAGCCTCTGATGGCCCAAGTCGGCATCTAAAGGTCTCATCCTGCCATATCTCCGAACACGCCGGCGATAGAGAGCTGAAGCTTGGCATACCTGACCTTTGAATCAAGCCGGATCTTTTGACACCAACCACATTTTCGGGTCAGATCAGGTCACTGACCCATGAGGTCATAAATGAACGTCTTCAGATGTCGCAACTTCGCAACGCCCTCACTGCCAGAGTAGATTTCACAGGGAAATGAACCTTGGAGGACCTAGTATCATTAGGAGTCTCACAACTTGTACATCTCGGATTTTTCCTCAAGGTCACATGAGGTCAGGTCATTTTCGTGACCTCACCATTAGGTATAAGTCAATGGGGATAAACTGAAAACTTTTTTCTGGCGCCGGGAACGATCTCCAACTATCTCAAGCACACCGAATCGTGATTTCATGCACTCCTTGCAAGGTTCGATGCGTCACTTTTGCAATGTTTACCTTGCGCGACGTCATTTATGAAGTTATAAAGGTCATATTAGTTTTTCGTCAATAACTACCGATCAAATTGAGCTATCGAGTCGGGAAAGCCGCCAATGGACTCAGGAAGACCTGCCAAATCGAATGATATGCGACATGACCTCCTTCGACCAATTTCGTGACCTTGGGGCGCTGACCTGACCGTGACCCGAGGTCAACACCCTAAGTTTACCTCAACCAAACAAAAAGTATATCATTCGACGCGCCTGAGAGAGGCGAGCACGATGCTGGCAAAATCACGGCTCTGCGGCCGTTTTTGTGAAGTTATTTACCAAAAACGGAACCGTGCCTTGAGGCACTTGACCTGACCTCAGAGGTCACCGGTTGACCTAGGACCTTAAAATCGGGTATTGATCTTTGCGTCTCGTAACGGCGCACACGCTCGTTTTTTCCGCGACGCGCTAGCTCCACCTGGGGCGAAACAGCGAGGGGGTCGTACCCGCCCCCGCCCCCTCGGCCGGCGCGTATGTATGTAGAAAACCTATAGGTCCGCGCCGTCGAGGGTTAATCTGGCCTCTGAGGGCCCAGACCGGCCTCTAAAAGTCCCCACCGGCCTCTGATAGTCAATCAGCACAGTTGCAGTGGTCGCTGATATAAAACCTCCTAAAAACGTTATAGGCCTGGCCGAGCCTAGCTGGGCCGTTCATGCTTACCTATTTTTATAGGTATATTGAAAAGATTCGCCTTGCACGTTTCACGCTTGCTCGTAATGAAAAAGTTGCTGGATGCCTCTGGCATTTGCATGGGTGCCAACGGCTGCGGAGGACAGGGGAACGCGTCCATCAGTTTGAGTTTATGAACGGGAGTCTCCCTGAAATTTTAACCAATTTTGTTTTTGTTTTTGTCTCGATTTTTTTACCTCTGAGCATGTTTGCGAAAACAAAGTGGCCGAAATCCGAGGAGAAATCGGATTTTGGGGGTAGGTTAGGTTTTGGACCTCTGGGGCCTTGGCCCCCCCCCCCCACTTTCGAAAACGTTCCTACGCCTATGCTGCCACGTGAAAAGTCGAGGGTGTTCAAGCTGTTTTGCAAAAGAAGTGATTTTGAGAGGCTCATATCTCAGCAGCCGCTAGGGCGATTGTCTTGCGGTAATTTTAGTAGGGTAGCTGCATCCCTTCTGCCAAAAATAGGATACTCTCGATGCATGTGGGTCACCCCCAGTGCACGTGCAAAATACAACAATAAGAGGTGTCAAATTTGTTCCCATTTTAATAACTCGGTAATTACTTGGGCGATTTCGCTGAAACTTGGCATACAGGTAGGCACCCACCAGGCAATGCATTCCCATGTGTTGCGGTTCGGGTGCTACTGCACGTGCGCACGTGCAGGGGGCGTTTCCAGATCTCGAAAACGGCTGGGCCGATTGTGCTCAAATTTGGTACACGGCTGGGGACCGGTTAGTAGGGTGCCGTGCAAAAGTCAGTTTGGACCCCGTTTGCACGTGCGCACGTGCAGAATGCCGCTTCCAGATCTCAGGAACGGCTGGGCCGATTGCGTTCAAATTTGGCACACCGCTAGCGACCGTTTAGAAGGGTGCTTTGCACAAGCCCCGTTGAAAGTACCCTCTCGCCCTTCCGCACGTGCAGGGCTCACTATCTCGCTCGCTCGTTCCTCGCCCAAAAGGCGTTTTACTGGTTGTACGATGTCAAAAACGCACTGAAAAATGGATTTGAAAAATGTATAATTACGAGCGAGCGAAGCGAAGTCTTTTCAATATAAGGGAAAAATCTCAGTATGAGCGGCCCGGCCCGGGCCGGCCTGTAACGCTTTTGAGAGGCTTATATCTCAGCAACCGCTGGACCGATTGGCTTGCGGTCTTTTTTATTGGGTAGCCCCATCCCTTCTACCCCGTAATTGACTACGTTTGATACATCTCAGTGACCGTCGTGGCACGTGCCACGTGAAAAGTCAAGGGTGTTCAAGCTGTTTTGCAAAAGTAGTGATTTTGAGAGGCTCATATCTCAGCAGCCGCTAGGGCGATTGTCTTGCGGTAATTTTAGTAGGGTAACTGCATCCCTTCTACCAAAAATAGGATACTCTCGATGCATGTGGGTCACCCCCAGTGCACGTGCAAAATACAACAATAAGAGGTATCAAATTTGTTCCCATTTTAATAACTCGGTAATTACTTGGGCGATTTCGCTGAAACTTGGCATACAGGTAGGCACCCACCAGGCAATGCATTCCCATGTGTTGCGGTTAGGGTGCTACTGCACGTGCGCACGTGCAGGGGGCGTTTCCAGATCTCGAAAACGGCTGGGCCGATTGTGTTTAAATTTGGTACACGGCTGGGGACCGGTTAGTAGGGTGCCGTGCAAAAGTCAGTTTGGACCCCGTTTGCACGTGCGCACGTGCAGAATGCCGCTTCCAGATCTCAGGAACGGCTGGGCCGTTGCGTTCAAATTTGGCACACCGCTAGCGACCGCTTAGAAGGGTGCTTTGCACAAGCCCCGTTGAAAGTACCCTCTCGCCCGTCCGCACGTGCAGGGCTCACTATCTCGCTCGCTCGTTCTTCGCCCAAAAGGCGTTTTACTGGTTGTACGATGTCAAAAACGCACTGAAAAATGGATTTGAAAAATGTATAATTACGAGCGAGCGAGCGCAGCGAGCGAAGCGAAGTCTTTTCAATATAAGGGAAAAATCTCAGTATGAGCGGCTCGGCCCGGCCCGGCCTGTAACGCTTTTGAGAGGCTTATATCTCAGCAACCGCTGGACCGATTGGCCTGCGGTCTTTTTTGTTGGGTAGCCCCATCCCTTCTACCCCGTAATTGACTACTTTTGATACATCTCAGTGACCGTCGTGGCACGTGCCACGTGAAAAGTCAAGGGTGTTCAAGCTGTTTTGCAAAAGTAGTGATTTTGAGAGGCTCATATCTCAGCAGCCGCTTGGGCGATTGTCTTGCGGTAATTTTTGTAGGGTAGCTGCATCCCTACTGCCAAAAATAGGATACTCTCGATGCATGTGGGTCACCCCCAGTGCACGTGCAAAATACAACAATAAGAGGTGTCAAATTTGTTCCCATTTTAATAACTCGGTAATTACTGGGGCGATTTCGCTGAAACTTGGCATACAGGTAGGCACCCACCAGGCAATGCATTCCCATGTGTTGCGGCTTGGGTGCCTCACTGCCACTGCACGTGCGCACGTGCAGGGGGCGTTTCCAGATCTCGAAAACGGCTGGGCCGATTGCGCTCAAATTTGGTACACGGTTTGGGACCGGTTAGTAGGGTGCCGTGCAAAAGTCATTTTGGACCCCGTTTGCACGTGGGCACGTGCAGAATGCCGCTTCCAGATCTCAGGAACGGCTGGGCCGATTGCGTTCAAATTTGTCACACCGCTAGCGACCGGTTAGAAGGATGCTTTGCACTAGCCCGTTTGAAGTACCCTCTCGCCCTTCCGCACGTGCAGGGCTCACTATCTCGCTCGCTCGTTCTTCGCCCAAAAGGCGTTTTACTGGTTATAAATAACTACTAAAACTAATGCTAGTGACCACATACACCAATGAGAGGGTAGACGGATTTACTTCTCACAACTTTGTGGTTTGTTTCCTTTATTCAATAATGAAAAACCTGATTTAAATATCTCCGGAATCCTGCGTAAAGCAGCTACGTACGATGACATATTTACATGAAGGTCAAAACCGTGGTCAAAACGTCTTTGAATCGCACCTTCTAATCATTTTCAGTCCTATTGGTTTTAGATCGAAAGCTGCTACTGATATCTATCCGTTGGCAGACATTGTAGATTGCTCGGGTGTTATCGGCCGCTGTGTGCGGCAGAGCCGGGTAGGGGACATTGGATATATTCTGTTGGTAAAAGTTGCGACTGTGAGCCGCCGCCGCCGGTGGTATCGCCCGCTGGGCGCGCTGCAGAGCCGGGGGCAGAGGTCGGGTCGTTATCGGCACTAGCGCCGTCAGCCGTAACTCCGACATAACTCGGCCCGGGATCGCGCGGGCGGGCGACGCGGCGACAATTTACTGTAAGGAAGGGGGGGCTGTGTAACACAGCGCGTACGGCACGGCGGCGGGCGGCGTCCGGGTCAGAGGCAGACAGAGATCGACGTACTGCCAGTTGGACAATTTGGCGTTCAACATGTCGACAGCTCCCAACAAGAACATCCTAAGTGTCAAATTTTTCGAAATTGAGATTTTTATAGGTACCATTCTTCGACTCAGTTCGTCGAGCTGAGTCGAATGGTATAAAATATCCATCTCGAAAAATTTGACACTTAGGATGTCCTTGCTGGGAACTGTCAAATTGTGACGATGTATCTACTCTTTGCGGCCTGCGGGATGATTAGAGGCCCGTAAGAGGCCAATGTGTGGCGGGCGGAAGCCGGCAAAGGAAGGCCAATATAGGGTTCTGCAGGACGGCCCTGCGTAGGTCCTTATAGGAAGTAGGAACCAGCGCAGGAGCCATCAAAGATCTGTGACCTCCCCGGCCGAGGAGGGTGAGCCCATCTTCTGGCGGTTTTCTCGTGATAGCTCGGAACACGTTGCAAAAAGAGAGCTGAACGTTGGCAATCCCCTGGTCCATAGACCATAAAAAAGAAAAAAATAACCTTTCCACTTACTACTGATTCTTTTCATCGTGTTCATTGGCTCGTTCTACCTTTATATTTTTCCCCGCGTTTTTTTATAGCATGAATAGAAGTCCTCCGGGAGAAATAGTGAATTGCCTTTTGACCCATTGCCATTTCACGCCACCGACAATGACGATACTAGAATGTTCCTCATAACGATGCGGATGGAGACAAAAATACACATGTCGTTACGTGACTGTTGGGTGTTGATCACAAGTAGGTAGCTGAGAATACCTATGTCATTTCTAATTCGTTATTCGAACAAATTATCCAGCCAATGATAATCTCACAGGCTGATAGGGGCTGGCGCATCATGAAAGTTGGCCTAAAGACGTAAAAGACATTCATAACACTCGTGTCAAGCCTGTCGGACCGTTAAGCAGAGGTGATTGAATTACTAAGCCAATTCAATATGTCACCACTTGTCTGAGGCGACTAATCCGGCCACCGGTTCTACAAAGGAGAGGATTCAGTGGAAAAGTTTTTACATTTGACGGCAGCAGATGTCTACGGATCGAAAATCGGAGAAATTAGCGGGGATTATTCAGGTTATATCCTTTGAGCTTTGTACGTTCAACATGCACTTCTCACGTATGGTAATCTATATTTACCTACATGTTGCACATCTCCCTTATGCCAACATCAAAGATCAAATGGCATAATCAATCATCAATGGCATAATGCATCTCTTATTGAACACCTTTCTTCATCATCTATCGCAATATCAGCAGCTAGTCCCCTCGCTTGGCTCCACCACAGGAGACTGCACATGCTCGCGCGGTTGTGTCCGCCGGGGCAGCTGCAGGCTGGCATTTGTCACAGACAGCAGTCGATTCGATGCAGAGAACAGCAGAATGCCGCCGTCATTCCACGTTCACCCCGCACTCACTGTTTTCTGGTCAAAGCTGTGCTGTGCTCGTTTGACTAATTACAGCGTCTATCACACAAATCTCCTGGAATAATGCATCGCAAGCAGTGCCTCCAGCCCAGCCGTCTATGCAATTGTCCGGTGCTGAAGATACGGAGCATCCGATGAAGACATAACAATGCAACGCAGTCAACGGCGAAACACAGCATGTCTACATCGAAAGGAGGCTGGGTGACCGACTCCCCCTTTCCGGGAAACTCGAGTCTATCAGGAGACACAGTGCTTGTGCACATTACCGACAGGGGTTATCTGTCCCGAACCTGGTGGTTGATGCAGGTGGTGTATGTGTGAACACACACTGAATATACAGTGTACAGTGTGTCTTAAAAGCCTACCGCGCAAAGTGACGGTGGATCCATCAACCCTGACCGAGGAAGGGCCTGCTATAATTTGAAAGCCACCGAACCAATTGACCTGGGGAATGGACGAGGATATCCATTGTTTCGGTGACTCAAATTTAGCTGATTTCCTCGTCAGGCTTGATGGATCCACCGTTACTTTGCGCGGTACTTTTAAGACAGACTGTACGTAGACACGAGCTCCGTCGCGGCGACCGATAGCCCAATGACTAACTCAAAAAACGGCGGGGGTGTATGTACCGTCAAAACCCGTAGGCGGACCGGACGCGCTGCCGAGTGGCAGAGCCCCCGGTGCTCTCCAGCCGGGGGGGGGGGGGGGGTCCGGTCAGGGCCACGTCAGCCTCACCGTATCCGTCGCCGATGACCTCAGTGGTCCGGGCGCCCCAAAAATCCCCCTCACGTCATCTGTGGCTATGATTCATCCCCCCTATGGTCAGTAGGGCTGCAGAGTCGGTGGATTTTTGGTGACTCTGACTCCGACCCCAGCTTCCAAAATCGACTCCGACTCCGACTGCGACTTCGGTCCAACCAACTCCGACTCCGCAGCCCTGGTCAGGAGGAACAGTTTCGAGCATGAGGACGAGTGAGGACTCATCGGCCGGTGACAGCCATTATGATTCATGCCCCGATTGGTGGGTTGGGCAGTTCGTAACATAACAATGGAAGGACAGAAACAGACCACCTGTGAGACGAGTGAGGACGAAAGTGACGAGTGTGAGCAAAGCCAAACAGTTAGTCCGTAATAATTTTAGAACTCACATAGGTCAGTCTTCAAACGTCATGGCCAGTAATGACGAACAGCGAAAGAGGATGGACGGGTAGGTAAGCATTTGCAACATTCACATGGACTATCCGACCGTATGCGTCCATAAACTGGTATCCTTCCACAGCACCTACAAAATCATGCATCCCGTCGGCCTTCACTAACAGTCCCAACCGTCTACGAGGGGTTCAACGGGCCCTCCCACCCACACACTAACTAATTTACATTCGGCAAAAATATTGTATGCAGGCTGTCCATTAGAAGTTAGTTGATTATCTACTTGTCATCGATGAAATCTTACGGTTGAGTGTTCACACATCAATCACTCTGCTCAATGACGATGTGGCTGAGATCAACCGCTTCATTTATTTATATGCTGGGTCGCATTCGTTTATGACCGAGCAGAGGTGCCGGCCGTGGCATGAGTTCACATAATTAGCGGTCAAAGGGGTACAGCCCGCGCGGCAGGGCCGGGCCAGTGATCAGATGGGCGTCTCAGTGTTCTGATGTGCATCGTCAGCAAGAGTACCGAATGCCGGCCATCATCGCTCCCCGGAACACTGCAGGCAGGCAGGTATGGATTGCTGAAAGGAAGCCGACACCGGGTGCGACTTTTTGGCCCAATATTTGCAGTGCGACGGTACTGGGTTAAAGGTGACCGTGCGCCGCAAAAGACCGATCCGACCCGACCTGACTTTGACGTCCTACAACGCCTTTTGGGTGTAGTTATGTACATAATTTTGCAGCAATGAACAACGAGTTAAACGCGCTTTCCCTTATGGTTCCGGTTCCTGATCCAATCACTCCCAAGCCTCGGTGGCCTTTAGACGGCGCAGCGCCCAAATCAACTCAAGGCTCAGCATGGGGTATTCGCGTGAAACATTGCTGACACGGATGGTGGGAGGAGTGAGGTTGTTTAAACTCTAAGATTTTCTGAAACAGCGAGGATGATGCGCTTTGCGTAGCTCGATGTAGGATCTTCCAAAAATACTCAAGTCATTTTTTTCAAAGTCACGGAAGCTCACCTAGGGTAAAATTATCACGATTTTCCCGATTTTGATTTTTTTCTTTAAAACAAAGCGGCACAAAAATAGCAAACCAATATAGAGCTAGAGCGCCACGAAAAGCGCATTCGATAGCTCCTTCAAATCTTGTCTATACAATGCTCTCAGATTTGACCTAGAGCCAACAGCTTAGCCCGCGCCCCACTGGGGTCTGCGTATAACACGCCCTACTGGGGGGGGGGGGGCTATTCATAGCCCCCCCCCTCCTAACTCCGAAACTACTGGGCCGATCGTCAAAATTCAAACGGCGTCTGATAGCCCCGGAAAAAATGTCGAGCGCAACCTAATTTCATTGACCTCAAGGTCACCGATGACGTCACAGGTCAGGTCAAAGTAAAAATTATTAGCATTTTGGCTTCGTCACGTTTTGGGCTCTGGCCGCCGTCTTACAAGTCAGATCAGGCTCATTTTGGTTCACACACTCGTGAACAGATGCTCTAGATACTCTGAGGGTACCAAACTTGTACTTTGATTTTCAGGTCAAGGTCAGGTCATCACAGGTCACGAAAATATTGTATCATCCGTCGGTCACGTGACACATGTTTTATGGTCCATTTAGGCCAAACATTTCGAATTTGATGTCGTCTGTGTCATTCGAGGTCATTTTGAGTCAAATTTAGCTTAGGTCAGGTCACTTGTGGGTCAAAAAAGGTCAAATTTTGAAGGTAAATTTTTTCAACAAAAAAGGTGTCTATTGGATGCAGTTTGAGCTCAGAAACACGATGGTGCTATTTATATTGGCGTACGATGTCAAATTCGTGCTGAAAAATTGATTTGAAAAATTAATAATTGTTAATGTTTTGCAATAATTCGTATAACTTGGCCATTTTTGAAAATATTTAGCTAAAACTTGCTAGAGTTAGTCATAA
This sequence comes from Amphibalanus amphitrite, assembly GCF_019059575.1. NCBI lineage: Eukaryota > Metazoa > Arthropoda > Thecostraca > Balanomorpha > Balanidae > Amphibalanus > Amphibalanus amphitrite. The sequence goes on from NW_024882056.1 coordinate 422,537, forward strand.
TAATGCGTTCTATCACATACATTCCGGTTTTTTCGAAAAGTCAAAAAACTTTTTGAAAAAAAATGTAAAAATATAAATTTTGAATTTTATTATGTTAAATTTTCGAAATTTTCAAAATTTTGAAAATCCGAGATAGCAGTTTGATAGCGCAGTCTATTCTGAGTCCTCTCATGCAAAGAAATTGGATCTCGCTTAAAAACTGAGCTCTTGGGAGCGATTGCCGTGGTTCAATGTTTTGCGTCGAAATCGGCCGAACATGACGTCATTCTGACGTCATTTTCGGCCGACCTATGGTAGGTACGAAGTTCAAATTTTGACACCAGGTGTCAAATTGATGCAGCCGAAGGTACTGAAAGTTTGGCGTCGATACGTCAAGCGGTTTGGAAGTTATTGCAGAAAAACGGGAGGGGGGGGGGCTATAAATAGCCCCCCCCCCCGTGGGGCGCGGGTTAGCCTCCAGACGGCGAAAGCGAAAAATTTGGCATTTTTGCGGAACACGTTTGTCTGCAATAACATTTGACACCAATATTTATTGCGTTGATTTTACCGCTATCGCATTCCTTCCGTCCAGACGAGTTAAATGAACTGTGGGTCGATCCGAAAAGTTCAATATTAGAATTTGGAACGGGTCAATGTCACGGAAAAAGTAACGCTGCATATCAGTTGATTTATATTGTTGAGCTGATCGTATGAAAGGTGTTTTCATCGCTCTAGCATGTTTCTTTCTAAAGATATTGTAAAAAAAACTGCTGGAGACGTTTGATGACCTGAGATGACCTCAGGGGCATAAAGAGGGGTCATGGGTGCACTGTTTCCGAATTCAGTGTGTCATGTTTGCTTGTATCACGAGCACGACGTTTGAGCGTTTTCGTCCAATTGAACAGCAGATCAATTTTCTCCTATTGACTTTAAATGATGAGGTCGCAAAAATTGATTTTACCTTAGGTCATATGTTGAAAATTTTGTGATATACCTACAAATTGTTTGCACTGTTTTTTTTCATGCAATAGTCAGGCTTGATAGCCAGGGTTTTAACCCTCGCCCATATTGGTGATCCAGCCGCGAACATAGGTATAGGGAGGGGAAGGGGGTCCGTTAGACCCCCTTGCCGTTTGGCCCCTGATCGACTAGAGCCTTGCGGATAGAACGAGCGTATTTCCCGTGACATGAGGAATCCGATGCTACCCAATTTTAAGGTCCTAGGTCATTGTTTGACCTGCCAGGTCAGATCAATGACCCATAAGTCGGGAAAATCGGGACTTGTTAGAACATCGTAAAGTGAGGTTGATAAGGGCTTTTCGTGGTGCTGATCACGAGTTTCATGTTTGTTTTGATCACAGATGATGTCTTCATGCATTTAGACCAGGTTAGGTCGGGTCAGGTCAACCAGTAAGGGTCCTGCCAGACCTGTCAACCACCACTGATAGCTTCATACATAGGCGTCGCCAGACATTTTCGGTTGGGGGGGCAAAATCAAGTTTTGTGTTAAATCTTGCCTTTCCCCAGCCGTTACTCACTCGTTTTACATATCATTCGACGCGCAATGGTGCGAGGAATCCGATGGTGACAAAGTTTTCCTTCTAGCTATAGCATGTATTTTTTTACAAAAAAAATCATAATTTTGAAATTTCTGGACAAAAAAAGACCGTTAGAATTACAGTGGCTGCGATTGCCGACGCACTGCAGAGGGCCCCTGTGCAGACTCTTGTCGCTCATGATCATTACCCAGAAGAAGGTGAAAAACGCTCCATTTGAATCGGATCACCTCGCTAAAACCTCCATTCACGCATGCATGCCCAGGTTTTACGTGAAATGCATAGGGCTTATCCCAGCCGCCGATTGTAGCTAAGAATTGGGTATTCGGCGGAGACTGAGCGAGAATGTCGGAAGTGTGAATCGGAAGTACATCATTCATTCTTGCTGCAGTGAGAAGAAGTGTTTTGTTCACTCGAGTGTGAACAAAAAGTTTCTGGTTTTTCGAGTGAAGGGAAGCGCTGCAAACGCGACCAAAAATATTTAACGGAACCAAAAGTTACGCACGGCATAGCGGCAAGGGATCCCTTAGAGATAGGATTGCGACTTCCAGGCCATTTCAGGCCACTGAGGGTCAGTGTGGACTCTCAGAAGCCTGCTTAGGATCCCGGAGATCGGCGTGGGTCACCCCAAATATTTACGTGTATGTGGTGCTTTAGGGCTTTCCGAGCCTAAGGTGGGCCCGGAAAGCCCTTTAGGGCACACGAGCTTTCAGAAGCCAGTGTGGGCGGCGGGCGCTAAGAGACTAGGCCCAGGGTGAGCCTGGAGCCCTCGAATAACAGTGTGAACCACCGGGGTCTGTGTCGAATCCTTAAGGACCCTACGTTGGTAGGGACATAAGAAACATTTTTTTTTTCCTAAGCCGCCGCCCATGATCAGACGACCAGGAGTGTCCACCCACTGACCCACGCGACAACAGCACCTTACGTTAACACCTCCCAAGACAAAAATATGAAGAAAGTCGCGACACTCCCTGCTAAGAAAAAGGAAAGCAAACAAAACAAAGCTAAATACAATACTTAGTAAGTTAGTAAAATGTCATAAGAAGAGGCAAAGAAGTCAAGACTAAATGTAGCTTGACTGGCCGCTACACCATTCCCAAAGAAGATAGTGAGAAGGAGAGAGTGATCCAGGGGTTAGTGGTAATAAGCGCATGCAAAGCTTGCATCATAGAAGAGGGACAGAGCCTAGTCACACCCGGAGGAGTCAGATCCTCACCGAAAAGGGATACCGAGCTAAGCAAGCTTGTTGCTCGGTAAACCCAGTTCGGTGGGAAGTATCGTAGGGCTGATTTACGTATTGTTACGTATCCAGGAGTACTTAAGTGTGACTTGTAAGTACACAAAACAAGACGAGACGACCGGTATACAAATAGCAAGTAATGTAAATAGACAGAAAGCTAGGTCATTGAGCGATGGCGATGATTCAAAGACATACAGTTAGTACTGTACGTACTGTATGATGTTTATAGGGAGAAAAAGCAAAGCTTAACAAAAAGAAAAGGGCAAAACAAAAATGTGGGATAAAAGTTCGAGAAGAAGTAAAAGACAAACAGGGAAAAGACATAAGGACCACTAAATACCACCACCTCTTGTGGCGATCTAGGTACCCAGTTAGAACATACCTACCCAGTTACAGAGATGTACAATTCTCCAAAATTAGGTATGCATAAGTGATATGCATTAAAGACAAATTCTGTAATTGTGTACATATAACTATGTACTGTGCAAGTATGTACCTGTGAGAGAGCGGGTAAAAAATACATTATCAGGTAAATGTACGTACATACCCACAATAAATAAAATGGGGGATCATTTCATTGGCAGGTATTCGTATGTTTACGAACGCAGGTGGAACACAAGAACATAAATGTCAGTGTTGGCAATGGTATCAGTATTGATCGATAAAATACTGCTTTGAGAAATCCTTGATTTCTCTCTTTGTTAGTGGAACTGCTTCCATATCTGTGAACTTAGGACCAATTATTGAGTTCCAAATTCTAGGTGCAGACCACCTAGTAGTGTAGCTGCGATAATTTTTTTCTGAGAAGAACTCGTGGAAATGATGGGTCGAGCGAGTATCTCGAAGCGGTTCGAGTATCGTAAAAAGTCTGTCAATAGATGAAGGCAAAGTTCCTTTCAACTTTCTATGCATTAGCAGAAGCATCTGCTGCTTACCAATGTCTCTCAACTTAAGTATTTTCAGTTTCTTAAAAATTGGTGCTGTGTGTGCGAGTCTATGTTCGCCATCAATCATTCTGACCACACGCTTTTGTAATTTCTCGAGCTTATCTACGTTTGTAATATAAGTGTTGCTGTAAAGCATACAGCAGTAGTTGATATACGGAAGGAAAAGTGCGTTATATAAAAGAAGCAGCTGTTTAGGTACCAATATATACCTAGCTCTGCTTATGAGTCCAACGTTACGAGTCAGCGTTGTAGAAAGGTGTGAAATGTGTGATTTCCATTTCAGATCGTCATCTACGTACATGCCCAAGTACTTAACTGTTTTAACAAATTTAATATGTGCACCAGAGAGCAAAACAGACACATTGACAGCGCGTTTAGAATTATTGTAGAGCTGACAAAAAGTTTTGTCTGTATTTAAAGATAATTGGTTTGCTTGAAACCAAACAGCTATCTTGGGCATTGTGGCGTCGATGACTCTTTGCAAATGGGCTTCATCATTGCCTTCAATGAAAATGGCAGTGTCATCTGCATACAGATATGCAGTTATATCATCAGAAATGGAAGGAAAGTCATTGATGTAAATTAAAAACAGAAAAGGCCCAAGGATGGAGCCCTGGGGAACACCGATATCAACCGAAGCAAGGCTGGAGCGAACATGCTCTACCTCAACACATTGTGTGCGGCCTTCTAAATATGATTTCAGCATCATAAGTGCATTGTCACGTATACCGTAAGCATACAGTTTCTTAAGTAAAATGGTTTGGTTCACAGTGTCAAATGCTTTTCGGAGGTCAAGGTATAAGCCGCAGACAACTTTGCCTGCTTCAAATGCTTGGTTTACCTTTTCTTGAACCAAAAGAAGGGGCATGTAAGTGCTCATGCTTTTTCTAAAACCAAACTGAAATTCGGTGATGATTTTGTTATGTTCAAAGAAATGCTCAAGTCGGGTATGTACTAGTTTTTCTAGTATTTTCGATATAAAAGGCAGTATGCTTATTGGTCTATAGTTTGTAAAACGTTGCTTATCCCCTGCTTTAAAAATTGGTTTTATAACCGCCGTTTTCAAAGGGCGAGGAAACACGTTTTGGCGTAAGCATAAATTCAAGAGAAAGACAAGCTCTCTTAGGACAGTCTGGTAAGTTGCTTTAAAAATACGTGCATTAATGCCGTCTATTCCACCACCAACTTTTTTGGTGCTATTTACTATCTCAGTAACTTCAATGTCATTAGTTTCGGTGAATGATGATAGTGAGTTTCCTAGTCCTCTAGGAAGATTTTCAATAGGGTCGGTGGGACAAGGAGGTATCCGCTCTTTTAAGTCATTGCCAACACTAGCAAAGTATGAGTTAAAAGATTCGGCGATTATTTTTGGGTCATTTTCAACATCATCACCAATCTTAAAAGAAGGTGGACTTTCTTGTTTAATTATGTTTCCTTTCGTTATCTCGTTCAGTAGCCGCCAGGTTTCCCTCGGGCCACAATCTTTTAGTGCATTCTGATAGTAAGTTTGTTTGGCTTTCCTCAGTATATGAGTGAACAAATTCTTATAACGTTTGTAGTTGTTGATATTGAAGGGAGACGGGTGTCTATTCTTTATACGAAAAAGCTCGTTTTTTCTGTTAATGGAAATCAATAAGCCAGGGGTAATCCATGGTTTAATAGGTGTCTTTTTCCGAGTGGGAGTATAGGTGTGGCTGCACCTAGATATCTCGGAAGTGTAGGCTTCTATAAATGTTGTACATGCGTGTTCCGCATCAGTTTCATTACAGAAGTCTCTTAGTTTCAACTGCAAACGAGTTTGCAAGTGAGGAATCATGTTATAGTTAAAAGAAGTGATGGTTTGCCTCATATGTTTATGAGAATTGTCTGTTCTGAGAGTAAGATCGACAAACACTGGGAAATGGTCTGATAAGTCACTCAAAATAAGACCTGGGTCATTCAAGATTGAAAGGTTATTAGAGAATATATTGTCAAGCAGTGATGCACTGTCGACACCAAGTCGTGTAGGTCTAAAAATACATGGAAAGAAACCATTCGTGGTAAACATGTGCAGAAAGTTTTCAACAGAGCTATCTGTTGCAACTTGGAAAAGGTCATAGTTAAAGTCACCGGTGATAATAACATCCTTATGACATATACTTGTGTGTTCAAGTACCTCAGTCATTTGGTCAATAAACTGGGAAGAACATAGACGTGGGGGCCTGTAGACAACACCAAGTACAATTTGTTTGGATTGTACAGTACTTTCAACAAATAAAGATTCTGTCTCATCAATCTTATTGATTTTTAGAGGCGATGTTGAGCTTATGCACTTATTGCATATATACATCGCAACACCTCCACCTGTTTTATTAGGACGACTACTAAAAATTGAAGTATAGCCTGGGAGATGCCTGTACTGCTCTGTGAAAGGATCTAGCCAGGTTTCTGTTAAGCAAATAACACTCCAGTGTTTGCCGGTTGAGAACATGAAAGTTTGAAAATCATCAAACTTTTCATTGGTGAGAATGGATCTAACATTGATGTGCATAATAGAAAGCCCATCACTATGCTCATGGGAAAACAGTTCCGGTTGAAAAGGAGTATAATATTTGCAGTTACGTTTCAGGTGTTCGTATTGCTCATGTAAAAAGGAAAGGTTCGTAGGGCCAACACTTTGAAACGGGTTAAATATTTTGTTATTAAGGAGAGGTGGAAGGGTTTCATGTGGTTGCGCTTGCATATAGTATTATGCAAAGAAGGTTGAGTGAAAGGTGATGAAAGGTACTGGAAGGAAACCCTATCAGCTGATTTAGGGATTGGGTGTAACTAAAATAAGCTATAACAAATTTACCAAACAATGCCTGATATAATTACCAGGACACGTATAATTACCATATAATTACCAATCCCAGCGCAAGAGCGCAGGGATTGTCACCAAGGAACAATGGCACAGTTGTACCAAAATGAAGACGGAGGCACAGACAAATTTATCAGCAGAAAGAAGACGAGAAAACTTAAAGAATTACTACAGAAATCAACAAAATCACTCTAGCACCGGACTAAGGTCACCGGACACAGGTGAGGGCCGCAACACAAACATGTGTTGCGGCCCTCAGAGGGACACGTGAGTTGTGACCCCTCAGATGCCGGGTTGGGGTTTAGTAAAGTCTGTCGCCTCAAAAGTTCGGCTGAACTTTCATAGGCCAGTTGAGGTTTTCAGAAATTTTCGAAGACATCCTCAAAGATTCGTGTGGCCCTTCAGAGGTCTACGTATGTATAATGTCCCCAAAGATCCCTGTATGGGCCCTCTAGAGAACATGGACACCAGTGGGACTCTCAGAGGCCGGTTTGGGCCCTCCGAAAGCTTCTTAGAGCTCAGTGGAGCTCCTTAGGAGCCTGTGTGAAAAGCAGGCTCATGAGCCCTGCGGCACTTGAACGGTACTTGTGCCTGTCGCAGACATTTGACGAGAGTTGAGAAAGGCCCCGAAGATTTCGTGTCACGCTTTGAACGAAAATTATGTGTCAGCACTCCAAAATTTATGAAAATCAGCTACAAAATGTAATACAGAACCAACTAGGAACATGACATGAATCATGGCATTGACATTTCCGAGTCTGGAGTCGGAGTCTTGAAGATTTTGGTGACTGCAACTCTGACTTTGGTTTGAACTGCACGCTCCAACAGAGTCTGACCTCACAGGCATTCTCAGAAAGGTACCCCCATTTTTCCCCGACTCCAAAATCTCATCGGATCTGTATCGATCTCAGGACTCAGGGGGTGCCCGGTCCGAGGTTGGGGGGGGGGGCAGGCTGCTCCGCTTGCCCCCCCGTGGCGACGCTAATGGCTTCATAACATGTTACAAAGGCACCAAACTACTTCGTAAATGTTCAAATGGTTGCTTAATTCGAAATTAGCTAAAAAACTACCCTAAAAACATGTAAATCTCGAAAAAGTAAACCAAGGTCATTAACCCGCGCCCTGGTGGGGTCTGTTAATAACGCGACCTGGTGGGGGGGCTATTTTTTGCCCGCCCTCGTATCTCCGAAACTACTGGACGGATCCGCAAAATTCAAACGGCGTTCGAAAGGCCTGTCAAATTTGTCGAAGGAAACCAAATTTCATTGACCTCGGGGTCACCGATGACGTCACAGGTCAGGTCAAAGATGAAATATTTCACCGTTCACGGGTCTTCTAAGGAATGCGCTATAACACCGAGGAAAACGCATTTTGTCGAGAATCAGCGATAGGGCGTCAGTTACCTAGTAGATATGTTGCTATTAGAGGTCACTAACAATACCAGGTCAGGTCACAGGTCAGGTCACCAAGGGTCACAGGTCAGGTCACATGACCCCAACTTTACTAAGGTTGTGTGATGCATGTTTTATGGCCAATTTTTCATTTCCAACTCAATGGTGTTGGTTATAAGACTATCAGGTACGGCTGAGGTCACCTTCTGGTGAAGTTCAGGTCAAGGTCAGGTCAAGGTCAGGCCAAAAAAGGTCAAATTTTAAAGTTGATAGTTTTGCATAAAATGGGTATTGATTCGATGCAGCTCGTCACGGGGAGTCTAATGGTGGTCTTTGTTTTGCGCTACAGGGTCTAGAATTGCTAAAAATTGAGTTAGAAAATTTGACGTCATCAATTTTGAACAGTTTTTTCGCTACATCTTCGCCAAAAAAAAGAGGTATCAATCTCAAATTTGGTATGTGGATGGAAGGCGGTAATGACTATCATATATATTCCTGTTTTTGCGAAATTCAAAAAACTTTTTGGATTTTTCGATTATTATATCCAAACAATTTATTTCTTTTACTTTTGGGGGTCAAAATCTAAAAATTTCAAAAATCCGAGATAGCAGTTTTGTAGCACTGTCGATTCTACACCTTTTATGTCTTATCATTTTTCTGTATTTGCAAAGCTATAGGCCTGACAGCTCTTCCCGCGAAACCCTTTTTTGGGTCGAAAACGGCAGAACATGACGTCACTCTGACGTCATTTCCGGCCAACCTATCATAGCCTTTGGAAAAATTTTTGGTCACAATGTGTAAAATTGATGTCCGGGAGGGTACTGAAAGTTTGGTGACGATCGGCGCAGCAGTTCTGGAGATATATCGAAAAGTCTGGAGGGGGGGGGGCAAAAGATAGCCCCCCCCCACCAGGTCGCGGGTTAAAGGTCAATGACCTGTCTTGACCTTCACGTGACCTTGACACCCACCGCAATCCATGGGACCAACATCGTTTCACATCCGTTAAAGGTAGTGTGCCAGCTTTCCTGGACCGTATGGAGTTAATAGCCCAGATAAGGAGAACCGGATTTTTAGAACTTATCCATACCTTCAAAACTCATGGAAACGTCTTAAATTCTTCAAATTTTGAGTACCCCAGTGCGAAATTCGCCCCGACGGGTTGTCGGTCGTACTCCAACCACATTTCACACCACTATGAACAATAAATGCACACACTGAAATCGCTATTACCGATAGGCTCATCCAATCAAGTTTCGATAAACCCGTTCATCATCATCTCCTGCGGTTTCGAACACGCCTGTTAGGTGGTGCGGTAGACCGTGCCCAAAGCCAGGGCCCCGGTAACGTGAGGTAGCCGAGTCGGGGCAGCGTGCGCTGACCCAAGCCGGGGCCGCGCGTCCTCCCGGTGTCATGTGATAGCCCGGGGCTGCCCGGGGATGCGGTAGACCGCGCCCAAAGCCGCGGCCCCGGCTTGGGTCAGCGCACGCTGCCCCGACTCGGCTACCTCACGTTACCGGGGCCCTGGCTTTGGGCGCGGCCTACCGCAGGTGGCTTCTGCTCATACTTTGTGGTGCGGTGGTGGTGCGTCGGGCCGCGCGCTCTGACTTCGGCCAAGAAAAATGCGTCAGCTGATCATTGTCATTTCTGCCACTTTCATGTGGTGAGATGGGGTCATAACTTTAGAGACGGCTGTTTCATATGAATTATTTTACATAAAATAATATTTCAAATCATAAATTAATGTTCGACAGCCAAATTAAAGAAACAATTCCAATACAGGCTTACAGTTTAAATTCGACATTGTGTTGTCCACGATTAGGCAGCTGATAACTCATTCCCGTACGTCGTAACTCTATAATGACCTTTGCTTATTGTCACATGTGCGCCGCATTCGCGATTGTTGCCGACGCCTGTTTGCAGGTCAGCCCACTACAGTTGTTATACATATCGAAAAACCGATAAACTTTTAGGCGAAAAAAGCACAATTTTAGGCCCATTTTTGATTTTTTTGCGATATTAGGCAAAAACAGAAGCTTCTTATCCTAGGAAAAATAAAATGGGAAATCATTGGAAGGTGGCACACTACCTTTAACGTTTAAAACCACACAAAAAAATTGCAAACGCGCGGATAATGCGATGCGACATACGCCGAATCGCGATTTCGGTCAAACATGGTCTCGAGAAACAGGTCACAGGTCAAAGATCATTTGGGTCAGGGTCATGAAATTTTCAGGGTGTGTGTAAAATTGATCTAATCGAGGGCATTGAAAGTTTCGTCGCAATCAGCCGCTTCTAATCGAGTTACTTGCGAAAAACCGAGGAAGTCACGTTCGACCCCCTCGTTCGACCCCCAGAAAGTGTGAGGGTTGAATAACCCAAGGCCCTAAAACATAAGGTTGGACGAAGTTTTCTACCAAAAATGTACTAGAATAGCGTACGAGTCAAAGCTATTTCCGTTGTTTCTTTACAAATATGTCGCAAACAAGCTTTTTCTGTAATAAATCATTATTTCGAAGTCAAGTAACCAGTTTCTATAAATTCGATAAGCAAACACTTATTTTTTTATATAAAAGCCTAGCTTATATAGTCCAACTCTAGTTGATTAATCAAGTAGCTACTAACTTTTCCAGATGTGACACATATTGCGCACTTCAGACAAATGCGTTGCTAAGGCGTTGCTAAGGACTCTTTCGCATGTTTTGCTGCGTGGTGTTTGTTATGAAGTGAGGGAAGTGAGATGGACAGGCTTTTTGATATATTTTTTTTTTCTGGTTTTCTAGGACCGTCGCAATTATTTAACTTGACATACTTTTCTTGCTTTTTTATCCGAGACTTTTTTCAATAATTGGTAGATTCTATCGTGGAAATAAAAGGGCCAGCAGGCCACAGGGGTAAATGGAAGTCGACTGATAGTGAAATAAAAAGTAGAAGTGTCTGTTCCATTAGAAATTTAATGTGATGTGATGGAACATGAAGCAACAGCATCAGACGCAAGAACCAAGCAAGAACCACCAATTAAGAACCCAGAACCAGCAAGCGCCATGCCGTCAAGAGCAGCCATGGCAACGTTTGATTAGCTTTAAGAAAACCTTGGAACTAGACGCCATACGGTGAGCAATCAAGAGATCGTACAAGACCAGTAGTTGCTTGAAAACGAGAGCCGCCAGGAAAATCAGTAGATTCTTCAATGGCAACACATTTCAACATCTATCTAGCAATGATTTGCACCAGCGAGGTGCTATCATTGTGTTTTGTGTCTGTATCCCTAACTGCTCAAAAATATTTGTCAATAAATAAACAAACAAATAATGCGTCTTTTTCTACTGAACTGAAAGTAAGTCCTCCAAGTGGCAAGGGATGAATAATAGAAGGTACCTAATTAATTGCCATCTATTCATTCAATGCATAAATCATAGGCAATTGCCAATTCAGGGCAGCGATCGGCAGCGCCCTTACTGCATGGTACTGCGGATCGTCCATGGGTTTCTTGATGACTCTGACTAAGACTTTCAAAAATCAACTCTGACTTTGATTTCAAATGTCGGCTCTGACCGACTCCGGCTCCACAGCCCTAAGCAGGTCTGCGGAGGCAATGGATTTTTGGTGACACCGACTCCAACTCTGGCTTTCAAAATCGACTCTGACTCTGACTCTGGTCAGAACTGTCGACTCCGACCGACTACAACTCCGACTACGGAACCCTGAAAGGTCTGCGGAGGGGGTCGAATTTCGATGACTGACTCAGACTCCAGCTTTTAAAATCGACTCTGACTCCGACTCGACGACTCAGGTCAGAACTGTCAACTCCGACCAACTTCATGACTCCGACTCCGGAGCCCTACTGGCATCTATCACGCCAGGGAGCTGCAAATCATGTGTTCCGTGGCGGTTTATGGCATTAAAGTCGATAATGCGGCTGAATCGCACTATGAAACACCCTTATTGGCTGCAAGAACCACGAAAGTTAGCGCATCACCACTGGAAAACGTGACAAGCTATCGATTAATTGGCCCTGGATTTGGATAAATCAAATGCTGATGCTCATATTAGCACATATTTACATTATCATCTATCTCAAGTTTGCCCTCCAGGCGGATCTAAACTATGGCAATGGCAAACTATGGCAGTCAGTACGAAAAACATCATCTCACGCTCTCAGTCCCAGCGGATAAAAACAACACCTAAAAATATGGCAATTTCCCTATCTTCAACATGTAAATGCCCTCGGGCGTCCTCGTGGTGACGTAGGCATGGGAGTGCCAGGTTGGTAGGAACTAGACTTCGACGCCCCCTGGAATAACCTAACCACAAAACATTGAACTTGCCTTCAGCTACTTAGTTTTTCCGTATGTTTTTGAAGCTGATAGAAATTCACGTGCTGTAAGGGGGACTTATGCCTCACGGAAGTCTTATCGATCACGGAACATTAGTCGCTGAAAACATACAGCCGCTGCAGTAAACACTTAACAGTACTGCGGAGCGGAGCCTCTGTTATCATCACGACACATTAGCAGATTCAACATCCGACATCGGCCGCAGGAAAACAGCGCCCCGTTAAACAGGAACTCTTTGTTATCATGGGTCAATCGCAAAGAGTCAAAATCGAGCTACACATTGCAGGGTGGTGGCCATGAAGCCTCGATGTGCGGTCTCATGGCGCCACTTCAAGAGGGGCAGGAAATATCATCCACTGCGCACATAGCGCCTCAGCAATCAGGGCACCAAGGGTCCATCTAGGTATGTACAGTCAGTCTTAAAAGTACCGCGCAAAGTAACGGTGGACCCATCAAACCTGACCGAGGAAAAGCCTGCTAAATTTGAGTCATCGAAGCAATTGACATTCTCGTCCATTCCCCAGGTCAATTGGTTCGATGACTTTCAAATTAAAGAAGGCCCTTCCTCGGTCAGGCTTGATGGATCCACCGCGTCACTTTGCGCGGTACTTTTAAGACAGACTGTACACTGAGAAGCACTCAGGCCTGCTCGTATCCATAATCCTCGGAGATCATGCGGAGGTCGTCCTGGTCTTGTATATATGAGATCCTCAAATATGACGCTAACTACTACATATGAGATATGATAGAGCTTCCTTAATAAATGTAGTCTGATTGCAGGTAAAATGGATGTGACCATTTAGCATAGTCGTTCGACCATGTTTCCATCTTCATCGACGATGATCAGATTTTATACAATTACAAACACTGCAGAGAGTAAGACATGGTTTATCTGTTTCAGCCGGAGCGGCCTGACAGCAGCGTCGTGCCCCTATCGCTCCTCCTGTCGGCGACAGGCGGCGGATGGCCGTCCTTATCTCGACCGGGACCGATACACTTGCACGAGTGCTAGCTGATTGGGTCAGTCCGCGTGAGACGGTCCCGTTGGTCAGACATGTCGCGTGCGGAGCTATTTGGGGCCAGGAAGAAGGAGCGTGAAAAAAGACTGTTGGGTACGTTACAACCATCGGTGAAGGAATTGGAAAAGAAATGGGGTTCGAAACTGCACTTAGTCCCTGACACCTTACTCCTGGCGGGCGAAGTAGTCGATAATACCGGGCGTGGCTGGATGGGGAACAACGTCAAGAATGAGGCGCATGACGCGCTCACTTGTCTGTTGTGGGAGCCGCTGTTGGCGTCCCTGCAGGACCCGACGATCATCTCCAGCGAGCGGTGTCAGCACTGTCAGCCAGAGCTGCCAGTCAACATCGTCTCGGTCAACAGATCGGGCAGTGGCGCCGAGGGCCTGTCGGACGTCAAAGTCGGGAGAGGGGGGACATCGGACTTCGATGTCATGTTTGAGTTCGGCTGCCCCTTCAACTGGGCAGGAGCAGGGGCGGAGCCAGCCATCATCAGCCCGCAGTCTGCACCACAGCTGTGGGCGAAACCGACCGACAATATCGGCTTTGTGACCTTGTACTGGGTGCCGACAACCGAGTGTCGCCACATGACGGCGCTGGATGCCTTTCCGACCAACTCCCTCCGTTCACTCATGCTCAACATCTGCCAAGTCATGACGAACGGTGAGATAACAATCGCCGGCCCAGCGGTCAATGTTCAGCAGCCATGTGATCCATCGAGTGAAGGCATTGACTACGTAGCCTGCCTACGTGCGCGCGGGTGGTGGCCGGCGGACGACTGGCTGGAAGGCAACCGCCAAAGACGGACTGACTTCCCTCCATCGGCGGTGCGCGACAACATCCGGGAGTTCGGCGTACATCTTGTACCAACCGGCAGAAAGGGCAGCCCCACAGAGCGAAAGGAGTATCGGATTTCCTTATCGCGGGCAGAGATAGTCGCCGCCCGCTTCCTCCATCCGGTGCAGCGGACGGTCATCAAGACTATGAAAGGAATGAAGCAAATTGTGAAGGAGAAATGGGGCAAGGACCTTACAGAAGGCTTGAAATCGTATTTTATTAAAACTTCTATGCTCTGGCTGGCTCAAGACACACCCATGAAATCGTGGACAAACATCACTGATGGTGTCCACAGAGTCCTCGACTGGCTTGAAGAGCACCTTGCCCCCGGCACCACTATGCCATGCTTCTTCTATGCTGCAATCGACGTGGCAGCGGAACTCACCCCGGAACAGCGGCAAAACGCCATCAACGCCGTAAAGCTTATGAGAACACACGCCACCAGACTGATGCTAGAGCTGTGCATGAACGAGAAGAGGGACTTCAGCGTCCTGACCGAGGACGATGCGAAGCCGCCCTCGGAGCGCCAGCTGCGTCGCCGGCTGGCACGGATACTGCTCCGTGATGCGGTCGTCAACGGTACCCTCCATCGGCCTACGGCGCCCTGCTGGGAGAGCTGGGTGAAAAGCGTCATCCCTTCATTGATCCGGGCGGCTCAGACATGCATGCTACAGTGGTGTTTCCACCGCACTTCAGGTACCAACTGGCAGCAGTGTTACATGCTCATGGCATGGAGCGTTCTCGACCGGCAGGACCTGGCGGGAGCGAAGCAGCCGACATCGCCGTCTGACGAAGTCGTGACGTTGGACGCTGCTCCGCTGATGGCTATCCTCACCGCATCCGACCTGGAAGTCATCCTGGGTGACCCAGCCGCAGTGTCTGCCTGGTGTCGCCAGCAGCTGCAGCGGCCGCCAGGGGAGCGGCCAGGCGGCCTGACCGCCGATCTCGACACGCCGCGGGGCCGCGTCGAGTTGCTACTGCAGCCCGAGCTGCTGCTGCAGGCCGTCCGCGAGGCAGTGCCACAGAAGGTGGAGTTCTGGAAGAGTAGAGATGATGCAATGGGGAGGGGGTGGATGGTGAACTATTTTCCACCTCGCACCTACCACGAGCGCCTGTCGATGGTTATACAGCACCTTGACCAGGATCTGAGAGGCACCCTTGGCCGCATACGACCAGATCTGGACGGTACGACACTTGACGCCAAAGCCAAAATCTGGCGCCGCGAACTGGAAGACTTGTGGTCCGGTGGCCGGCTACGAAGGGCGGTGGATGCGGCCAGGAAGTGGCCGGACAACTGGAATCTAGCACAGTTCTACGTGGCAAAAGATACGGGGAAGACACATCAGGTGAGACTTTTTCCACCCACCTTTTAATCTTTCTCACTTTCCGTCTCTCTCTCTCTCTCTCTCTCTCTCTCTCTCTCTCTCTCTCTCTCTCTCTCTCTCTCTCTCTCTCTCTCTCTCTCTCTCTCTCTCTCTCTCTCTCTCTCTCTCTCTCTGCCTCTGCCTCTGCCTCTGCCTCTGCCTCTGCCTCTGCCTCTGCCTCTGCCTCTGCCTCTGCCTCTGTCTCTGTCTCTGTCTCTGTCTCTGTCTCTGTCTCTGTCTCTGTCTCTGTCTCTGTCTCTGTCTCTCTCTTCTCTCTCTCTCTCTCTCTCTCTCTCTCTCTCTCTCTCTCTCTCTCTCTCTCTCTCTCTCTCTCTCTCTCTCTCTCTCTCTCAAGTTTGGGTGGCCTCTGGGCCCTGTTCCAGCGCAAGACGCTACCTGACTCTACTAAGTATTTGCGTTCGGTTTCTATGGGAGCGTAAGCAAGCATTTGAAATTCTTTTTTTAATTATTTTAATTTCTTTTTAATTTTAGCTCGAATGTTTGAATGGACGGATTGACAGAGCCGGAGCTCACGCTAAGCAGAGTTTGTTGCGTAGACCCCGACCCCTACCGTCCGATCGCGCAATTCCGGGTATCGGGAGAATTTAGATGCCAAAGTTTAACGTGCCCTTCAAAGCCGGACACGGCCTGTCCCACTCAACTGATTTCAACTGGCTGCGGCTGCTCCCACCAACCGCAGACCATCCACGTCAGGAGTCTCAAATATCGAGCGCCGGAGCGTCTCGAACCCAGGCTCTCACTACCGGGAGTCCAATGCTCTACCAACTGAGCTACGGGACAGGCAAATTCAAATTCAAATTCGGCAAATTCTGCTTATCGTTTCAATGGAAACCGAGTGCCAATACTGGTAGCGTCAGCCAATACTGGTAGTGTCAATTCGCTGAAACAAGACCCTGGCTTTGAAACAGTCTAAAGCAGCAACCTCAGCTATTGCCACTAGAAGACGGTCTTGTATTTTTTTAATTAGATCACGCCATACAACGCCAAAGAATAACAACTTTAGGTAATTACAATGGTAAATAAATATCATACGAAGTTTTTTTTTGGCACGAGCAACGACATGCGTATAAGGTACATATACCTATCTAAAATATCGATATCATTTGTTTTTGTAACCACTTCGAAAACTAACTGTTTGCATCAATTTTGTTGTCGTTAGCTGCAAGAAATGTCACCACTTGTTTCGCGACGATAAGAAAGTGTTCATACATTTTACTTCTACGGTTCACAAAAAGTATATCTATTTGTGCTGCTTCTTGGTGTCTTCGACGGAAGAAATTATGTAAATGGTAAAGAAACTGTAAAAAGCTCGAAACACATTGAGCAACAGTCAACTAGTTCGATAGAAATATCACATCAACTGTTCATCGGACCGTTAACTTATTTATTTATCAATCTGTGTTTCAGACTCGCTCCGATGCGACGGTGCAGCATCAGCAGCAGTGATAGAAATGGCAGACAGCTGCAGCGGCTGCACGGATGGCAGACAGCTACAGCGGCTGCACGGGCTGTGATAGACAGAGCAGAAACAGCAGCGGATGCACGGGCAGAGATAGAGACAAAGCAGACAGTAGCGGCTGCACGGGCAGAGATTGAGACAAAACAGCCAGCAGCGAATGCACGGGCTGCGACAGAGACATATCAGAGACGCAGCGGCTGCACGGGCAGAGATAGAGACAAAGCAGACAGCAGCGGCTGCACGTGCAGAGATTGAGACAAAGCAGCCAGCAGCGAATGCACGGGCTGAAATAGAGACAAAGCAGACAGCAGCGGATGCACGGGCAGAGATAGAGACAAAGCAGACAGCAGCGGCTGCACGGGCAGAGATTGAGACAAAACAGACAGCAGCGAATGCACGGGCTGTGATAGACATATCAGAGACGCAGCGGCTGCACGGGCAGAGATAGGGACAAAACAAACAGCAGCAAATGCACGGGCTGAAATAGAGACAAAGCAGAGACAGCAGCGGCTACACGGGCTGTGATAGACATATCAGAGACGCAGCGGCTGCACGGGCAGAGATAGAGACATATCAGAGACAGTAGCGGCTGCACGGGCAGAGATAGAGACAAAGCAGACAACAGCGAATGCACGGGCTAAAATAGAGAGATAACAGATAATAGAGACACTAGACTGCGGTGGAGATGGAGCAGCATGAGAGACGGTGGCGGCGACAGCAGTGACAGATACAGCAGGAGAGACAGATATAACAGATAGTGCGTTTGACGGCAGCGGCGACCCAGGCTGCGATGGCGACTCAGGCAGTGATACAGACAGAGGTAGCGACAGTGACACAGACAGCAGCAGCGACAGAGACAGCAACAGAGACAGCGGCGATGACAGCACTGACAGACACAGAGCAGAGATGATGGACAGCAATGGCGGGAGGCACGGTGACAGAGACTGCAATAGTGACAGAGACACAGTACAGGCAGCGGCAGTGATAGATAGAGACCAATAATATATAGTAGTAGCGTAGCAGTGATGGAGACAAAGAAAATAAAGCAGCAGCGGACGGGTGACAGAAGCCGTGGTAACAGCTAAGGGGACCACCCAGCCAGAAGCTGGGGAAAAAAAACAGACCGACAGCAACTGGAGTGCCAGGAACGCGTGTTCAAGAATAGCGGCGATGCGCTGGGAAACCACACTGTTGCCGACAAACTAGGCGAATGTCGCGCCGCCGATGCCAAGCCGAGCCGCCGCCGCGCCGCCCCTCACCCCGCCCGCCGGTCCCGACGCCGAGCCGGGCCGCCGCCCGCCCAGCGGCCACCTGTCGCCGCGCATGGTTTTTCTGAGACAAGCAATGGGCCATATCGACGCCGCGAACGGTGGACTGGCGTCCCCCTGTGACCCTGCGACCCGGCTGACCTGTGGCCTGTTCCGAATGGGGCCGGCGGGGCCCTGGGCCTGGGAACTAGAAGGGTGTGTGAGGGGACGCAGCGTGCCGGCCGCCTTTTTTGTGCTCTGTGTCACGACCCCTGTATCGAGTGACATTTTGGCCACGTATTTGAACCGATACCGGGCTCAGCTCGGTCTCACTTCACTGTTAGTCGCCGACGAGCTCACTTCGCTCTCAAACGCGGACGGCGGCGCTCTGCTGCCGCTCACGTCTAACTTTTCTAACTACTGTGTCTGTGCTGTACTGCTGCCATCTCGCCGTCTTCGGTCAATAGCGAACTCTTCTATTTAGAAGACTGTGTTTAAGTGGTGGTGGTGTGAGTGAAACCGAAGTGGCGAGTGGAGGAAAGGAGAGCGGCGCGCAGCTCACAGTTCTCACGGTGGCCGGGTCTACTCACTATTCCTATCAATCCTCTGTCATCCTACATTATATGCATGCCGCGAGGTGTGCTCCTTATGCGCTCTGAGACGGGCGCTGTCGAACGACCCAACACGCATGCCGCGAGGTGTGCACCTTATGCGCTCTGAGACGTGCGCTGTTGAACGACCCAACATGCATGCCGCGGGGTGTGCTCCTTATGCGCTCTGAGACGGGCGCTGTTGAACAACCCAACATGCATGCCGCGAGGTGTGCTCCTTATGCGCTCTGAGACGGGCGCTGTTGAACCTTTGATCCGTAAATTATTCATCTGTGTTTATTTATTTACTGATTAGATACTTCCCTTCTTCATTATTCGTTCACTGCCTCTAATAATCCTACATCCTCTCACAATTTCCCCCGGCCGCCAACCCGAATGCTGCGTGACGTAACAAACATTATACAGTCCACACAAGAAAGCCAGAGACGTCCGCAACATTCGCTGGTCCTCCGGGCCGGATGGTATCAGCTAAGAAAGTAAGAAGTCTAGAAGAGAATGTACAATAAGTCGATACTGTGCGTGAACAACCGTCCGTGACGTCGATAAGTTCTGCTCCCACCGTGTCAGTCGAATTGAGAAGCATCGTGGACCGATGGAAGACGCGATGGAGACGGAGCACCAGGAGACGACGCCTGAGAATCGCGAGCCTGCAGGGCAAGAGGAGACGGAGACGGAGAACCGGGAGACGATGCCAGAGAACTGCGACCCTGCAGGAGGAGAGGATGGAGATATCACCGCTGAACGGAAAGCATTAACCCTATTCCTGGCGGGCTCCGCCGGGACAAGAAACTGGCGGGGGGGGGGGGGCCGATTCGGCCCCCCCCTGAGATCTCGAGAACGAAGCAAGATAGCGACAAGCGGTAAACGGCATCGGATACGCACGGCCAAGATCTACAATTTTTACAAAGGTCATTTTCAGGTCAGGTCAAAGATGACGTCACAGGGGTCAAAAAAGTCAAAATGGCGGCACTAGATATGGAGAGAGTTTTTCTCGAATAGCTTTCGAATTAGTCAAGATAGGAACAAACTAAGGGCACCATCGTGATCCTCTCGTCAATCCGCATCGAATGATATATATGTTGACCTCGAAAGGTCAAGGTCAAAGGTTGACCTCAGGTCACGTGACCTCGAGGTCATCATGTATATCATTCGATGCGTCTTGACGAGCTGAACACAATGAGACCATCCACGCGTCTGTATCTTGTTCCTGTACGGAGTTATTGGCCAAAAACCTTTGGTGACCTTTGATGACGTCACATGACCTCACAGCTGCCCAACAGCAAAACAGACCTCAAGGCAGTGAAGGTTCATCGTATATGAAGTCATGTATGGTATATGGGGCCATTCCGACCCGTTTTAGTGGTAAAAACAGGGAGTTGATTTTTCCCCCATTGACTTATAATGGGGAGGTCGCGAAATTGACCTGACCTTAGGTCACCGATATCAAAATTCCGAGATATACAAATTGCACATACTGGTACCCTAACTAAACCCTGAAGAGAAGAAATTGATCGGTCAAAAACTCTAGCTCTGGCGTGATTGCAAACTTTTCTGAGGTAGCGTCACCAAACCGCCTCTGGTGACCTGACCTGAGGTCAGATCAACTCAAAATTTTCAGACATGTTGCGTAGAAGCCTTTTAGGAAAAGTCAGAAAATTTGAGCTTCCTAGCTCAACGCGTTTGGGAGATATAACCAAAAAACCTCAGGGGGGGGGGCTCCTGAGGCCCCCCCCCCCGCCAGGAATAGGGTTAAAGCTTCATCGCGGTCGCAAGGCGGCCATGTTCACACGCTCGTGTAACAGGGCTGACGCGCAAATAGCGCGGCGAGCCAGTGAAGAGGAATTGAAGAAGCGGCTCGAGACGCTGCACACAACGCTGGACGCCTTCATGGAGGCAAATGAGGAGTTCGTAGAGAAGTTGCAAGATGTGAGCGAGTTGGAAGAAGCGGAGGAGTACGCCACAAGAATAACAGCACGGCACGCCGAAACGGTCGCAAGAATTGAAGAGGCGATAACTCGCCCATCAGCGAGCCGCTCAGCGTCACGCACAGGAATGCTCCCCCTACCATCGGTGCCACTTGAGGAAGGAAGCAATGTGTGCGGGTCTCACATATCACGAGGCTCAAAGGCTTCAGCCACTTTCAAGGAGGCTGAAATCACCGCGGAATTGAAAGCTCTCGAACTAAAGCATCTCAAAGCAAGGAAAGAAAGAGAACGAGAGATGAGAAAACAGGAAGATATGCTGGAAGAAGCAAGGAAAGAAAGAGAACGAGAGATGAGAAAGCAGGAAGATTTGCTGGAAGAAAGGGCTCTAGAAGAGGAGGTGGAACGTGCAGCTTTGAAGGCGCGTCTCTGGAAGGCAGCTGGCAACGAGTTGGAGTGGGAACGAAGACACGACTTTGAAGATGAGGTCGCTGTGGAAGTGGCGCCTAGTCGTCAAAACAACACCGGATGCGGCCGCGAGAAGGGAAACGAGCAAGAGCAAGAACGCATGGTGAGTGGTTTGGGAGAGCTCCGGCGCGAGCCGCCGCCACCGAAAGCTACTAGTACCTCTCCGATGGCCGACGAGACGCCGAGAACTGCCGACCAGGACCCAACCAGCTGGGTGACAGCGTTGGGTTCCGAGCGGCGATGTGACGTCCCGGGCCCATCAGCATTCGTGAAAAGCATACCACGTCTGACGCTGCCTACCTTCCGAGGCAGCCCTCAAGAGTGGCCTCGCTGGATCGGCCTATTTAAGGCGCTCGTCCACGACCAGCCGTCTCTATCGGACTCAGAGCGAATGGCTCACTTGCAGAACGCCGTAGAAGGGCCGGCAGCCCAAGCTATTGAAGGCATGTTGTTCAATGGCAGCCTCTACCTGGAAGCTCTGAGAACCCTACAAGAAAGATTTGGGAGAGAAGAAGACATCATCCAAAGTCACTTGAGGAAAATCTTCACTTCCAACCCACCAGCTCTCACGGATCTTCCAGCCATGGAAAAGTTCTACGCCATCGTTCATAACACAGTGACCGTCCTACAGAATCTTGGCTATTCAAGCGATATGTCCAGTAGTGAGAACCTTAGGAGGGTGGTGGAGAAACTGCCGAATGAGCTGGCCCGAGAATGGGGTCGTGAAGTGTTTCAGCTACGGCCAGAACGACCCACTCTGAAGACCTTCAGCGAATGGCTTCAGGTGCAAGTCAGCATCCTCAGCTTCTCGGCCGTCCAGTCTGGGATGTCGGAGCGGAAATGTGTAGCCGGCACGCAGCGTGAAGGAGCGGTGCGGAGGACAGCGCTCGCGACTGGAGCGACTCATGAAGCTGGAGAAGTGGAGCCACGTTCACCGCCGCCCTGTCTGGTGTGCAGTGAAAAACACAGGGTGACTGACTGCCCGTCGTTCAAGGGGAAAACATTGGAAGCGCGAATGGAGATGGTGTACGAGAACGGTCTTTGCTTCTCATGTCTGAGGAAGGGCCACTGGACCAGGAGATGCAGATCCTCACGGAAGTGCGGAGTGGAGGGCTGCAAGCTCACTCATCATCCAATGCTACACAAAGGCTCAGGAAACGCGAGACACGAGGAGGGAAGCTCAAGGGAAGAAGACTCTTCGAGCGGATCATCGACGGCTGCGGCACCACAGCCCCAACCTAAAGGCAGGGGAAACTCGCCGTTTGTTGCAGCCTCCCTCAGCAATGAGACCGACACACTGCTGCAGGTCGTTCAGGTTCGCGTCCACGGAACGGCCAAGTCAAAAGACGTCCTGGCGCTGCTAGATACCGGAGCTCAGACGTCACTGTGCAGCGCTGATGTCCTGCAGGAGATGGGCATCACCGGGGACCTTCGCCAGCTCTGCATCCAAAATGTGGAGGGAAGCGGAGCTCAGAAACCATCTGAACGCGTTACCCTGACGGTTAGCGCACTCGGCGATGGTGTGAAGAGAGGGTACATCGAAATCCCTGAAGCCTGGGCTGTACCATCACTGAATGTGACTGCCCCAACGGTATCTCACCGCCAACTCAAGCAATGCGAACATCTCCGTGAACTAAAATTCCCGCAGTATGATGGCGGGGATGTGAAACTGCTGCTCGGAGGGAACGTGCTGGAAGCTGTTCTCCAACAGGAAGTACGAAAGGGTCATTCTAACCAGCCAGCAGCTATAAGAACCGGGTTTGGATGGGCACTAGCTGGTTCCATATCAGCAGTGGAGCCAAGCAGCCTGCGCCAGGTTATGTTCCTGCAACGCAACGCCCAGAGCAGCGACGACGAGCTAGCAACCACCGTGAAGGACTGGTGCACGGAGGCTTTTGGGACCAAGTACGACAAGCCTGTAGAACAGTCCAGGGAGGATGAGCGTGCGCTGTCAAGCCTGAAAGGCAAAACAAAAGGGCCTCCGGACAGGTATGAAACAGGCATGCTGTGGAAGGAAGACCGGGGGGAGCTCCCCGACAACGGACGGATCGCAATGAAACGGCTCGAAGCCACGGAACGAAAACTGAAACGCAACCACGACCTGACCAGAAAGGAGCAGTGCCGCCACGGGTCAGGAACGCTGAATCCTGCAGACTGCTCAGGAGAGCTGACCGCGTCTGAGCTAGCACCAGACTGCAAGCAGCTCCGCGGGCGCGGTCTTCTGTGGCAAGATGAGGAAAACCGGCTATCAAAGCAAGACGCAAGCCCACTCAGACCAGGACAAGAAGCAGTGAAGGAAGAGAACTTCGCGGGACTCACAATCCAACGACAGCCCGTGCTACCAGACGCCATGAAGAGCTCGTGCTGGCTCAAGTACCGTCGAGCGGCGGCCTGTGTGAGATGTTTCACCCACAACACAGCCATATGCGCCTCAGATGATGAAACGCGTCTCAGCGGACCTCTCAGTGCCCAAGAACTCAGGGATGCCGAAGTCTGGATACTCAAACGGGTGCAGAGGACAAGCTATCCGGAGGAAACCCACAGTCGGGCGCTGGGGAACGAGCTACCTGGGAAGAGTGGTCTGCTTCCGCTCTCACCATACCACGACGCAAGGCGAGGGAGACCATCAGTTATCCTCTCCGATAACGTCGCTAACCTCGTGGGAAGCTGTCTCGAGCTAAAGGCGGAGCTGCAAGCCATGGAAAGAGAGATCGCACGAAAGCTCATTGTCTTCGAACTTGACTGGCTCTTCAACCTCCTGGCTGCTAGCCACATGGGGGGAGTCTGGGGGAGAATTGTGCGAACGGTGAAGAACACTCTGAAGAAGGTGGTGGGTCCACAGACGCTCATAGACGAAGCGCTTGTGATGGCACCCACTGAAGTTGAGCACATGGTCGACAATCGACCCCTTATCCACGTCAGCTCGGAGCCGCCAGACCCAGAGTTTCTGACGCAAAATCATTTTCTGCTCGGTGGCGCTGCGAGACATCTCGCGCCGGGGCTCGTGAAAGACAAAGATATGTGCAGCCGACGCAGATGGAAGCATGTCCAAGCTGTGGCGGAACATGTGTGGAAGAGGTGGACAAGAGAGTACGTGCGGACTCTCATCCAGAGGAGCAAGTGGCGCAAGGAGCAGAGAAACCTGCAAGTCGGGGACTTAGTGCTGATGGCAGACCCAAACATGTTTCGGGGCTCATGTCCGTCGGCCCGCATCTGCCGCGTGTTGCCGGCAGCGGGTGGCAGAGTCCGGTCGGCCGAGCTTCAAACGGCTATCGCGAAACTGTACACGCAACCAGCCACCAAGATCTGCTTCTGAGAAGAGGAATGCAAGTGAATCTGCGCAGACGGGGAGGAGGAGGATGTCGAAAACGTGAAGGAAAACGAGGAAGGAAGAAGACGATGAAGAAGAAAGGGGTACAACTACATTGAAGCGGAGAACGGGACGAACCGAGAGGAGAAAGTCAACACATGGCGAGCGAGCGCCGTGTTGGTCGGCCTGGTCTGGCTCGGCTTATTCGCTCGGCAAATGTCTGATGTCCATGTGTGCCGCTTACTAGTGAGTAGTCATAGGAATAGCGTGTGAAAAGTTTGTCGGTCATTTGTGTGTGTTCGGAACGTACGACCGAACACAGGGGGGAGTGATGTTGCCGACAAACTAGGCGAATGTCGCGCCGCCGATGCCAAGCCGAGCCGCCGCCGCGCCGCCCCTCACCCTGCCCGCCGGTCCCGACGCCGAGCCGGGCCGCCGCCCGCCCAGCGGCCACCTGTCGCCGCGCATGGTTTTTCTGAGACAAGCAATGGGTCATATCGACGCCGCGAACGGTGGACTGGCGTCCCCCTGTGACCCTGCGACCCGGCTGACCTGTGGCCTGTTCCGAATGGGGCCGGCGGGGCCCTGGGCCTGGGAACTAGAAGGGTGTGTGAGGGGACGCAGCGTGCCGGCCGCCTTTTTTGTGCTCTGTGTCACGACCCCTGTATCGAGTGACATTTTGGCCACGTATTTGAACCGATACCGGGCTCAGCTCGGTCTCACTTCACTGTTAGTCGCCGACGAGCTCACTTCGCTCTCAAACGCGGACGGCGGCGCTCTG